>NC_072396.2:132852857-133191428 GCF_028885625.2 Pongo pygmaeus | reverse complement strand
ATAGAATGATGGTTACCAGAGGCTGGGAAGGGTAGTGGGGGTGCAGCAGGGAAAGTGGGGATGATTAATGGGTACATAAAATAGAAAGAATATATAAGACCTATTTGATGGCACAAAAGGATGACGACAGTCAATAATAATTTAATTATACATTTAAAAATAACTAAAAAAGTATAATTGGATTGTTTGTAACACAAAGAAGTAATGCTTGAAGGGATGGATACCTCATTTACCCTGATGTGTTTATTACAAATTCTATGTCTGTAAAAAACAAAATAAAAGAAAATAACTAAAAGAGTATAATGGACTTGTTTGTAACACAAAGAAAAAATAAATGCCTGAGGTGATGGACATCCCATTTACCCTAATGTGATTATTATGAATTGTCTGTCTGTATTAAAATATCTCATGCAACTCATATATATATATATACACACACACTATATATATACCTTATATATATACACACACCTATATATATATACACACACACCGATATATAGGTGTGTATATATACATGCACTTACCAATATATAGAGATATATATACACAAACCATATATATACCTACTAAATACATACAAAAATTAAAAATTAAATAATAACAAATAAAATGAGATTGAAAAAAGAATATATGGTGGCTCACGCCTGTAATCCTAGCACTTTGGGAGGCCAAAGTGGGCGGATCACCTGAGGTCAGGAGTTCGAGACCAGCCTGGCCAACATGGTGAAACCCCGTCTCTACTAAAAATACAAAAATTAGCCGGGCGTGGTGGCGGGCGCCTATAGTCCCAGCTACTCAGGAGACTGAGGCAGGAGAATGGTGTGAACCCGGGAGGCAGAGGTTGCAGTGAGCCAAGTCGTGCCACTGCACTCCAGCCTGGGCGACAGAGCGAGACTCCGTCTCAAAAACAAAAAAAAAACAACAAAAAAAAGTTAGCCGGGCGTGGTGGCAAGTATCTGTAATCCCAGCTACTCGGGAGGCTGAGGCAGGAGAATTGCTTGAACCCGGGAGGCGGAGGTTGCAGTGAGCCGAGATCATGCCATTGCACTCCAGCCTGGGGGCCAAGAGCGAGACTTTGTCTCAAAAAAAAAAAAAAAGTAGCATCTCTATTATTTCTTATGATTGCTCGTGGATCTATAATTACCTCAAAATAAAAAATATAATTAAAAAATACAAATTAATAAAATTAGATCCTTCATCTTTTTCGGACCTAGCTCTCTGCTTTCTCCTTCACATATTTCTTATTTTTAATTTTTGTGTCTACTATTTCTTCTCTTCTTCCTATATCCTTAAGATGCTCTTGCTCCATAAAATACTTAAATTCTTTCCTTTCTCCAGCCTTGAGGTGTAGTAAGTCTCTCACAACAGGAGGTATTTAAGCATTTATTTTTTTGTTCATCAAACATTGAGTGCCTAATATTTGTCAGGCCCTGTGTAAGTCTGCACAGTGCAGTGTCTGGTTTCTGCTGTCTGAATATATTGAGTATAATCTAATTATATTGAGTATAACCAGAGAAATGCAACTGCTTTATTAAACACTGTTAATTCAGTGGGGTTACAAACATGAATTACTTTTACTTGTTCCTAACCATTACCTTCAAATATGTGCTATTCAATTCCCATTCTTGTTCTCTTATTACATCTTAGATATATCCCACATCTTTCTGATTATGTTCCATCTGTTAAAGTACAGTCCACTTATTAGGATGGCTAAAGGAAAAAACTTGATAATTGCAGGTGTTGGTGAGAATGTGAAATAACTGAAATGCACCTACATTGGTAGCATGAGGGTACATTAGGACAACTATTTTGGAAAACCTTTTGCAGTTTTTACCAATTTGAACATATGTATATCCTATGACCCAGCAATTCCACTCCTAGGTGTATCCACAACAGAAATGGGAACATGTTTATCAAAATATACATACTAGAATGTTCACAGCAGCACTATGGATAATAAGCAAAGGCTGGAAACTTCCCAAATATACATCAACAGTACGATGGATAAATACATTGCAGTATATTCACAAAATAAAATACTATACAATGAAAATGAAATAACTACATGAAAAAACATGGATACTTTCACAAGGTTTTGTAATATTAATTATTATAGTATATTTTAAAAATATTCTGGGAGCACAGCATGGAGAATAGATTTGAGGTAAATAAGTAATCATGGGTAATTTCCTGGAAAAAGTTACACTTGACTATTTAAAGAGGAGATAACTATAAAAATAGTTAAGTATGTAGAACACTGGAATAACTGACAGAGGGGATTGCCCGGTGGTATAAAACAGCATAAAACATTTAGGAAACATCATGAGGTAGGTGTTGGAAATATACATGTTTTAAGCTAGAGGGAGCAAGCCTCAGAGAGATTAAACATCTTTCCCTAAGTCACACATGTAGTAAATTCTGGAGATAGAATTTGGGTCCAGCTTTGCTTATCTTCAAAACTGATATTTTTAACTTCTAAGTTATACTACTTTTTTTGAAAGAATTGGTAATAGACATAAGCATGAAGTTTATATTAATGTATGTAAGGTGACAATCATTTACTTGTAGAAGAGGAAGATCAGCTGAATCAGGACAATCACTTTCAGAAAGAGGAGATTACATTTGAGTTAGTTGGGCATTCAGGTAGAGGCAATGGCCAGGCAAAAAAAAAAAGGCAAAGACATGGATATTTAAGGGCATAAATCCCCGTTTTGTGAAACCTTATTGTATCACCAATAATTTCCAAGATATATATACAATGTTTAACAACTTCTCCCAGTTTGAGCAGCCTCACAAAAGTAAACAGTTGTTGCAATTTCCACAAATTGGAAAAATCAATAATGGACCCTTCTCTTGGCTTTTTTTCACACACACTTATTGACAGTCTTAACTTTCACAAATTGAATTGTTGGCAACATTCCAACTTAAACATACATTAAGTGGCACTGTTCTCAAAGGCAGCATGCTGTTTTGTTGCCCTTTGAATATATGCAAACACGCTGCCTCATTCTTTGAATTCCCAATTGAAGTTCAGTAGCCCTTTTGACTCCTGGTGAAACCCAAGTTTAGCTTTGTTCCCAGCAGCCTTTATGGAATGCTTTTCCACTGAGCAATATTACATAGTTACCACAGTATGGGTAACTTGTCTCAGTATCATATCACTATTATTTTGATTCTTAGCTGAAATCTTAGCTTCCATTTTAAAATATGGAATGGTTAGAAAATCATGAGGATTAATTACAAAATGTATAATCTGTAATAGAAACACTTTCTTTTTCCAAAATAGGCACATAGGGCATGTTGCTTGGTTGCTATCAGTGCTTTTCTCTTCGTAGTATTATATTAAAGCTGTGAAGTAGAGTCTTGGTAGTGTTCCTTCTGTTGTTTTCTGGTTTTAACTTTCACCCCACACTGAGAGAGGTAAACAAAATAGAACTAGTATCATCTTTTTCTTTCTGTGGAGATAAATTATGCCTAATATTGTTAGTCAATATTTTAACTGTCAATGATATTTCAGTTTTTCGTGTGCTTGTTTTGTTTTACTATCAGGATAGGAATGTAAAGCATTCTTGGCATACGAGTTATTCCATAAAGGTGAATCTTCCAGGCAATTGCAATTTACCCCGAGAGATTTTGTTGACAGCAGGTGAAATTCTGGCTAATGACAATTGAGGACTAGTATCTCTATAGATACCAGCTGAGCTTATCTTTTTTCCCCAACCTAATTGCATGTTTATTGAAGCAATAAACACCATGAGGGCTCTGCTTTTTAGTCAGGGATGTTAATATATTACTAAATGACCGATAAATTGTAACTCTGCTGCTTTTGTTCCCAAGTCTAAGATTTAACACTGTTTTAGAAACAGAAAACTGTACATCATCATAATGTTCTGACTTTGTATTTCTGATGGGAGTTTAGCTGTATGTACACATTATAAAAAGTAGTCCAATGGACTGATAAAGCTAAAGTTCTTTATAAAGTACATAATATAAACATTTTTTTATTTTCATATGGGATGCAATTTCATTATGTGTAAAATCAGCTGGATTCATATCAATTACATATGCCATCTTGAAGAGTTACACCTTTTAGAAAGTTATGTTAACTAGTTTTGATTATCAGATTAACAAATATATTATCCCTAGCAAACAACACAGGAACACAAAACTAAATACTGCGTGTTTTCACTTATAAATGAGAGCTAAATGGTAAGATCTTATGAACACACAACAGGAAACAACAGACACTGGGATCTACTTGAGGAGGGAGGGTGGGAGGAGGGAGAGGAACAGAAAATATAACTATTGAGTACTGGGCTTAATACCTGGGTGATGAGATAATATGTACAACAACCCCCTATGAAATGTGTTTATGTATGTAACAAACCTTCATATGTATCCCCAAACCTAAAATAAAAGTTTTAAAAAGATTGGCAAATAATATCCTGAAGTTAGTATATTAAAGGCAATAGTCTCCATATTGGGTGTTCCTCTCCCACCCTTTTCTACTGACAATCTATTTTTCACATGGCAGCTTGAGTAATGCATTTTAAAAATACAAAACTGATCTTATACCCCTTCTTATAACATCTTAATGGTTTCCCATTGTAACTTACATAATAAACCTATGTATCTATGGCATAAATGACTGCATGATCTGACTTATAACCAGCTCTCTATTCTCCTCTAGTCCCACTCTTCCCTTTGCTCACCACATCCATTCACATTGGCCATCTTTTTTTTTTTTATTTGGTTCTCTGTAATTCTCCAAGTTTCTTCTTACCTCTGGAAGAGGTTATCTTTATTGTTGCTGTTTTTTATGGTTGCCTTTTTCTCTGCCAGGAACAACCTTTGTTCTTCCTCCAAAATTTTAAAATGGCTGGTTCTTCCTTACCATTCTGATGTCAGCCAAATGTTATCTTTTTAGAGAAGTTTTTTCTGATACCCCACCCTCAATGTAGAGTAGCCCCCAGTCACTCCCCACCAATTACAGCATTTTACCTCCTTCACAGCATAGCATTATCTGTCTCCCATTACTAGAATGTAACCTTTATGAGGGCAGGGTCTTTGTCCTATCACACTATCCCCAGAATGTAACACAATGTCTGGCACTTATATTGTGGTCATTAAATATTTGTTGAATAACATGAATTAATAAAGAGTAAGAGCTGGAAGGACTTGTGACATCAGAGGTTATCAAGTTCAACTTTCATTTAGAGGTGAAGAATCTGGAGACAGAGGTGACATGTTTTAGCCAACAGAGTACAGTAATTTAATGGTGGAAATGGGACAAGAACCAGATCTTGCTACTACTAGTTTGGGGATTTTTATGCTAAGAAGTTAGAATTTATAAGCTATTATAAGAAATCCTTTATGGAGAGAGCTATGCTTAACCCAAATTCATGTCATGTTAATAACAGAATTTTAGTCTTCTTGTACCTGCATGAAAAAGTTTCTCCAGATACCTTTAAATCATAATCCCACCTGTATCAAACAATTAAGTCAATCCTATGGCTCTACTTGTCTTTGGTGTTATATCACATTGGTTATTAACATAAACATTGGAACCAGACATATATGGCTTTGAATACTAGCTTTGTTACTTAAAACCTATGTGGTCTTACTTTAGTGTTTTGTTGATTTTGCTTTTAGTAAATTGTAGGCTCTATCCAATATACCTGTTAAACAGCTACATTGAGATATATTATAATTCACATTCCATAAATCTAGCTATTTAAAATGTAAATTCAATAGCTTTTAGTAATTCACAGAGCTGTGCAACTACACCATAACATCATAATCTAGTTTCAGAACACTTTCATCAACTATAAAAGATACTCCATACAAATTAACAGTTACTCTTCATTTTACTCCACTCTTCTCCCTAGCCTTTGGCAACCACTAATCTATTTTCTGTCGGCATACATTTGCTATTCTGAACATTTCACATAAATGGAATTATAAATTATGTGGTCCTTTGTGGTTGGCTTCTTTAACTTAGAATAATGTTCTTGAAGTGCATCCTTGTGGTAGCATGCAACAGTACTTCATTTCTTTTAATTCCTTTTAATTGCTGATTAATATTCCATTGTATATATATACCACAATTTGGCTATCCATTAATCAGCTGATAAACATTTGGGTTGTTTTCACTTTTTGGCTGTTATGAATAATGCTGCTATGAACATTCACGTACAAGGTTTTGTGTAGATATACGCTTTTAATTCTCTTCGGTGTATACCTCGGAGTGGAATTGCTGGGTCATATGGTAAATGCATGTTTAATTTCTCAGGAACTTGGATACATTTTTCAAAGCAGTTCATAATTTTTCATTCCCAATAGCAGTGTATGAAGTTTCCAATTTCTTCACACCAACACTTGTTATTATCTGTCCTTTTTAATAATGTTATGTTATTGTGATTTTGTTTTGCATTTCTCTAATTGCTAATGATGTTGAGCATCTTTTCATGTGTGTATTGGTCACTTCCATTTCTTCTTACAAGAAATGTCTATTCAGATTATCTGCCCATTTTATTTTTTTGGTCTTTTTATTGAGTTTTAAGCATTCTTTACAGATTCTAGGTACAAATCCCTTATCAGACACATGATTTGCCAATATTTTGTGCAATTCTGTGAATTATCTTTTTATGTTCTTAATGATATGCTTTGAAACACGAATGACTTTTAATTTTTATGAAGTTCATTTATTCGCCCTCTGGTCATTTGTGCTTCTGGTGTCATATCTAAGAAGACTTTTACTAATGCGAATTCAGAAAGATTTACTCCTTTATTTCTTTTCAAAGGATTTTATAGTTTTAGCTCTTATATTTAGGCCTCTGATGCATTTTGAGTTACTGTTTTCTTATGGTGTGAAATAAGATTTCAAATTCATTTTTTTTTGCATGTGTATATTCAGTTGTACCAGCACCATTTGTTGAAGAAACTATTATTTTCTTCATTGAATTATCCTGCCCCTCTTGTCAAAAACAAATTGACCATAAATGTAGGAGTTTATTTCTGGACTCTCAATACTACAACATGGAAACTCTGGGAATTAGATTTCCCCTCATCCCAAGGTTTATTATTGTTGATGATTGTTGCTTATTTAGTTACGTTTCTGAGCTGAAAGTCTGTTTTCTTTGTTCTGTGTGGCTGCTGAAGTGTCTGCTCAGTTAGCTTACTGGTCAGCTAATGATTAGACACAGATTTCCTTATATGCCTGGAACCAATAAGACTCCCAGTCTTTGCTAAGTGGCCTTGTATGCTTGCTGGGGTGCATCTTTAATATATAAACAGCCAGGCAGTTTATAACTCTGACTAGTGTCCGCTTTTTGCTTATGTAGAGCCTCATGGTCAGCAAGAGGTGATGACTTAGGACCTTCTCAGGCCTTTCCTGAGCATGTGTGCAATCTGGAGCATGTACACAGGCTTACGCATGATCATGGCCTCATAGATTTCTGGAACTATGTAGGAGCTTTTCAAAGTCTCCATGGATATCTAATTCCCTAGCTTTTACTTTTAAACTTTTTGGCTAGCCTACCATTCACCCAACTGTTAACCACTGCACCAGGAAGCTTCAGTGTTAAACAATGCTAATGAAGTTTTTAACAAATCTCCTTCATGAAAAGGCATTTACTGAGTGATCACTGAGTCGGGTCAATTAAAGATAAGAGTTGCAAGTGAGATATTCCAGGAAATCACTGAACTGGTCAAATAATGATTTTTCCCTGGGAATGGGGCTTTGAAGGAGGTCCAGCCCCATTCTGTCCTCTCTAGTGACTGTTAAGCTGCTGGTTCTCATTATGATTGCATACAATTGGGTTTCAAGGGTGCTGTGGAGCTGGGAAAAGAGGATGGAAATAAGTCAACTTAAAATGCCACAGTCATTATACGAGAAAGATGCTTGCATGCGCATATTTATAGCAGCACAATTTGCAATTGCAAAAATGTGGAACCACCCAAATGCCCATCAATCAACAAGTGGATAAAGAAACTGTGATATATATAATATATGAATATATATATGAATATATATAATATATATGAATATATTATATATTCATATATATAATATATATATATGATAGAACACCATTCAGCCATAAAAAGGAATGAATTAATGGCATTTGCAGCGACCTGGATGAGATTAGAGACTATTACTCTAGGTGAAATAACTCAGGAATGGAAAACCAAACATTGTATGTTCTCACTCATAACGGGGAGCTAAGCTATGAAGGTGCAAAGGCATAAGAATGACACAATGTACTTTGGGGACTCAGGGGGAAAGGGTGGGAAAGCATTGAGGGATAAAAGACTACAAATAAGGTGCAACGTATACTGCTTGGGTGATGGGTGCACCAAAATCTCACAAATCACCACTGAAGAACTTACTCATGTAACCAAACACCACCTGTTCCCCAAAAACCTGTGGAAATTCTAAAAAAAAGTCACAAAGCTTGCTGCTCTTACCAATATTTAACTACTTTTCTTAAGTAAATGCTCAGCAGATGGTTACTGTCATTATTAATTTACAGACTTCTGAAAGAAAGTTTATTCTTACAATTTTTGCCAATGCTCTCATTACTTTTGTGGAAGAAAGGATGTTTAAAGTTATTTATTTTGCAGTTCCTGCTGATGTCATCTGTTTGTTTTGTCATTCCACTTATCTGGTCCAGTCTATATATAGTTTCTAGTTTATGTAGCATGGTTACTGCTCAAAATATTTTTTAAAATACATGACTGAAAACATTGATTGCAAGTAAAAGTTGCTTGTGGAAGAGGGTCAGGACATAAGATATGATACGTAAATGTACAATCATGAAAGCACAAGACTCACAGAATAAATCTGCCTAAAATTTTTTTCTCAAAAATAGAAGTCAAGGACATCAAGGCAAATGAGTAAAAGATAAGGAAGAAAAAATATTGAGAAGAAAAGTAGCTACCTCCAAAACAGCTCACATCATCCAAATATATAGTTTCTCAGAACTGTAAAAAAGCCAGAGATCAGTCAAGGCAGAAGTTAGAACATTACAGGATGAAATGCAAAAGATGGTCAAAGAGGATGGTAAAATTATTGAAGTATTAAATGAATTTCTTAATGGATTTACATGGAAGTATACTAGGCAAATGCCAGCTTTCATTTGCTATTTACATATCATTATATTGGACTTCAAAGTCAGCATTTCAGGGGGGCTTAAGCAAGCCGTGGAAATTCAAAACCAACAATCTCCCCAACCAGATGGTGTTAATCTTAGGTACCTGGCTCTGACCAGAGTCACCTTTTTCAGTGACCATGGGAAATACTGGGAGGAAAAAGCCTGCCAGCCTAAGCTGCTGCTGAGACAGTTGAATTAATGTGGTACTCCTCTCTATGCCTTGTCTTGAGACTGTCTTCTGGAAAGAGCTGCCCAATTTGATGGACTTTTAAAACAATGGATACAAGTCACTCTTCATTGAAGTAGAGCCATTTGTGTGATAGATTTAGAACCTTGTCAGAGGGTGAAGCAATGATTCCCAGTATTTTTGAAATGGATGTCCTAACATAACTCATAATTTAAAAATTAAAAAATTATAACCAGATTCAATCTCCTCCTAAAGTAACTTACATGATTTTTCCCTTCTATTTGTTTCTTTCCTTTTCCATTTAAATCTCTTTTTATTGTGAAGTAGAACTCATACAGAGAAAGGCACAAAACATGAATGTACAACTCAATAAATTATCAAACACCCAGGTAACCATTACCCAAGTCAAACATAGAACATTGACAACACCCCAGAAGCCCTCCTTCATTTTTCCTTTTAAAGAGTCCATTGAAATTAATTTCTTTTAGTGATTTTGTGACAATTCTAGAAATAAAAAAAAATTGTTGAGAAAGGGGGATGTTTCTAAACAAGATTTAGAAAATAGCGTATTATAGAAGTAGGTTTCAGGGACTTAACTTGGAAACTTAAATCTGGTGGCAGAGGAAACTTTCGTATATTATTGAATGCTGAACTTTCTCCTTCTCCCTCACCCCCCAGTACAATGACAAAGGCTCAGTTGCACACTGTAAAAAGCTCAGTAGAAATGTGACAGACCAACAGAAAGTAACACTTTCTTAGCTCAGAGACATAAGCTAATTAGATTTTACTGATATATGCCGAAGTACAAGACATGTGCTTGGCCTTCACAAACTCACATCAAATATCTCTAACAATGCTATGTCTATCTGGTCCTCACATGTGATCTCAGTTTCAAACAATTCACCAATCATAATCATAATTAATGCTTATGGCATTTGCTATGTGCCAGGCACTGTTTGAAGCATTTTGCACATATTAACTATTGTATTATTTAATCATCATAACCCTTTAAGAAAAGTGGGGAAACTAAATCACAAAGTAACTCTGGTAGGAGGTGGCAAAGCTGGAAATCAAGCTCAGACGTGCTGGTAGTAGAACCCAACTACTAAGCTCTTCTGCCTCTACTTAAGGAATTTAAAATGGTTGTTCCTTGGTTGGACTTTTTTTGTCATTATCTATAGGATGTATACATGTTAATAACTTACTTATGAGGAATAATTCTGTTATCATCATTGTGACTATTAATTGTTCTTTGATGTACATGTCAATATAGAGAAGATTGTATCTGAGATTACTGTTGTGACATGAAAGATGCATGAAAATGAAACATTCTTGACAAACTCAGAAACATTTTTTATGGGCATACACAGTTTGAATGAAGATAAATGTATATTTTGAAAAGAAAAGTGTATTGATGAACTTGTATAGGTATTATTTATTATTAGCATTATAGACAACTCATACTCAATATAGTACAAATATAGTTTTGTGCCACTCCCATAATTCATGCTAAAGGGCCAGTAGTTTTGCCACTATTGGTTTTGCACAATAAGTAAAAAATGTCAGCACAGAGAAAAAGACAAGGACTGTCTTAGTATTATTATGAAGATAGTCTTGATTTTGGAGACTCCATAAAAGGATCTCAGGTACCACCAGTTGTCATGGACCACACTTTGAAAACTGCTGAAAACAAAAATTAACAATTACACTTTTCTAAAATCTCAGCTCTCACCTATGTCCCAGATCATGATTGATCTGTTGCCACCTGACTCCCTTACTTACAAATTTACAAATTTGGTTCACTAGGATACCATTTGCATTTGCCCACACCCAGATACCATTTGCATTTCCCAAAACAAAACAAAACAACAACAACAACAACAACAACAAAACAGAGTCGTCAAAGTCCCCAAGATATGCTGATATGCTCTTTCTGATTCAAGGTTAAGTTTGTCCCTTGATTTCTTACAATGTGGATTCCTTCTTATGACCTCTGATGACCTCTGTATTCCTGACTCAGCCTGGTGGGGCTTGTAGTTATCTGCTTATAAAACTATTTTCTTCACTTAAAGTTTGCCAAGCAAATTAGGTGAATGGTCAGGGATTGCTAGGAGGAAGAAATAAGAATGAAGTTTAATAAAATAGAAGATAATAAGGATACCTTCTTGATCACTTATAAGGAAGAAAATTCTCCAGTCAGGCTGCTGTCCCATTCTTGTATAAAGGGGAATGGAATCATTCCTAAATACTTGACAATCAATAGTAATCTCCTATGACTTTCAGATGCTGGGAGTATTTAGTCATTCTTAGTAGCTCATACAAATAATGGAACAAAAAAAAAAACAAATGAAAGAGAGAGGCTGGTCTTTCCTCCTTCCTCTGGCAAGCTTTGTAGTAGATAGCTTACTATGACACAAAAATTCAAAGCTGACATTTCTGTTCCATTTCTTATGGCTCCTTGCTCTGGCTATTCAAGTTCCTTAGGAGAAGTTTCCTGTTAAGTAATACTGAGGTACTAGATTTTGTAGGGAATCCAACCCAGTTAATTCTGACAGGAAAGAGAGTATGCTAGAATCTTAAGTTACAGCAAGCAAAGGGTCTAGGTGGAAAGGAAATCTGTATCTGGAAAGATAAGAGAAGATCTTTAGCCATCATCCATGTCATTCTTTCATGATCATCATAAGAATATCCTCTCTGAAGCATTTAAATTTATTTTTAAAAACATGTTGTCTTCTTCTTCCTCCTTATAAAAAATGGCACTGATTTGAAAACTGACAAAATTTGAATTTTGGATTACAGGAACTCCCAACTCCTCCAAACATGTTCAAATTACAGCAAAGGCATTTACAGTGCTTTTACCTGATTCTTATTTACTATAGTGACAAAACATTTTTATTTAAAAAAATATTAATTAAGTACTTCCTAGGTGCAAAAATCTGTTGGGAAGGTAAGAAGTTGAAGAAATAGTTAATATGTGCTGTCTTGGTTCATTTTGTGTTGCTATAACAGAATCCTACAGACTGAGTAATTTATAAACAATAGAAGTTTATTTGGCTCATGGTTTGGAGACTAGGAAGTCCAAGGTCGAGGGGCTGCAACTGGTGAGGGCCTTCATGCTCATTATCCCAAGGCAAAAGGCAGAAGGGCAAGAGAATGTGAGAGAGCCAAACTTGCTTTAATAACAAAGCCACACTTTTGATAACTAATCCACTCCTGTAATAAGGACATTAGTTGATTTATGATGGCAGAACCTTCATGACCTAGTCTCCGTTTATGAGGCCCAGCCTTCCAACACTGCTGCATTGGAAGTCAAGTTTACAACACATAAACTTTTGGGGACACATTCAAATTATAACATATGTCCTCTCTCCAAAAAAAAAAAAAATCTTTAACTGGGGCGAGTGGTAGGAAATAGAGAGACAGACATTAATTATTATTATTATTTTTTTTGAGATGGAGTCTTGCTCTTTCGCCCAGGCTGGAGTTCAGTGGCACTATCTCAGCTCACTGCAAGCTCCGCCTCCCGGGTTCACGCCATTCTCCTGCCTCAGCCTCCCGAGTAGCTGGGACTACAGGCACCCGCCACCACGCCTGGCTAATTTTTTGTATTTTTAGTAGAGATGGGGTTTCACCATGTTAGCCAGGATGGTCTCGATCTCCTGACCTCGTGATCCGCCCACTTCAGCCTCCCAAAATGCTGGAATTACAGGCGTGAGCCACCGTGCCTGGCCATTAATTATTTATAATATAAGTGAGTTAATTATTTATAAGTGAGTGAATGAAGGAGGTAGGATATAGACCCACCATTGTACCAGTCTACCCCAGGGTTTTAACTATAATGTTGGTGGCAGACAGGAACCTGTACCAGGTGCATAATATTATCCTAATGAGTCCTCACTAGGCATTCAGGAACAAGGGCTGGTGGTTGGTGGGGAGCCTACTTTTCAAGCACTGCCTCAGGTTGAGGGTGGCCATTGTCAATGACTATCATTTAGACTCTGGATGTAGGCATGGTCAATTTATGGAGACCATTTTTATTGTTCCTCCAGCTGCCATCCCCAGCAATGCACTGCTCTTGGAAGTCTTGAGTCCCATCTGGGATGGAGCTACTTATCTTTTCTTGGGCAACACCACTGAAACATCATTGCAAAAGGACTGGTTAACATTTGCTAGTTTTTAAGGAAAGGTCCCCAAATCTCATAGTAATCAAGCTGTGATCATTAATACCAAGCAATTTGCTCAAAAATTTATTTTTGACTTTTTTCCATTTGGGTAATTAATATCATAAAATGAGATAGGGATCAAAGAGTCTGGAGTGTCTCTTCCCTGTAGGAGATAAGAGGCAAGGTCAAAAAAATCAAACAGAAATTCATCTTCTATTCCACTCAGCTTTGATTTGGAAAGGAGGTAGTTAAGTTACAACATGAAGAAAGTGGCAGTTATAAAGCTTGCCTTCTATTGCATGCTTTTGCAGCAGCAATTACTTCAGCTACAAATCTCATTTACAGAACTCTTTGAAAGTGCTATCTGGGCGATGGCAGAATACACTGGAAATCAATGGAGGGTGATTTCATTCCCAAATTGAAGTTACCATTTAATCGTCAGGGAAAAAATACACAAGCATACCCCAGCCTCCTTCCTACTCATTAATAGATTCCTCAGTAGCAATTATGAGGCTCAACTTTCACAAATTCAATTACTACTCAAAAAATATGAATTATAAACACTCTTTACCAATTGAAATGCAATAGCATCCCAGCTTTCAGAAGGGAAATAGACAGGAACTTTTGGGAATGTTCCTAATCATGATGCTAATAAGTAACGGCCCAGTACGCATAGGCTGCAAAACAGCTTACCACCTGCCTTTCTGCAACTACCATTATGTGATATTTAATTTCTTGATTTACATATAGCATCCTAGCAACCACCAAGCATGTTAGTGCTAATGGATCTAAAAATGATTGCACTGGGAAATCTGTTCCGAAAGGCCTCATGCTCCAGGGAGGGATACTTTCTCCTTGGAGGAGAAATTTGTCAATAGCCAAATAGATATGTGGGGATTGGAGTTACTTTCTTTTCCCTGAGATTTTATTGCCCTTCCTGATCCTGTATATTCAGAGGGCCTGTAATCCAGGTTTAATCTAAACAGATGGCAGTGCTGCCAACAGATCCTAATTCCACATTAATATTCAATAGCACAACAGAGGAGCCTGGGGATGTTGCCTACTGGAGATGACCTTCAACCTAGCAAAACTGGACACTGACAATAGCCCTAAATTTCATGTTATTTACTATTCATTGATTTAAGACAGAAAGGGCACTGTCAAAATGTTCATGCAACCCAGGATTAGTGAGGCTTTAAGCCGTTCTCTGCCACTCTCATTTTACTGTTAATTAGATTAGTTATCAGCCCAGTTAGGCCTTGTAATAAAGGTTGGTTCCTTTTTCATGTAGAAAAAGACAGATTTAGAACCAAGCATAGGGCCCAAGAGCTGGAGAAAAGCCAGATTAAAAAAAAAAAAAAAAAAAAAAAAAAAAAAAAAAAAAAAGCTAGAGAGACCCTCTCTTCTTAATTCTAGCCTGGGTTCTCCAAAATCAGCTATCAAATGCTATCAGGGACTTTTCCAGATAGGCCCTGTATGATGCAGTAGATTAGGAGAAGGTATAGGAAATCCATTGTAACGCTGAATGGCCCATTAGTTTCATAATGTTGTCAGGTAAGACTTTAGCAAAGGAAGACAATGCTAAGTAATTAAAGATTATTTCCATTTTGTTCCTGAATTCATTTCCCAAACTCCATATTCCCTTCATCTCAACCATAATGTACCTTGATCCATGATACTAAATTCTGATCCTCCTCTTTAACCATTGTCTCCCTACCCCTTACCTTCCACTGAATGTTCTCTTTTTGGTCCCATCATCACCTCCAAACTCTTAATTAGTCCCAATTTTCTAGCCCACTACCTCCCACTGTGGTTTGCCTCCATACTCTCTGGGCTCTATGGGCAGCCATTTTGATTATATGCTCACTAATACCCTGGGATTCTTTAGCCCCTTGAAAACTCTGTCAAAATTTTTGCCTTGCCAATGCAAGCCCTGCGTAACTTCTTCTAACAAATCCGTTTGCTTATCAGGTGCTAAGTGTTTCTAAGGAAAACTATAAAACTATGATGATTTGATTCCTTATAGCCATGATAGCTAATTTCAGCTGGGCCTTTTAGGATGTTCATTTACATGTCTTTTCATCACTTGTTGGCTTTCTTTGCCATTCATTCATTCTTTTGACAAAATTTTATTTGCCAATTATTACAATTATTATACAATGAGTACAATTATTATACAACGAGTACAATTATTATACATCCCAACTATGGCCAAAGCACTGAGCATAAAGTGGTGATGAAGATTGACAAGGTCTCTTCCCTCATGGACTGTATCACTTAGCGAAGGAAGGTGGAAAACAAACATGTTTTTAAAAAGGCAGTTTCATACTGAGATAAGTTCCATGCCAAAGAGTGAATGCAAATGTTCTGAGATAAGAATAATCTCAAGGGTTTCAAGGGATAGAATGAAGGTCAGTTTAGGTGAGCCAGAAAGGGAGAGAAAGACTGATAAGATGTAAGGTCACAGAGATAGGCAAACGATCATGAAAAAGCTGTAGGATATTATTCCACTACTCATGGAAAGCATTTTGAAAGTTTTAAGCAGGGTACTCACAATATCTAATTTATGCTTTGAAATGATCACTGTAGCTGCTGTGCAATGGATATAAGAGACAAAAATGGAAACAAAGAAACCAGTCAGTAAACTGATGAAAGATCCAGATGAGGGATGATCTGGCTTGGACTAGGTTTGTAGCAGTAGAGATGGTGAAAAGTGCTTGAGTTCCAGTGAGAAAGCTGAAGGCTAAATAATGAAGTGCTGTGCCCAAGGTCTAATGAAATGGCAACGGTTACCTTTAGAAGTCATATTTGAATTGTTATTTTGCTTCATCTGAAGGAGAGAAAGTATGTTTTATCTTCTGCCCACCCCTCTACCCCACTTCGACTTTAGCTCTGGTGCAATTGTTTAATAAAAAAGCCATCAGTATCTCTTTTCTCCTTAAGTACCCTCTGCCTGTCCCTTTCTTGGGCTTGTTCTTACTAAAGCCTTGCATACGTTTTTCTTCTTCTTCCTATCATTCAAACTCCCTATGTCTTGCCTCCTCTGTCCAGAGAGGTGACTCCAAGGTGAGAATGTCAGTGACCTTGCAAAATTGTAAAGGCAGGCTGTAGAGCAGGGTTAGGGGCTAAGAGTATCTCTGGAATCCCTCACAATAACCATGTGGGAGCCACTTTGCTACTAAACATAGGAATAATCTCAGTGGCTACTACTGAGCTAGGTTTCTGAGAATGTCTGTTTTAACTATCCTTTTATGGTCAGACATATAAATGCCAGACTTCTTGAAAAAGGTTTTCAAAGTAACTAGCAGACTCCATCATGTTACTTCATATTTGCAGAGCACTGGAAATGTTTGGAAGGAAATAGAAAATTGATCCTGATATGTGCATTTACTCTGGACTTATGCCATCTCTTATTTAACAAGCTGAAAGCAGTGCCACTGTTAATGTTTTATTACCTTATTAATCTCAACATCACAGCTGTGAGGCCAAATCAGTAGTCAGATTTGTCATTTTCTAGATCAAGCAATCATCATAGATGTTTTCCAAAGCATGTACTACTTTGAGCAGCCACCTCCTAAGTTTTGGCCTAAATGTAATTCATGATTCCTGTATCAGGGACACAAACTGAATGTAGAAGAAACAATTCAGACAAGAGCAGCAATTAATCACATGACAACCTGGATAATATATACTCTAATTTTAGCATGAATTCTAAGATGGAAGCATTAATTTTTATATAATGTTGACCTGTAGACTTTTAGACCTGGGAAGGAACTTAGAGTCTTATCTACTCATTTCATAAATATCTAATATCTGATACCCATAGAGATAAAGTAAACTGGCCACAGTCACAGAACAGTCAGTGGTAGAGTCAGGACAGGGACCCAGGTTGTCTCTGACTTTTATCCCAGTGTTGTTTATGTTATAAAAAACTTCCCCATCAGTCACATTCTCAGTGTGCTTCTGTGTTGCTGCATTTTATTGACCATTTGACTATGATGCTATTAATGCAAGAGGAACATCTGCAGTTTCTTTAGCCATTTAAGCACCTCAGGAATGTTTTATTACGGATATTCTAAATGTAGGGGCCAACGTTGTGTGAAACAGTTCTGTGAGATAAATATTCAGCTGCTCTTAGCATCTATTAGTAATCTCCAGGCTCTGCTCTATGCTCACGTAATTAATCAATAAGGAATTGACAGTCAGCAACATTTGTGGGTAAGACTTGGAGCTGGGTTGGAGAAAACTTTGTCTTGGTTTGCCAGGAAAGCTCTGTCTAATGGGGAAGATATACATGTTACTCATGACATGAGTCTTACTATAATAGCAATATAATACTTGATCTCAAAAAGTTTCTAGCTTGATTTAAGAAAAAGGAAAACCAGAAAACATAAGCATATATTAAAAAAACACACACAGAGACACATATATCACAGTTACATACACATATATGAAATTGTCACATATATACAGCAAAGAACTGCAATGAGTAAATCCATGAATTGGGGTTTTATATTGCTATTTTTAAAAGTATTTCATGAACACATAAACCCTGGTTAAATGAGGAAGCTAGATGCACTTGAGTTTCTCTTACATAATGCAGTCTGTACTGGACTTCATATATTATTATTATCTGATGTGAACTTTGATAATTTTGATGACGACAGATTACGTCACTTACAACAAATGTTCAGTTCACAGTAGTGGTGCAAATTGAATCTTATTCTTGAATTTCCTCCGTATGGTATTATTATTTATTGTTTAACATTGGCACAAGGAGAAGACTAGGGGCAAGAGGTAAAGAAACTGGTCTTTATTGAGTCCCTACTGTATACCATACACTTTGTAGAAATTATCCTTTAAACAATCTTGTGAGATGTGTATTATGTCAATATTAACAATGAGATAACTGAGGCTGATACAGGATTGGAAATGAGATTTGACTCAGAATCCCATGCTTCTAACATATCACAGTATGCAGCAACATTGAAATATTTAGGTTCTGACCATTGAGAGTGGGGTGTGACCACTGGAGCTTTCGAAACACATTGGGCAAAAAAAAAATGGCTCAATTATTTTAAAAACTATTTTGATATATGACAAGTATTACAAACAATGAGTAAAGTTTGAGGAGAGCAATGTATTTAAGCTAAGTGAGGATTTGCTTTGAATGAACTTCTCCTACCTAGGTCTTTGGTTATTTCTGATTAAAGAGTTAAATTTTTGCAGTGAAATTTTTGCTTGATTAGTATTCATCAGAGAGCGGGTTTTTGTTGTTGTTGTTGTTTGTTTGTTTGTTTTTGCTGGATTTAAACCTCATTGGTTGAGTACATGTAATTACTGGACCTTTACTCAAACCAAAAGTTTGGATTAAGGTAAGAGTAAAGGAGGGGGGCACAAAAAGTATATATGAACTGTGAACTAAGACTTAGAGAATTTCTGATTAGTTTCAAGAAATTAGAGTTCCAGACAGAGAGTTAAAATTTAGGTGTGTGAGGAGGGGGTACATTTTAGCTTTTATGAAAAGCAGCTATAGAATGTTGACATATTCATCACAAATTCTCTTTTGGTAATGCAGTCTCTAGTAATGTGAGAGACATCAAATCTCCATGAACATTTGCATTATAGCATTTTAAATCTTTTCCTAATAGATGTATTTTCAGTAAATCCTCACTTATCTGCCTTATTCTAGTAAAATAAAGTACAAAATTACCCTTTCAGAAAGTTCTGATGTTAAGGGAGTGATGAGACTAATCAAAGAGCAATGTTACTCTACTCCCCTCCTTACAAGTGTCTAATGGGGACATTGGCTTCTGATAGGACTTCTTTTTAACCATATTTTTCTTAGTAAGTAAATAATATTACCAGTTGAAATTCAAATATGTTACATTAATAGTAACTTAACTAAGCTATATTCTAGTAAAGTCCCAATTACATTAATTAACTTGGACTCTTAGTTATACTGAATTACGGCTTGTTGTTATTGCTTGTCTCTTCCTGAAGAAAAAATAAGTAAAAATGATGTCATATCAGGTATTTAGTAAAACAAAAATATCTCCATAGGACCCCCTCAATTCAGTTGCAACTATATCTCTTGGAATTATCTTCATAAGGTCCTGGGCAGTAAATAATTAAGAACGGTGTTCCTTTAAGAGCCTGAGGCAACAAGAAATTATTCAGTTTTATCATTTAGATTCTAGTTTCTAAAGCAGAGATGTATACTGAAATATTATGTAAAGATTTTTTAACTAAAATAAAAGATGAAATTATAAAGGATTTTCACTTGTATGACAGAATCTTAGAAGGCTAGAACAATGGACTGAAACTAACAAGATAATATAATAAGTACAATAATAAGTATAAAAATAATATAATATGCATAATAAGGACTAATGAAAAGTTCTGTACTCAACTCCTCCCTGCCCCCACATCAAAAGGCCCAGGTGAGGAAGCCAAGGTTTAAATTATTGCTTCTGAAAAACCCCAAGGGTTTTAGTTGACTATAATGGCAAAACTAGTCAACACTATGTTGCAATCAAAAAAGTAATGTAATCTCAGAGTAAATTGTATATTTTCTAGAAGGTTATAGTCCCACTATTCTCTGTGCTGAACAGTCACTTACATAACATGGTGGGGTTTTTTTTGAGGGGGAGGGAGCATTGGAGAATATTGACAAATGGCTGTGTTAAGTAAAGATGACCAGAAGTTTTTAGTTTCTATAAGCGATGTTTAAAGGAACTGAAGGTATGAAAGCTCAGTTGAGGGTAGAGGGTTTAACAGCTGTTATATAACTTACAATGTGTTGACATGTAGAAGACAACAGATTTATTTTGTGTAGCTTCGGAGGCTCTCACTATAATTGATAGACTTTAAAAGATAGAAACATGTATGTGTTCTATGAGCTGATTCCTGCACTTTGTAGGGAGTTGTATTAAATGACCTTGATCCCTTTAAGTTACAACAATCAACCTTCTGAAATGTATCCAGCTGATTGTTAATCCTTTCATCATCTTCAGGCTCACTATACAAAATTCATTTGGCTGGAAGAGAACAAAAATCACACCAAGTTAGCTTGATCTGTATTCCTTCACACAAAATATAGACATTTCTGCATTTTTCAGGTAACTGTGTTGCTTTGTCTTCATCTGTTTGATTTTTCTCTATATTTTCGTCTGCCGCTCTTTCCTTCTCCCATGATTTTTAAATCATTTTTTGAAGATGCTATTATTCAAACTCAGCGAGTCTTAAATTACAGTACGGTTATTTAGTATTAAGACCATCTCTAGTGTTGTGGGCTATGAAAATATGTTTTTTTGAACTGTGGATTTTAAAATGTCTACTCCCCTTTCTTCTTGACTGAAAACTAAAGTTTAAAGTCTTGGAAGGAGGAATGGTAACTTTTAGGTAGATTTTTAAGAAATTTAAAAATAGAACAATTCTGAGTCCTGAGAAAGGAATGGCTTATGAAAAAAGACCATTATTTGGCAGTTTTTAAAGGCACTTGTAGCAGCAACAGTAGCAGCAAATAGAGTTCTTCCCTGGGGTAAACATAGTAACCATGGCAAGAGGTTGCTTGACAGAAGGGCATTAGGCCATCCCATAATTCCTGTTAGCTCTGCCCTGCCCATTCCAAAAGCACTTCAGGCTAATAGTGTCTCAGCTTAATTGGTGGAAGAAATGTGTAGTCTACCACTATAAAAATAGATCAACCTTACTAAGCACATGAAAAAGATGTTCACTGTCACTAGTCATCAGTTAAATGCAAATAAAAACCATAGTGAGATACCACTACACACCCACCAGAATGGCTAAAATTAAATAAACCGACAAGACCAAGTATTTTTGAGTATGTCAAGCAAGTGAGATTCTTGTACATTGTTGGCAAAAATATAAAATATTGCAACTGCTTTGGAAAACTGTTAGGTGTTTCCTTCTGATTAAACATACACCTACCCTGTGGCCCAGCATTTGACTCCCAGTAAATCTTCCCAGGAGAAATGAAAACATATGTGCACAAAAAATACTTGTACAAGAATGTTTAAAGCCACTTTATTTATAATACCCACAAGATGGAAACAACTCAAATATCCCTCAACAGGAGAATGAAAAAGGTATGCTATGTTCTCAGCAAAAAGAATGAATTTCTGATACATGCTACAGCAAACATCAATTTTATACATACATTGTTGAGTAAAAGAAATCAGACACAAAATAGTGCATACTGTATAACTTCATTTAAATACATCTGAAGAATAGACAAAACAATCAAAATGGTGGTTGTCTGGGCCAAGGGTTGTGATGAGAGGTTGACTAAGGAGGAATACCAGGGGGACTTTCTTCTGAGATGACAGAAATATATCTCAATTTGAGTGTTGGTTACAGGGATGTGCACATTTGTCAAAAGTCATTACATTGTACCCTTAATCATGTGCATTTCTCTATGGATAAATTTTATCTTGATAGAAACAAAATTTTAAAAAATAGACCAATCATTAACAAATAAAACCTTTAATGTATAATCAAAGCAACAACCATGTGCTCAGCTTTATATGGAGATGCAGCTTCAAGATAGTTTTCCTAGGTAAGTTCTCAACCGGATCACCTAACCTCCTTCACCACACGGAAACACTGGAGTTTCCACTGGCTTGATTCCAATGGAAATTAGCAGGAGAACATGCTCTTCAGAGGCCAAGAGATCCCTGCATAGTCTGGATACTTGGCTATTGAAATATGCACCTATCTAAAAGAGATTCTAAGGAATAGAAGAAAGTCTCAAATGAAAATTTAATGGGTAGGGAGAGATCAAAGCCTTCCATGTGGATTTTCATGGAAGCCATTAGTTAGTAAGAAAAGATTATGGCTTTGGAACCAGACAGGTCCTCATTATAATTCATGCCTCTTCAGGTACTTAGTCCTTCATCTGTGAAATGGAGCTCATACAAGCTCCAATAAGGAATTGAAGTGAGGATTATTGATAATAGAAATAAATCATTCAGTTCTGTGGGAAACAACCAGTTCAGTGACTTGTATGTGAGTAAACTGGAGCTAATACTAACATTCCATCACACTCGGCTATTGCCAGCAGAACAGCCCCTACACTTACATATTTCTGTCCCTGCTCATACTATCAATCCTCATGCAGTGAAAACTCTCCTTTTCCGTTCAGTATTCCAATATATACATATCCTTCAGGCTTTGATTCCTTTGAACTTAACAGAGAATTACTCTTCCCTGTTAAGCCTAGCAGATTCCCTGCAAAGACCTCTCCCTCTCTCTGCTTAGGGCTAAAGATATCTGCCTTGTCTTATAGATAGAAAGTAGTGCAAATTAGATATACTTTGAAATTGAACAGACGTTGATTCAAATCCAGGTTCTTCCACTTAATAACTATGATTTTTGGAAGGTAATAGGCTCACTGAGATTCAGTTTTCTCATCTATAAAGTGAAGAGAATAATAGTACCTACCTCACAAGAATAAATTATATAACATATATATATAAAAGGCTTAGTATGGTGTCTGGCTCATAGTAGATATCCACTAGGTGGCACTTGGTATTATTAGGATGAAAGATATTAATCTGGTCTACCTGTAGGTGGACCCATTTATTTGCCTTGTTCTCCTTTTAAAGGGATTATCCATCTTCCTATTTTACTTTATTTTTTGTTGCCTTGTGCCCAATTTGAACTAATCACTCCATATACACCTCACACTATGCTACGCCTGAGCCCTTGACTTGTCCCAGCTTAGATATCATAGCTGATCTGTTCCTTCTTGTTTAAATTCACAGCTGGTAGAATGATATATGCTTTTTTCTCTTGGTCAACCTATAGTCTCTTGACCTTGCCTCCTGGCCCTCAGGCTGTAACCTTGTATCTATGTGCCATAAACCTAACATGAACCATCTGAAACTTGGCTCAGTGCCCTGATTTCTCTTGGCTTGCCTTGTCCTAGTTTCACCCTCAATTCAACACCAACATTTAAATATTATTTACTTCCCTTATGTCTTATATTTCTGATTATGTCCTATTAGGAAGTAAAGGTCATGCTCTTATGTATTTGTTGTTCTTCTTAGTGGCAAGTAGATAGATGTTCACTCAACATCCATTTTCTGATCATACAGAAAAGACACTGCCAATATACTGCACTGTACAATATAATAGTCACTGCCATATCTGGCTACTAAAATTAAAATTAATTAAAATTAAATAATGTTATAGATTTGGTTGCTCAGTTACCCTACCCATATTTTAAGAGCTCAGTAGCCACATGTGGCTTAGTGGCTGCTACATAGGATAGCTCAAATATGGGGTCTAGACTAGGACATTATAAGATCTCTTTAATTATAGCAACTGAAGTTTGCTGAGGAGAGAATGTGGAATGGCAGATAAATTTTATCTTTGGCCTTATAGTCCAAAGGGTACACGTACAAAAAGTGGTTAAGGACATGAACTTGAAAGCCAGGTAACCTGGGTTAAAATCACACCTCTGACATTTACTAGCTACATGACTTAGGGTAAGTTGCTTTTTTGTGTGTGCCTGTTTCTCTATAAGTAAAGTTTGGGTGATAGGAGTGCTTGACTTATAGGTAAATCTCATTAGAGGATTAGATGAGATTGCATATATAATTTAAGACAGTGCCTGGTACATAGTAAGTCCTATATATCTGTTTGTTGTCGTTGTTATGAAATAGGGAGATAGTATTTTAGAAACTGGATTTTAGGGCAATTGTCCACCGGCAATGCAGTTTTTATAAATTATGAGTAGCAGAAACAGTGGTTTAAGAGACACTGATTTGATGATAATTCGAATACCTGTGATATGTTAGAGAAAAGAACCAAAAATCAGATTGCATGTCTTACACTTGGGACTGTGTCTAGTTTTCCTGCAGAGAGGGAAAAAAATGGTATGTTTTATTTCCATGCTGAGTTTCAAATCCTGGGGAGATGTCCTAAGTGAGTGTGGAGCAAAACAAGAGAGTCAGGAATGGTCAGAGGGGAGTATTAGGCTGGAAAATTAGATTGAAAAGTAATCTCTGTGAAGACAACAGTTGCAGCAGGTGGGGAAGACTCATTGAAGGATATATTGAAGAAACAAGCTGAGTTGTAGTAAACGGGATGAACTTGAGATAGTGTTAGGTAATGAGGAGCTTAAAGAAACACATGAAAAGTACCTACAAAGAGGCATTTGAATCCCTTCCTTTTCTCCCTCTTAGATTCATTGGTAGAACACTACTCATAAAGACAAGGGGCCCACCTCATGTTGTAATGAAGGTCAAAAATTTTGAGCCTCAAAATCTTTCTCTTGCTGACATAACTATGGATTTGGATTCTTCACCATAGAATAATTTATTTGGATTAAAGTATTCAGTAAGTGTACTACAAAAATATTTAAGTATCTCAAGCCCAATTTAGACTAGTGTTTTTTTTTTTAAATTTTTAAATTTTTTAATTTTTTTTTAGCTGGGCTGGACGACCTCCTGGGCAGACATGTTGCCCTTGGTTCCCTTCCTCACCTCAACCCTATCTATTCTTCCATTCCCTACCCCAACAAAAACGCATCTGACTAATTTAGTCATTTTCTAGTAGCTCTAAGTGGTGATGGGCCAGACTGATAAAAATACAGATGAACTGTGCTCAGAAAGAAAATCAAATAATATATCTGGATACCCTGGTGTGGCCACAAGTAGTATAGAGTCACTTACTGTAAAATTAATTTCATCGAATATTTGAAAATACTCAGTTACAGCAAACAGTCTCTGTAAAGATATGGAGAAAAGCAAGAGAGCAGTATGTATTTAGTGAAATGTAATTAAATTGTTATGATTCAGGCTTAGAAAGTGGCAAGAAGGTTAGATATTGTCAAAAGTGATAAAATGACACTACAGGGGAAGCCAAGGGCTGAAACGTGAAAAGCAAAGCATGTTGTACCATATTTAGAACAGAGTTGGAAACACAATAAATGTTGGGTAAATAAATGAGAATTGGGTGGTTGTGATAAGGATTTTGGATTTCATATTGTTGGTAGCAAATGATTAGTGGTGAGTCGGAGAGAAAGATAACATTTTAAGAGATAACTAGGAGGGAATGTTGATAAGATTTGCTTGTGTTGAAGGGATGAGAAAAAAGGAGGAATTAAGAATGACTCCCACATTTCTGACATAAACAATTGTATAGACAGTGGTGCCATTCACTGGGAGCACTGGAGGAGGAGTATATTTGAAGTGATGGTAGATGATAAGTCTAGTTTTGGAAATGTTAACTATGAGTTACCTGTGCGTCATCTAAGTGGAAATTTTCAGTAGAAAGCCAGATAATGAATCTAGAGCTCAGGAAACATAGTGGGGCAAAAGATATCAACTTGGAAAATGACTAGCAAAAGGCAGAAGAGTAGATGATATTTTCCAGGATGATTTTAAGAAAAAGCACCAAAGAATAAACCTAGAATATATGAATATTTAAGTGATGGATGAGATAAAATGAGCCAGTGAAGGACAATGAAGAGAAACAATATTACAAATGTGATGAGAGCCAAGAAAAAAATGATGTTACAAACATTACTAGAAGAATTACAAACACTTTGTAGTCAGTGGAAATATAGTCAATGGCACACAGAAATCAAAGATTTTGCATTTAGAGGTAATTGCTGAGTTTAGTGAGATAATTTCAATAGCAAGAATATTTCAGTAGCTAGATTATACTGAGTTAAGATAGGAAAAGTAGAGCCAGTGAATGTAGATTACTCATTGAAGATGCTAATCTATAAAGAGGTGAAGAAAGAGGATAATAGCTAGAGGGAGATAGAAAATTGAGAGTGTGGTACCTTTTTTTTTTTTTTGACTTAAAAAATGTATATGTATAAGACTTGAACATGTTTGGCCGAGGGAAGGACTCTGTTGCTTGGGAGAAGTTTAGAAAATGAGGTTGTGACATCCCTTTCCTTATAGAAAGGACATAGAAATGAAATTTTGACTGAGGTCACAAAAGCTACAGCACTATTGGAGTGAGCCGTACCTGAAAATCTCATCTGGTGCATGAGTGATCATTAATTACCTCATGTATTGAGCATTAATGAGAAGGCGGTGGTGATCATTAATTAGGAGATGTTTGCAAGATGAGAAAAAAGTGTTCACTCTTGAAAAATTCAATGGATGACATTAAAGGACAGTGACTCCTAACAGAATTAAAGAGGGGGGATTAATGACATGAAAACTTGCATTAAAAGATGTCACGAAATGGCAGCCAGGCAGGTAGAAGAGATCAGAAAACTCCCATTTTGAAGTGGCCACTAAATCTGTGTCTAAACAAGCAAAGGGGAATGGAGAGTTGACGTAATTGTTTTAACATCTCAAGGTCTCCAACCCCATTATGGATAAAGATAAACGTGTAAGAACAGTTACGACTTCCCAAAGGTATACGAGGCTCAAGGTTCATTTCTGGAGTTTGTGAAGCCTAGGAAGAATCACAGCACTATCTATCTCTCATATATTACTGATCTCCCTCTCCCAATTTATACAAAAGGAACCAGATTGTAAACAGCATTAAATAAAACTTAAAAGGAAAACAAAATGAAATCTTTATAAAAGGCCATTCCTGTGGGTGTAGCTCCAGGGAGTTGGAGCAGTCCCTTCACTTTACTTGGATGATGAGTTTTTGTTGTTGTTGTTGTTGTTGTTGTTGTTGTTGAGACGGAGTCTCAGAGTCTCGCTCTGTCATCCGGGCTGGAGTGCAGTGATGCGATCTTGGCTCATTGCAACCTCCGCCTCCCAGGTTCAAGCGATTCTTCTACCTTAGCCTCCTGAATAGCTGGGACCACAGGCGCCCGCCACAAAGCCCCGCTAATTTTTTGTATTTTTTTAGTAGAGATGGGGTTTCACCATTTTAGCCAGGATGGTCTTGATCTCCTGACCTCGTGATCTGCCCGCCTTGGCCTCCCAAAGTGCTGGGATTACAGACATGAGCCACCGTGCCCAGCCGGATGATGAGCTTTAAAAGCCTATTTTATGTCTGTGAGCTTCTGACTTGGTTTTCTTTATTTTAGCATAAGGTGGAATCTATCTTCTCCCCTAAGCTATATCATTAAGATATATCTCCCCTAAGGTGTACCCTTTTTTCCTTGGAGCGTGCCTTGCCTGATATTTTGAATATTGAGGGAACATAATTAAAGATCATATACTGCCCATTTAGAATCAGACAGGTGAGTCTTCAAGGCTTGCCTTTTCAGCAGTTCCTTCTAGAACTGGAGGAGGTCAATTCATATTTTTAGTTTATTCATTTGTTCAGTAAATATTTATTAAGAAGTAGCTATGTTCCAGTTCCAGGCACTATGTTAGGCATAAGGGATACAGTAGTGAACCAGACTGGCAAAAACTTTTAGGAGGCCATATACTGTTGGAAATTTTGGCTTCAGAAGTTTCTTATGTCTTCACCCCTTAGCCCAGCATCTGATGTTGCCACACCCTATGTTGGACAAAGAACCTGACCACTTTGCCCTGCCCTGTGACTTTCCTTCATACTGACCCACTCAGCCTGTTTGGTCACTGGCTTGCCTCATCCTGGCATTTAAGCCTCCTGGGTCCCAGACATGGGCCTTGAGACATGGGCCACTTTGCTACTGCTGCTTTGCAGACCTGCAGGAGGCACTAGTACAAGAAAGTTATTTTGCATCAATCTTGGTTGTGCAGACTGCATTGCCAAATTTGGGAAAGAAAACAAAGAATTAGGAAATTCAAGAAAATACAGGTCGACGTGCTAGCTGTTGGCTCCATTGCCCTTGGTAAAATTTGAGACACTGGACAAGTGAATGCAGTCTATCCCTTGCAACTTCATTTGCACAATAAAGGAGTTGAACTAGAGAAGTGGTTCTCATTATATTCAATTATGAAGAACCCTTATTATTATCAAAGAGTTTTACAGCTATGATAATGTATGCTTAATGTATCTGTGAGTTGAATACCTACTTAAAAATAGTAAGACTATAAAATTAATATATTTAATAATTACATCATCTGCATGGTTTGAAAAGCATAATACTTTGTTCACTCATTCAGTTATTTATTTACCCATTATTTACTAGCATCTAAGATGTGGCAGGAGCCTTGCTAAGTGGTAGAGATATAAAGATGAATGAGCCAGGCCGGGTGCGGTGGTTCACGCCTGTAATCCCAGCACTTTGGGAGGCCAAGGCGGGCAGATCATCTGAGGTCGAGAGTTCAAGACCAGCCTGACCAACATGGAGAAACCCCGTCTCCACTAAAAATACAAAATTAGCCGGGTGTGGTGGCACATGCCTGTAATCC
Organism: Pongo pygmaeus; assembly: GCF_028885625.2. Lineage (NCBI taxonomy): Eukaryota > Metazoa > Chordata > Mammalia > Primates > Hominidae > Pongo > Pongo pygmaeus. The sequence goes on along the minus strand of NC_072396.2, from coordinate 133,162,624 downwards.
CACCTGCTCAGGAGGCTGAAGCAGGAGAATCGCTCAAACCCGGGAGGCAGAGATTGCAGTGAGCCGAGATTGCGCCATTGCACTCCAGCATGGGCAACAAGAGCAAAACTCTGTCTCAAAAAAAAAAAAAAAAAGAGATGAATGAGCCAATGTCTCTGTTTAAGACTCATGGTCTGTAGAGGAGACACGAAAGTTATCAGATCATTGTAGGGTGCTAGGTATTATGGCAGGGGAAGTGCAAGGTGCTCTGGCAGCTAAGAGGAGAAACACTTAATGCAGCCTGGGGTTATCGGAGAGGGCTTTCCGTTGGAGGTCATTTCTTAGCTAAGGCCCAAAGCATTAGGAAGGGTTAGCCAGAAAAGAGTGGGATAAAGGCATTTCAGGCTGAAGAGGCAGCAAGTTATGTTATTTATCGTGACTACAAATGACCCTGGTGCATACAGATTCCTGTGACAGCACCCTACCTCAGGGTTTTTAACACATAATATGGGAAATGCTAGACTAAATATGTATTAAGATTCCCCCTAATTCTTATAATTGATGATTAATCTATGGCCATTTAGAAAATGTAAAAAAAAAATTCCAAACAAACCAAGGGAACACAACCAATAATTCCACACAATGACATTTTCTTTGCTTGATTAAATTATGGGGACTTTGAGACCTCCATCTGCCTAGGTCCTCTCAAAAGTGTCCCCACTTATGTTGTTGTGGGTGTGGTGAAAAGTGAATGCTTATATACTGCTGGTGGGAATGTAAATTAGTATGGAAATTTGTTAAAAAACTGAAAATAGAGGCCGGGTGCTGTAGCTCACACCTGTAATCCCAGCATTCTGGGAGGCCGAGGCGGGTGGATCACCTGAGGTCAGGAGTTCAAGACCAGCCTGGCCAAAATGGCAAAACCCTGTCTCTACTAAAAATACAAAAATTAGCTGGGCGTGGTGGTGAGCACCTGTAATCCTGGCTACTTGGGAGGCTGACGCAGGAGAATCGCTTGAACCCAGGAGGTGGAGGTTGCAGTGAGTTGAGATCATGCCACTGCACTCCAGCCTGGGTGACAGAGTGAGACTCTGTCTCAAAAACAAAAAAAGAGCACTAAAAATAGATCCACCATTTGATCTAGCAATCCCACTACTGGTTATCTACCCAAAGGAAAAGAAGTCATTATATCTAAAAGACTCCTGCACGTGCATGTTTACTGCAGCACAATTGCAAAAATATGGAATCAACATAAATGCCTATCAACTAACGAGTGGATAAAGAAAATGTGGCATATATATACCATGGACTACTACTCAGCCATAAAAAGAACAAAATAATGTTTTTTGCAGCAACTTGGATATAGTTAGAGGCCATTATTCTAAGTGAAGTAACTCAGGAATGAAAAATTAAATACCGTATGTTCTCACTTATATGTATTAGCTAAGCTATGGGTACACAAAGGTACACAGAGTGGTATAATGGACTATGGAGACTCAGAAGGAGGATGGTAGGAGGGGGAACAAGGGATAAAAACCTAAATATTGGGTGCAATGTACACTACTCTAGTGACAGGTGCACCAAAATCTCAGACTTTACCACTGTATAATTCATCCATGTAACCAAAAACCTCTTGTACCCCAAAAGCTATTGAAATAACAAAATTAAAACAGAACAAAAAATGCGTCCCCACTTCATGAGAATTTTCAAAGTTGCTCTAAAGTTGTCATTGTAGTATTTTTCCACTCATATCCACCTTTGCTACCACTACTCCAACCATGGAGTGAAGACTCTGAGAGATGACTCTGTGCTTTACGGCTGATAAAAGGCTGAAACCTTTGAGCAGGACTGGCTATATACTTTGTGGGACACATCGCAAAAAGAAAATATGAGCCCATTTTTAAAAACTTATTATGAATTTCAAGGTGGAGATCACAGAACATTAAAGCATTTATTGTTCCTTGTAAATTCTGGATATTAGACCTTTGTCAGATGGGTAGATTGCAAACATTTTCTCCCATTCTGTAGATTGCCTGTTCATTTTGATGATAGTTTCTTTTGCTGTGCAGGAGCTCTTTAGTTTAATTGTATCCAATTTGTCAACTTTGGCTTTTGTTGCAATTGTTTTTGGCATTTTTGTCATGAAGTCTTTGCCCATGCCTATGTCCTGAATGGTATTGCCTTGATTTTCTTCCAGGGTTTTTATGTAAATGTAAATTAGTTCAACCATTGTAGAAGACTTTATGGTGATTCCTCAAGGATCTAGAACCAGAAATACCGTTTAACCCAGCAATCCCATTACTGGGTATATAACCAAAGGAATATAAATCATTCTACTATAAAGACACATGCACACGTATGTTTACCGCAGCACTATTTACAATAGCAAAGACATAAAACAAACCCAAATGCCCATCAATGATAGACTGGATAAAGAAACTGCGGTACATATACACCATGGAATACTATGCAGCCATAAGAAGGAATGAGATCATGTCCTTTGCAGGGGCGTGGATGAAGCTGGAAGCCATCATCCTCAGCAAACTAACACAGGAACAGAAAACCAAACACCGCACATTCTCACTCATAAGTGGGAGCTGAACAATGAGAACACATGGACACAGAGAAGGGAACATCACACACCAGGGCCTGTTGAGGGGTGGAGGGGTGAGGGGAGGGAACTTAGAGGATGGGTCAATAGGTGCGGCAAACCACCATGGCACTCATATACCTATGTAACAAACCTGCACGTTCTGCACATGTATTTTATTTTATTTTTTAGAATAAATTTTAAAAAGAGAGAAAAAAACCATTCCTAGGGACCCTATTAAGGGTGGATCCCTGTGCAGCTGCACATGTTGCACACCCATGAAGCCAATCCTTCCTTTCAGAACACTTTACTGACAGTTTGGGGATCATGGAAAGGAAATACAACATTGAGGACACTTTATCATCACCACTAGTAGTATATGTGGCTACTCTTAGAGCCCATAGGGACAAATCCATAATGAGGATTTCATAAAATGCATTTCTCTGCCTACCTCTTGGCTTGCTTCTGTGTGGCCTGGAGCTAGCTAACTGCTACTCTCTGCCCCACCCAACAAATTTTGTGAGTATATTTACACAATAGGTTCCAGATCAAGCTCTGGCTCCTTTCATGCCCTGAGAGAGGAAAAGTTTTTCCTTGCTCCTGTAAATTAAAAATAAACTCCTAAGCCTTCCTTCAGAATAAAAGAACCCCCTCTTGGCCAAGAGGATTACATAAAAACCTAAAAATCAAATTCCCAACCACGATGGCGTGGGAAGTTGGACATAACCCCTTCCTTTTGTGGTTTAGATACAACTGACCAGCATTAATGTTAACATAGAGACCATAAGACTGACAGAACAGACTCTTTGTGGCAATAAGATAATAAATTATAAACAGGACTTAGAGTCATGCCAGGCAAAGGTTAAGTTACACACCCCTATAATTAAAGAATAAATTATGTCCTAACTGCCACAAGGTTTTTCTTTTTCTCTAGCAGCTAAACAAGCAATGGCCTCAAGATAAGCAATGTTAAACCAATTACAACTCATCCAGCTCACAGACACTGACTAACTGAACTTTTGTTCCACCAGCCATAACCACACACACAGCTTTAATTGGATTAATTGGACAACAGATTGATTTCAGTGACTTTATCTTGATAAGAAGACCACTGACCATGGACTGGTTCTGGCTGGTTTACAGAAGCTGTGCACTTGAGTGCCTTTGTATCCTGAAAAGACTTTTTGATGTGTAGGGCCTAATTAGAATACATTTAAATGTTAAGTCTCTGCTCCAAGGTGACTGTAGGTCATATGTTACATGCATGTTTGTTCAATATGCATGCATCAGGACTACCTTCATGATTTTTTTGTTAGCTACTCCAGTAATCTGTTGAATACATATACTTAGCCAACCTCTTCAGCATAAAGCTCCTACTTTAACCCCTCTTCCTTTGAAATGTCTGTCTTTGGTCTTTGCCAGAGGCACACTTCCCAGCCTGTGGGATGGCCACCTTGCAGGCTGTAATCCTTTACAAGAAATAAAATCTTCTTTTCTAAATTTATAAATTGCATTTTTTTTAAGTTAACACTCCCAAATGAGGACCAATTCCCATGTTCTTATTTTTAAACCCAGGCCCTGTCATTTTTAAGGATTATTGCTAATGAGAATGTCAACCCTTCTGAGACAACTTCCACACCCTCTACATTGTAGCCTTATTGAATTGTACTCTTTAGCCCTAAAGACAGTAACATCGGAAGGTGATTTATTCAGCAGTAGTGTATTTTTCAAAGTTTGAGTCATTTGGTTTCAAATTAAAAAGTACAATGTAAAGAACACTACCATGCTAGTCAAATTTAAACCATGTAAACCTATTATGGTTTGCGTTTGTAAGAAAGTTATACAGCAGATATAGATCATACCTTTGTATCTTTCTGTAGTTCTCTAGGTCTCAGCTAAAACTATCCGGTGAGAAATTGCTAAAACCTCCCACAACTCCAAGTGAATAAGCGACAGTCCCAGCACAGTGTAGTCTAAATTCATAGAAAGCCATCACTCCACCACTCCAAAGCAATAAAGTCTGCAGATAGAGCCCTGACTCAATCATATACAGCAATTTATATTACCAAAGAGAACAGTTATTTTTGAGACTAAAACATCTACATTCAGAGTACTATATAGTTTCCTCCAAGAATAATAGATTTTTTAAAATTTATGTAACAAGAGCCATTCAAGGCACTTTCTCCAAAACTGAAGAACAGGTTGCCCCAAAGGTGATTCAAGTTCTTACCACTTGAAAGAAAGAAAATGGCTTGCAGTATTTACATGACAGTTTTTCCCTCTTGTGTCCATCAAGGTTTCTAAAATCATAAAGCCAATTTACAGTCAGGATAAGGGGTATCCTATTTCAAGAAGAAAAAGAAATAAATGTTACTCATAATTCTGACATCACTAAAAACTTTTGGAGTGTGTTTATCTAACCTTGTGTCTTTTAAAAATATATATTTTTAATTGCATATGAAAATCACAAATACATTATAGCCATGAATCTTTAATAAAGAATAGAAAAATAAAAGTCCCTTTTGACCCCACCTGTCTCACTTCCACTCCTTTATCCTAGAGATAGAGATGGCCATTGGAAAGAGGATAGTTTGTATCCTCCTCACTGATCTTATTTTATACATTTACCTGTATAGGTGAATATATGCACACATGTAACTAGGAAAACACCTAGAATACGAATCCTAGGTCAGAGAATATATATGTGTGTGTGTGCATATATACATATATATATATATATATATATATATATATATCTCCAATGATCTCTGAAATTTTTATTATTTTTTTATTTTACTTTAAGTTTTGGGATACCTGTGCTAAACGTGCAGGTTTGTTACATAGGTATACATCTGCCATGGTGGTTTGCTGTACCCATCAACCCATCATCTAGGTTTTAAGCCCCTCATGCATTAGGTATTTGTCCTAATGCTCTCCCTCCCCTTTCCCCCCACCCCCCCGGCAGGCCCCAGTGTGTGATGTTCCCCTCCCTGTGTCCATGTGTTCTCATTGCTCAACTCCCACTTAGGAGTGAGAACATGCGGTATTTGGTATTCTGATCCTGTGTTAGGTTGCTGATGGTGTCCTGCTCCCCAAAGGATACCGTGCTTCTGCTGGCTCAATGTCTCAGAACTTTGGTTTCGTTGGTCTCAGGCACCACTTTGTGGTCCACTATCCCGCGGGTGGTGGTCTTTTGGATGGTTTGCATGAAGTTGCTGCTGTACAGGGCATCACCAAGATTGAAGTCCTTCCTTCTTCCCCCAGGTAGTGGTAGGTGGTGATCTCAGCCTCCAGCTTGACCTTGATGTTCAGCAGGGCCTCGTACTCCTGGGCCTGCTGCTGCCCCTCTGCCCGTGTCTGTGCTAGCTCAGACTCCAGGTGCAGCAGGACCCCACTGAGTTGCTTCATCTGCATGGTGTAGTGGGCCTCCGCTTCCCTCAGGCTGTTCTCCAAGCTAGACTTCGGATTTCTCATAGAGTCCAGGTCAATCTCCAAGGACTGGACTGTATGTCTCAGCTATGTGAGTATCATCTGAGCAACTCTAATCTCAGCAGCCTGCTTGGTGACCACTGTGGTGCTCTCCTCAATCTGCTGGGACCAGTACATGTCCAGCTCCTTTGGGTTCTTCTGAGCCAGCTCGTCGTATTGGGCCCAGGTGTCTGTCTGATCTTGTAGAGGTCCTGAGATTTGGGGGCATTTAACTCCATGGTCAACCCAGAACTGGTAATCTGGGCTTTTAGGCCTTTTACTTCCTCTTCATGGTGCTTCATGAAGAGCAGCTCCTCCTTGAGAGCCTCGATCTCTGTCTCCAGCTGCAGCCAAGTGACACTGGTATCATCAGTGAGCTTGCGGAGCCCATGGATGTCGCTCTCCACAGACTGGTGCATGGCCAGCTCTATGTCATACTTGACTCTAAAGTCATCAACAGCAAGATGGGCATTGTCAATCTGCAGAATGATGTGGGTACTGTCCACAGAATTTGCAAAGATCTGGGCTCTCCAGTCCTCCAGGGTCTTGAAGTAATGTCCCCAGTCTGTGACCTAGGATCCCTTCTCCAGGCGATCCCGGATTTTGCTCTCCTGCTTCTGATTCTCTGACTCCAGGCCCCTCACTCTGTCCAGGTAGGAGGCCAGGCAGTTAACTGTTCAGGTCTTGCATGGTCTCCTTCTCATTGTGGATGCCCCCCATTCCTACCAGACCCCTAGCCATCCCCGCGGCCAGGCAACTAGACTGCAGGCCGCCCTGGAAGCTGGTGGAGTGGGACACGGAGATCTGGGAACCCGAGGCCCCAGCACCTGCATAGACACTGGCTGTGCTGCTGACCGGCAGGACGCCGCAGCTGGGAAGCTGGACTGAGCCCAGGGACTGGTAAATGATGGAGTAGGTGGTGGAGTGAGTGGTGAAGCTCACCCTGTCCAGGGAGGAGAGTGAGAGGAGAGGACTCAGGTTTTGCTGACCCAGAGGATATATTTTTAATGGTTATAAACACTGCCAAATTTTCTTCAAAAACACCATGACCAATTTGTACTATGTTGTTTAGAAGTGCCCATTGCTCTGCATCATTACCAATATTGGACATTATTATTTCACATTTTCCAATCTATTTTCTACTCTCCTCGTTAATACCATAATAGGTTTTATATAACATAACTAGTTTTGATGTCTGGTAGAGCATGTCCTCCTTTTGTATGCTTTCTCACTTGTAGGATGAGACTAATAGCGGTATCTTCTTCATAGGGCTGTTATAAAATTTAGAAAGGTAAACAGGAGTCAGATCATGTGCTGTCTGACAGGGTTTGGTAAGGAGTTTGGATTTTATTCTGAGTGAGACATGAATTCAAGGAAGGGTTTTAAACATGAGAATGGTGTGATTTGCTATATGATTTAAAAGATGGTTCTGATTAAGAATTTTGGTGCTGATAAAGTTCAAAAGAGGCCCCACATACTGGTTTGACACCCCTTCTCTCAGAGTCTTTATACAGTGAAATCTCTGCTGGGGTTATCACAAAGAAAAATGGCAGGGAGTAAAGTTGGGCGATTTAACAAATAAAAATACAGGATGCCCAGTTAAATTTGAATTTCATATAAATAGTGATTTTTTAAGTATAAATTCTCCCAAATAATACATGTGGTGCACTTTAACTAAAAAACAATTGTTCACCAGAAATTCAAATTTGACTGGGCACTCTGTGTTTTACCTGGCAAGTGGTTATTACATAAACTATCATGGTTCCTTTTTTCTTCTTCATTTTAAACACAGATTCCATCATCTCTTTCTATTCTGAATTATTATGGGCTTTTCTCTCTCTCTCAGTGTACTCCTTGAAGGCAAGGCTCATATCTAATTCATTCACTGCTTTGCTGAACACAATGCCTGCATGTAGTAGTTACTCAGTAAATATTTGTTGAGTAAAAATTAAGATCTTTAGAAATAAGAGGCAAGGATGACTTTAATAGCCAGTGTTTCAGTTTCCCTTCTGTATTTCAGTGTCAGAGTAATCTGCAAAGAATCTACTGAGAGATGATTTTAATTAGGGCATTTGGCAATCTATAGAACTTGGGATATTAAGAGGAACTGGTCCCCATTGATTAAACTTCCAGCAGGAGGATGACACCTATTAGCTTAAGAGCTCTATTAGTGAGGCTTCTCAGGCTGTGTGGGCTATTCCCTTCTCTGCAGCAGCACCATTTACTCCCTGGTTGCCTCATTCTACTCTGCTTTTGTTTCCAGAAGGAGACAAAATCAAGTCTTTTGAGCATTGGACATCCAGCCTCTCAATTCTTCACAGTTATTTGTCCAAACAGTTTCACCCAGAAGAGTAAAAGGAAACTTGCTGGAATCCGATTTTGTGGGGGTGTGTGTGTGAGGTGTTAAAGTATTTGCCAGTAGATTTTTTTCTTTTTTTTATTTTTATTTTATTATTATTCTACTTTAAGTTTTAGGGTACATGTGCACAATGTGCATGTTAGTTACATATGTATACATCTCTGGGTCTTTACCCTGTTTTTTAAAAAAAATCTTTTACTTTTACTTGACATGTAATAATTGTACATATTTATGGGATACAGAGTAATGTTTCCACATGTGCACACAATGTATCATTCATGGCAACATAGATTACCTTGAAGGACATTATGTAAAGTTTGAAATAACCCAAGTACAGAAAGATAAACAGCACATGTTCTTGCTCATCTGTGGGAGCGAAGAAACAATTTCGAGCTCATGGAAGTAGAAAGTAGAATTGTGAATATTAGAGAATGGGAATGGTAGAGAGGAGATGAGGATGGGGAGAGGTTGCTTATCAATGGTTTTATTGTTTAAGTGGAGTAAAAAAAGTCGATTCTAATAACAGTGGCTGAACTATATTGGGAGGGAGCAAAATGAAAGTGATTTTTTTTTCCCCAGGAAAAGCAGCTAATGCTAAATTTCTTGCCTTTAAACATCATGTCAGGGAGGAATGTGGCTGGAATATGGGGTTTTTATCTGCCATTCTCATGCATCATAACATGTATGACACATGACGCCTGAGGGGGGTAATGTTGATGGGGAAAGAAAGTCAAAGGTTCAGGTCAAGCAAGAAGGGGTAAGGATATATGGGTCAATTGTGTGTGTGTGTGTGTGTGTGTGTGTGTGTACCAGCATCAGCACTAGCCAGAGTTTCATCTTCATATCCTTAGTTCCTCCATGAATTTTGGAACGTGCCCTTTAAAATTGGCTGTCTCTCTTTGGGATGAGCAGCTTGTACTTAATTTGAGACTGCCAGTAGCTAAATGTATCATCAAAACTGGGGTGCCTGATGTTTGAGCTGATGTCTTGACACGCACGTGCATAAGGCATTCTATCTTTATTTTATGGAAATCACCAATCACTCTGGTTATTTTGGTCCTTATGTATTTTTAGATTTCTACATTGGTATCACCTTGGTCTTCCTGGTTTAGTTTTCCTCTATTTTTATCTCTTGGATTGTTGGTAGCATCTTAAAAGAGAGGAAGATCCTTATTTGAAGTAGTACTGACTAAATACTGTGGAGTTTACTTTCAGTTTGGGTCCTGAATTTTCACAGCTAGTGATGCAGATAGAGAGTTCTCTTTATGGTTTGTGGGTAACTGCTAAAAGACCCTGAATTGCCCACTTAGACCATGCCCGCTCTCTAATATGAGCTTTGACATTTCACCTGTATGAACAAATTTCGAATAACACTGTAACTAGGCAAGGTGCTATCCCAAGTGTGAATCTCAGGTGTGATTGTTCTGGATTCCATGGATTAGGTGTCCCCTTCTGGATTGCCTGTAAAAAGGGAGCAAACAGAAAAGAATTACTTTATTCTTCTTTCAGGAATAAATCTTTCAGGAATACTAGGAGAAATTTACCGCTGCACCATCACAGCAAGAAAATCTTATATACCTCCCCAAGTAAACAATAAATCAATCAGATAAAACTCAGTAAGGATACAGAAGATTTGAATCACAAAATTAACAAGCTTAATTTAGTGGACATATATAATTTGAATACTGTTCCCAACTAACAGAGAATAGAGATTCTTTTCAAGCATACAGCAAATGGATCATGTCTTATTCCATAAAACAAATTTTAACAAATATCTAAGAGTCAGTATCATACAGATTATATTCTCTAACCAAAATACATTTAGATAAGAAATAAGTAACAAAAATGTAAATTCCCTTATATTTTGAAATTTAAAGCACATTGCTATTTAACTCATGAGTCAAAGAAGAAATTATACAAATTAAAATGCATCTAGTACTTAATGAAAAATTAATGCATGTCTCTGTATAGTGGGGGATTATAGATAAAATGATAAAATAAGTATATAGTAAAAATGCTTATAATACAAATTCTTAAGAGGCTGAAAACTAATAAGTTCAATATCCAAATTAATAATTTTTAAAAAACATTATAACAAAAGCAAATATAGGATATGTAGAGAACAAATAAATGTACGAGTGAAAATTTAAAAGTTCAGGAGTTATATAAAGCAGTAGTTTTCAATACTTATTCAATGTTATGATTACCTGGATATTTTTTAAAAATACAAATATTTAGGCCTCATCCCAGGCCATTACATCAGAACTTCTATGTATATGCCTTAACACATGGCTTTTTTAAAATTATACTTTAAGCTCTAGGTTACATGTGTACAACGTGCAGGTTTGTTACATATGTATACATGTGCCATGTTGGTGTGCTGCACCCATTAACTCGTCATTTACATTAGATATATCTCTTAATGCTATCCCTCCCCCCTCCCCCCACCCCATGACAGGCCCCGGTGTGCAATGTTCCCTATCCTGTGTCCAAGTGTTCTCATTGTTCAATTCCCACCTATGAGTGAGAACATGCAGTGTTTGGTTTTCTGTCCTTGTGATAGTTTGCTGAGAATGATGGTTTCCAGCTTCATCCATGTCCCTACAAAGGACATGAACTCATCCTTTTTTATGGCTGCATAGTATTCCATGGTGTATATGTGCCACATTTTCTTGACATTTGGGTTGGTTCCAAGTCTTTGCTATTGTGAATAGTGCCACAATAAATATACGTGTGCATGTGTTTTTATAGCAGCATGATTTATAATCCTTTGGGTATATACCCAGTAATTTAAAAAGCTTCCTAAGTTGATTCTAGTGTATAGGAAGGGTTGAGAACAACTGAATAAAGAGAATAAACTGAGACTATGGTATTTTTAAAAGGACTAACATGGTAATTTTAAAAGGACTAAAAATATTGTCAGATTTTTGCCAATATTGATTAAAATCAAAGACAGAAGGTACAGAATGCAGTAAAAATACAGAAAAACTAGAGAAAACCACAGATTCAGTATATATTGAAATGAAATTGAATAATATTGTGAATGACCTCATGACAATGATTTTGAAATGTGGATGAAAAGCAGAATTTTCTAAAAAAATAAAACTTATCAAAAAGGCTCAGGTAGTAATAGAAAGTCTGAATTATTAAAGTCTTCCTCAAAAGAAAACACACATACCCACATAACTTAAAATTGTAAACTATGAAATATTTAAGCACGATATAATTGCAATCTCTCACAGAAAATAGAAAAATAAGGAGTACCCCAAACTCATTTATAAGGCTATTCATAACCTCATCAGGAAAAGAGATAAGGATAATATAAGGAAGAGGCACTACAGATTGTATCACTCATTAACATAGATATAAAAATAAAAAACAAAACATCAGTAAACTAAATTAAGCAATGTATAAAAAGAATAATACATCATAAGTACCTTAAGTTTTTCTCTAGGAATTCAATGATAGTTTTTTTAATGCAATTTACCACTATCAGTTTTAAGAATTAAAGCCACATTATCAAAGAATTAGACTAAATTTAATTTCCATTTATAATAAAAGCTCAATATAAATAACTCTTAGCAAACTACGAATATAAAAATACTTTCTCCACCTGATAATGAGTATCTGCAAAATACCTTTAGCAAAACTTGTAATTAATCATGAACCATTAGAAGCATTTTTTTTCTTTTTTTTTGAGACAGAGTCTCGCTCTGTCACCCAGGCTGGAGTGCATTGGCGCTGTCTCGGCTCACTGCAAGCTCTGCCTCCCGGGTTCACGCCATTCTCCTGCCTCAGCCTCCCGAGTAGCTGGGACTACAGGCGCCAGCCACCACGCCTGGCTATTTTTTTGTATTTTTAATAGAGACGAGGTTTCACCGTGTTAGCCAGGATGGTCTCGATCTCCTGACCTCGTGATCCGCCTGCCTCGGTCTCCCAAAGTCCTGGGATTACAGGCATGAGCCACCGCGCCCAGCCTAGAAGCATTCTTTTAAAATCAGAATAAAAGATAAATGATGTCCATGATCACCACTTTTAATCAATTATACAGGTGATCCTACCCAGTGCAATAAAGCATATAAATAAAGTTATATGGATTAGAAAGATTAAAAGAAAAATGTCATTATTGGCAGGTAAAATGATTATCTATTTAATTCTTTGAAAAAGAAGACTATATTTATCAGAATTAACAAGAAGTTAGCCAGGTTGTTGAACACAAGATCAATGTACAAAAATCGAGACACCTGCACTTCCAGACACCAACAACAAACAATTAGGAAATGTGACTAATTAAAATAAATCTACAATTTAAAATGGTGACTTTTAGTTAAAATTTTGTATTGAATCTAATTAAAAATGTGTAATATATTTACAACAAATTTAGGATTTGTTTTAGTCATTAAATTGAGCGATTTATCTTCTTGTTGATGGAAAGGAAATCTCAGTTTTGTACACATTTCACTTCTTTCCAAATTGATCAATCCCAATAAAAACCCAGGAAAAAAATTCAGAAGATATTTTTATGGAGCCTAAAATGCTGAGTATAAATTTATATGGAATAATATATTATGGGAAATGATATGGAAAAAGTTATATGAATATTCAAGACACATTTGAACAAGAAGGAAAAGAAAGTGGAGATTATACTCCTACTCAGGCATCAAGACTTGCATTATAAAAAGTGTATTAATTAGACCTTTTGGTAGCAGTACAGGGTAATCACATAGACCAATAGAACAGAACTGAGGATCCAAAAATATACCCGGATTCATATGATCTTGATCTATGGCAAAGCTGCGTTATACTCATATTGGTGAGTAAAAGTGGGAGGGTACTCACATAATGGTGCTAGAACATTTGAATCTTTACATGGAAAAAAATAAATTATATCCTTTACATAATTCACACACAAAAAAACCTAGTTAAAGACTTAAATGGGTAAAGAAAACTTTAAAACTCCCAGAAGAATATATAGATTTTGTCCACTTTGGCATAGGGAAGGATTTTTTTAAACATGACACAAAAAACACAAATCATAAAGAAGATTGATACATTTGGTGACATTAAAATAAGAACTTTGGATCACTGGATTAATGTTAGTTAGCTGAATAGGGGTTTCCAGTGCTAATTTCTTCATAATAACATCAATTAGAACAACCAACCACATAGGAAAATCTTCACAAGCACTAAAGAATCCAGATGAAATATTATAAGCACCTGGATAAAGCACAGAAATAAGAAAAAATGCATTAAAAATAATTGGGAGAACATTTTCACATTAACCACATCATCCCCTTCCCAAGCCTGGGCAACGCAGAGAGAGATACCCTTCTTGTGGGTGAAACAGAGCACAGTGAGTACCGAACTTCTCCAAAGATCCCAGCACCAGGCCCATTTCAGTGAACCCCACTGCCAGGCCCCCCCGCTGCAGACCCAGGCTCCGGGGCTACCTCAGCACCAGGCTGGACTTGGAAAAGGAAGAAAGAAACAAATGTACTACAAAATAGAAAACAATTAGCAAAATAACAGTAATAAGTCCTTTTCTATTAATAATTAAATGTAAACAGATTAAATTCTTCAATCACAAAACATAAAGTGTTTGAATAGTTAAATAAACATGATGCAAGTATATATAACCTAAGAGAGACTCACTTTAAAGACATAGGCTGAAAGAAAAAGGTATTCCATGCAAATGGTAACCAAGTAAGAAATACACTTTAAGTTAAAATCTGTCATAAGAGTAAAAGAAGGTCATTATATAATGATAAAGGGTTCAATTCATCAACAAGATATAACATTTGTAAATATATATGCACCCAATATTAGAGCACCTAAATATATAAAGCAAATATTAACACATGTAAGGGAGAAATAGACATCAATACAATAATGGTAGGAAACTTCAATACTACACTTTCAAAAATGGATAGAACATCAAGACAGAAAATCAATACGGAAACAGTGTACTTGAACAGCATTATAGACCAAATAGACCTAACACACATATATAGAGCATTCAATTTAACACAGCAAAATACACATTCTTTTCAAGCACATACAGGACATTATCCAGGATAGATCATGTGTCAGGCCACAAAACAAGTCTTTACAAATTTATGAAGATCGAAATCATACCAAGTATCTTTTCAGACCACAATGGTCTGAAATTAGAAATCAATAGCAGAAGGAAATTGGAAAATTCATAAATAAGTGAAAAGTAAACAACACACTCTTGAACAACCTATGGGTCAAAGAAGAAATCAAAAGAGAAATTCAAAAATACCTTGAGAGAAACAAAACAGAAACACAGCATACCATAATTTATGGGATGCAGCAAAAGCAGTTCTAAGAGATAAGTCCATAGTGATAAATGGGTCTATTAAGAGAAAAAAGAGAAGGGTTTCAAATAAACAATCTAATTTTACACATTAAGGAACCATACAAAAGCAAATTAAGCCCAAAGTAAGCAGAAGAAAGGGATAAAGATCAGAGCAGAAATAAATGAAAGAGAAAAATAAACAATAGAAAAATATCAATAAGATTGAGTTGGCTTTTTTGAGAACACAAGCAAAATGGCCAAACCTTTAGCTAGACAAACTAAGAAAAAAAGACTCAAATAAATAAAATCATAAAAGAAAGAGAAGACATTACAATTGATACTGCAGAACAATACACATACACACACACACACACAATGGAGTATTTTTCAGTCTTACAAAATAAAAATAAAATTCTGTGTTTTAAAACAGCATGGATGAACCTGGAGGATGTTATGCTAAGTGAAATAAGCCAGACACAAAAAGACAAATACTGCATGATCTCACTTCTATGTGAAATCTTAAAAAGTTCAACTAATAGAAGCAGAGAGTAGAATGGTGGTGACTAAAGATTAGCGGGTGGGAGAAATGGGGAGGTGTTAGTCAAAGAGTACAAAGTTTCAGTTTTGCAGGATGAATAAGTACTGAGGACTTAATAAATATTGATGTAACTGTAGTTAACAATATTGTATTGTATATTTGAAATCTGTTAAGAGAGTAGATCTTTTTTTTTATTGACACGTAATGAGTACACATTTATGGGGTACATGTGATATTTTGGTACATACATATAATGTGTAATGATCTAATTAGAGTATTTAAAATAGCCATTGCCTTGAACATTTATAATTTTTTTGTGTTGGGAATATTTCAAATCTTCTCTTCTAGCTATTTTGGAATATACAATAAATTGTTAACTATAGTCAGCCTACTGTTCTATCAAAACAGTATGGAGGTTTCTCAAAAAAACGAAACATAGAACTACCATATGATCCAGCAATCACACTACTGGGCATTTATCTAAAGGAAAGGAAATTGTTATATCAAAGGGAAACCTGCACCCCTATGTTTATTGCAGCGCTATTCACAATAGCCAAGATAGGGAATCAACCCAAGTGCCCATCAACGGATGAATGGACAAAGAAAATGTGGTATATATACACAATGGAATACCATTTAGTCATACAAAATAATGAAATCCTGTCATTTTCAGCAACATGGATGGAACTGGAAGTCATTATATTAAATAAAATAAGCCAGGCATAGAAAGATGAATACAACATGTTCTCGTGTTCTCACTTATGTGTAGGAGTTATAAAATTTGATCTCATGGAGGTAGACAGTAGAATGGTAGTTAGCTGAGGCTGGGGAGGGTTGGGGGAATGAAGAGAGATGGTTAATGGGTACAAACATACAGTTAGATAGAAGAAATAAGTTCTAGTGTCCTCAAGTGCTTTTAGATAGTTATTTTATTTTTTCCCCAGAGTTTATAATTGCTAGCTATGGGAGGTTTGGTTCAATGTGACTTACTTTGCCATTACTGGAAGTAACAGCTATGGGAGGTTTGGTTCAATGTGACTTACTTTGCCATTACTGGAAGTAAAACATGTACTATGTCTTTAATTATGAAAAGAATGAGCCACTGACTTTCTTGCCTGAAGAAGTTGAATGCAATTTAATTGTGAAAGTGAGGGCTGTCTACTTCAGTCAACATAGATAATACAAATAGGGATGAATTCTTTAGTTACCATAGGCAAAACATGTTTCATATGTAAATCTATACATTTAGAAAAGTGAGACATTAATTTAAATAACTCATGTTCTTACCAGAATGCCTTGATTCAAAATATGTGAGCTCTTATAACAAATTATTGGAATTGACTTTCCTCCACAGCATACAGTGTCTTAAACCATAGCATGTTCCCTTCAGCTACACTCTCAGCTGAAATAACTTTGCATATGTGTGTATACACACATATGTATGTGTGAGGTATGCACATATAATATATAGGGATACATTTTCAAAGGAAAAGGTAATCTTATAAACATCTCTTTGCAACATGCCTTTTTCATATAACAGCATATTTTCCAAGTAAGAGAACACATTTCTAACATGTAATTTTTTTTATTATACTTTAAGTTCTGGGATACACGTGCAGAATGTGCAGGTTTGTTACATAGTTATACACGTGCCATGGTGGTTTGCTGCACCCATCAACCTGTCATGTACATTAGGTATTTCTCCTAATGCTATCCCTCCCCTAGCCCCTCACCCCCCGACAGGCCCCATTGTGTGATATTCCCCTCCCTGTGTCCATGTGTTCTCATTGTTCGACTCCCACTTACGAGTGAGAACACGTGGTGTTTGGTTTTCTGTTCCTGTGTTAGTTTGCTGAGAATGATGATTTCCAGCTTCATCCTTGACCGCGCAAAGGACATGAACTCATTCTTTTTTATGGCTGCATAGTATTCCATGGTGTATATGTGCCACATTTTCTTTATCCAGTCTATCATTGATGGGCGCTTGGGTTGGTTCCAAGTCTTTGCTATTGTGAATAGGGCTGCAATAAACATACGTGTGCAGGTGTCTTTATAGCAGAATGATTTATAATCCTGTGGGTATATACCCAGTAATGGGATTGCTGGGTCAAATGGTATTTCTTCTTCTAGATCCTTGAGGAATCGCTACACTGTCTTCCACAATGGCTAAACTAATTTACACTCCCACCAAGAGTGTAAATGTATTCCTATTTCTTCACACATTCTCCAGCATCTGTTCTTTCCTGACTTTTTAATGATCGCCATTCTAACTGGCGTGAGATGGTATCTCATTGTGGTTTTGATTTGAGTTTCTCTAATGACCAGTGATGATTAGCTATTTTTCAAATATTTGTTGGCCACATAAATGTCTTCTTTTGAGAAGTTCATATCCTTTGCCCACTTTTTGATGGGGATGTTTGATTTTTTCTTGTAAATTTGTTTAAGTTCCTTGTAGATTCTTGATATTAGCCCTTTGTCAGATGGATAGATTGCAGAGTAGATCTTAAATGTTCTCACCACTTGCAAAAAAAATGTTACTTTGTGAGGTGATAGATATGTTAATTAGCTTGTTTGTGGTAATTATTTCACAATGTATATGCATATTAAAACATTTTATGAAGTATGTTGTATACTTTAAACATATACAGTTTTTGTTTGTCAATTATACGTCAATAAAACTGGGGGAAAAATCACTGTTGATCATCAAAAGACATCTTCATGAAAATAAAATGATAAGCCATAAACTGGAGAATATATTTGCAACACACCACACTGACAAAATATGAGAAGCCAGAAATATAAATAATTGTCCCGAATTAAAAAAAAGGACAAACATTTCAATAGAAAAATGGGCTAAAGACTTAGGGAGACACATCACAGGATAGGAAAAACAAGTGTCAAATAAAGGTATGAAGAGACCACAATAAGACCCTAGTTCACAATGAGATACAACCCTCTGAAATGGCTAAAATGAAAAAGTCTGACACCATAAAATGTTGGCAAGACTTTGGAACTACTATAACTCATACATTGCTGGTAAGAGTGTGAAGTATAAAATGACTTTAGAAACTTTTTTGGCAGATTTTACTCCCTCACTCAGCAGTTACACTACTAGGTACTTAAGCAAGAGAAATAAAAACATTTGTCCACACCAAGCTCTGTATAAGAATGGTCCTAGCAGTTGTCTTAGCCCTTTTGGACTGCTATAAAAAATTACCACAGACTGGTTGGCTTAAACATAAAATATTAATTTCTCATAATTCTGGAGTCTGGAAATCAGAGATCACAGTGCCAGCATGATCAGATTCTGATGAGGACTCTTCTCTGTTGCACACTTCTGACTTCTTACTGTACCCTCACATAACCAAAAGAAAGCTAAACAGCATCCTTGGGCATGTTTTTATGAGGACATTAATGCCAATCATGAAGGCTCCACCCTCATGACCCAATTACCTCCTCCAAATCTCACCTCCTAATATTACCACATGGAGGGTTACAATTCTAACATATGAATTTTGAGGGGACACAAATATTCAGTCCATAACAGCAGATTAATTAATAAAAACATCAAACTAGAAATAGTCCAGATATCTGTTACTAGGAGAATAGACAAACTGTCTTCATACAATGGAATACTACTCGTCACTAAAAAGTAAAGTATCAATGATATATACAAGACATGGATAAATCTCAAAAATATAGTGAGTAAAAAATGGCAGACATGAGAGCATATATACTGTACGATTTTATTCATACTAAGTTCTACAACTTCTGGCCCCGGGTGCAGGGACTGGGGAGAGGATTCAAAAGGGACAAAAGGAAACTTTTGGAGGCAATAGACTGTTTTATATCTGGATAGGGATCTGGGTCACACAGCTGTAAGCATTTGTCAAAAATGAAAGTACTTTACACTTAAGGGTCTGTGCATTTTACTGCATGTAAATTATTCCCCAATTTTAAAGTCTTATAAATGCTGAAAGTGATTATGTTGCAGAAATAAAAAAAAATCAGAAAGTTACTTGAGGCTTAGGATAAAAATTTCAGTGAAAGCATCATGCACAGATTTTTAAAAAACTGGATCTTAAACAACTTAGAAGAAAATATAATGTGACTCAAAAAATGGCTCGGTTTTGGTAAAAAAAAATATGCCAATGACGTGAAGAGTTGAAATAAAATTATTTCATGAAAAAATGAATAAAAGCTTAGTCTCATTAGTCATCAGGAAAATAAAAACTATGTCCTCAATTAGACATCATTTTAAATCTACAGATTGGCAAACATATTTAAGCCTGATAATGTCACTGTTGGTGAAGTTGTATAGCTATGAGTATCTTTTATATACTCATAAATATAAAAGTGTATATTGATATGGTTTTATTTGATAATAATTTGGTATTCATTAGTGATTTTGAAGATATGTATACCCTGTGATCCAATAATTCTACCATATATATTCTAGAAATACTACCACATATATTCTAGAAATACATGTTTAGTAGTTTTTCACCTCTCCCAGAATAAAAGCCCAAATTCTAACAATTACCTAAAAGGTTCTACAGAATCTATTCTGCCCACCTTCTCATTACCTGTCTGACTTCATGTCCTTTGACTCTCTTCTTTGCTTACTCAGCTCCAACCTCAGAACCTTCTCTGCTGTTTTCTTAACACTCTAGAAATGCTTCTATCTTAGGACTTGTGCATTTGTTGCTAATCTCTGAAACACTCTTCACCAAGAGGAGAGTGACTTGCTCCCTCATCTACTTCAGGATTTTACTCAAATATCACTTTCTCAGTAAGCCTTACCCTGACCACTCTCTTTTAAAATTATACCCTGCCTATACTCCCTAACCCCTTTTCCTGCTCTAAATTTATCCATAGCACTTAGCACCATCTAATATGCTGTTTTCCCCCACTGCAATATAAACTCCTTGAAGCCAGACATTTTTGTCTGCTGCTTTACTACTGAAATCCATGGGCCCAGACTAGTTTCTGGTCCATTGTAAAAGCTCAATGACTCTCTACTGAATGAATGCTTGTATAATGGTATTGCTTTTTTAATAGTCTTTATTTTTAGAGCAGTTTTAGGTTCACAGAAAAACTGAACAGAAAGTACAGAGTTCCCATACACTCCGTCTCCACACATGCATAGCCTCTTCCACCGCTAACATCCCTCACCAGAGTGGTACACTTGTTACCATCGACAAGCCTGCATTGACACATCATTATCACCCAAAGTCCATAGTTTACATTAGGATTTGCCCTTGATGTTGTACATTCTACGGGTTTCGATACTGTATAATGACATGTATCTTTCATTGTAGTATTATACATAATTGTTTCACTGCCTTATAATTCCTCAATGCTGTATTTATCCTTCCCTCCTCCAACAACATTGTTTTATTAGCAAACATCTGGAAACAACCCAAATATCCATTGACAGGAGAATAGTAAATAAAACATGGTGTTTACTGTGTGAATACACAGTAAAATACTATACAGTTGTAAAAAAAAAAGGATCAACTATGACAATACATATCAGCATGAATGAATCTTACAAATATAATGTAAGTAAAAAAAAGTCACATAAGAATGCATATGTGATTACATTTACATAAATTAAAACCTGTAAAACTTGAAATGTATTTTTAGGGCTGCATATGAATTTAGTAAAATTTTAAAGGAATGAAATGATGATCGACAAATTTTAGGATACTGGCTACCTCAGTGTGGGGGTGGGGGGTCAGAGAGGTCAAAAACCTTCTGTTATTGTGATCCCTGGAACTAACTGAGTTCCTGTTCCTTTAGGTTCTGGCTTTTTAACTGTTCCTTTCATTCCATAATACACTATTTCAATAAATTCTATTTCTTGCTTTAAATTAATCCTTATATTTGACATATATATTCTGCTTTTACATTTGCTACACAACTGGTATGGTGCAGTATTATCTGCTTCTGCATGTAAGATCTCAGAAAGAAAGGAAATACTAACTAGGGCATAAATCCTTTAATTTGTCTTTTAGTGGCCATTATGAATGGTAAAATTATTTGAAGTGAGATGGTTTTATCATATTTTCCTTTTATTTTTGGTCGTTGAAACCATCCTACACCACTGCTTGAGTCCCCGGGGCAGTGCTAATAATTCAGGATAGTCTTTCAGTTAATTTAGTCTAGTTTTGCAGGTGCTGTTAGAAAAAAACCAGCGGGCTTGGATAAAATTGCCCTGTAGATGCTAGCTAGCCATGATGTTATCAGCTTTTTGAGGGTATTCAGAATAACAGATGAGATAATAGTAGGTTTTTAAAATCCCAGTTTAGATCTCATTTTGCTGTATTTGACTCCAGTGATTTTGCAGAAGCTGTTATGACTCAGCTCTGTCTCTTAAAAACTCCCCTCCCTTCTTCTCTTCCTCCATTTTCTCAGCAAATGAAATCTCTTTCCCTCCTTCTTTCTCTCCCCTTTTTTCTCTCTCACACACAAGAAGAGAAAAGCCAAAACATCATCATATATATAGGGAACATATCTGAAGCCATCTTTGGTGCAAGAGAAAAGCTCAACTTCCAGCCAATTGATGGCAGATTGTAGAAACACATGCCGGGCCTTTGTATTAACCCAGGGGACATTATGCTAAGTGAAATAAGCCAGACACAGAAAGATGAATGGTATGTGACTCACTTATATGTGGAATGTAAAAAAGGTAAATTTATGAAAGCATAGAGTAGAATGGTGGTTACTAGGGGTAAAGGGGGCCAGGGTGGAGGTAGGGAATAGGAAGATGTTGGTCAAAGGATACAAGTTTCAGTTGGTAGAATGAATAACTTCTAGAAATCTAAAGTATGACATGAGGTATATAGTTAATAATACTGTATTTTATAGTTGAAATTGCTAAGAGACCAAATCTTAAGTGTTCTCGCCACAAAAAGAAAGATAGCTATGTAAAGGGATAGATATGTTAATCATCTTGTTTATCATAATCAACTCTAACTAGCTCATTTCACAGATAAGAAAACTAAGATATAAACAGATTTATAGTTTACCCAAGATCATATAGCTAGATAATAGCTATAATCTCACGATCTTGGATCTGCACATGCTGTTCCTATTTTCCAAAAATACTCTTTTTCGGTATCTTTTCTTGGCTCCCTCAGATGTATTCTTCTGGAGCAGAGGTGGTCAAACTATGGCCCATGAACCCAATTCAGATAGCAGGCTGTTTTTGTAAATAAAGTTTTATTGGAACATAGCCATGGCCATTCATTTCTTATTGTCTATGGCTGTTTTTGCACCACGGTAGCAAAGTTGAGTAATTGTGACAGAGACCATATGGTCTGCAAAGCATAAACTATTTACTACTTGGCTGTTTACAGAAAAAGTTTGCCAACCACTGACCTGGAGCCTACAGTCTGTTCTAACTTAGCCAAACAGAGACAGTCTATGCCTTCTCTTACCTCTAACAACTAACTGCATGAAATCAGAAGAAACAAAAAAGTGAGGAAAGTGAGGGTGATGACATGTTTTGTGACTTCCTGCCAGCACAGTGAATCCTTGAAATGGCCCTTTTCCAATTAGCCCTTTCCTTGCTTGCCAGCTTCCAAGTCACTCCAGGCTGCTAACACCTCCCCCTACCCACCATTTGCCAGGCCATCTGCATATAATCAGTCTCCTTAGTAATAATTCTAGCAAGATTTCTGTTCACTCTTAGCCTAGCTTCTGATTTTTTAAAGGCTCCTCGTCCTTTTTTTTTTTTTTTATCACAAGACATTTGAAAAACACAGATATTCAAAATGTCACAATATTTATTTTAATGGAGAAGAGAAGGTGCTTTTTCACAGAAAGCCAGCCTCCAGATAATGAACTGCCTCATTTGCCTTGTGTCCTGTGGGATATTTTGCACTAAATGCAGAGGTAGTCCTGATGACACTGATCAGTGTCCCAAAGCCTCTGAAAGCTCAAGGGAATATTCCTGTACGTTTTGCAAGCAGTTGTTTAGTCCTGGTCCCTGACTAGGGAAGGACTTTGGGAGAGGAGTGGGTGAGGATTTACAGGGCTACATTTAAGTGATAAATGTGTTTTATTCAGGGCCTGTGGCATTCTTTTAGGGATATATAATAAACCTTAACAATACTTTTCAATATTGTTAGCTAATATTAATTGAGCACTTACTGTCTGACAAATTATTTGCTACATATTTACCATGGAGAATAGGGATTATTTTCCTCCACATTTTGTAGGTGATAAAATTGAGACTCAGAAAAATCAGGTGACTTCCCCAAGGTCACACAAGTAATAAGTGATGGAGTCAGAATTTATACCTAGATTTGTCTGATTCCAATGTCTTTTAACTACTTCAGTAGCTGCCTTTTTAATGGGAAATATTTCAAAACTTTTAATACTAACATGCAGAAGCAAAAAACAATCTTTCTCTGAGGCCAGATGAGTAGCTCCAGGAGGAGTAGTGTGTGTGTGTAAAGTCTATGCCAAAATCTTTAACTGGCTGGTCTTCTACACATAAGACATTCAGATTATAGGCAAAGGTGGGTTGCATTTACAATAGCTGTGATAAATCAATTCAATCACCATATTCGGACCATCTATTATGCACCAGGAACTGTGTCCTAGTCATCTAGAGATGTTAAAAATACAGTTGTTTTTCTCAAGGAGTTTACAGATTGTCTTAGAAGAACAGCTATTGATAATTAACAAATATTTGTTGAATAAAAGAATGAAGCATTGTGAATATTACACTGTCTGAGAAAGACATTTACCTAGCCTCCTAAATCTCCTAGTCCAGTTGGTGAGGAAACCTAGAATGTGCAAATTCACAAAGATCTGAGATAGCCTGATGTGTTAAGGGATTTATAGGCAGTTCCATACTTCGAGGGTGAAAGAGGTGACAAAGAATGTACCTGGACACATTGAGAAAACAGAGAGTGATTTTTTTCATATAACCAGAATTTATTGAGTATAATTTCTGCAGGGCCCTGAAGTGTGATATGTGGGAGGCATGAGAAATAGAAGAAATTGCTGTGGAACCCTACTCTCAAGGTAATAGTCCGCTTCTGGAGAGAAAAACAACTAAGGCATATAAATAAGAATATGCATGTGTGGCCCAAACTGAAAGTTTGAGTCCTGAAGATGTATGAGTAAGGGTGTGATCAGTAGAAAAGGTAATTTTGCAATTGCACATTGAAAGGAAAAGGCTGTTCCAATTAGAAAATGCCCACTGGTTTCCAACGTGTAAGCCATAGACATCTTGGGAAGAGGAAAAGCATTGCATTATTGCAAGGGACCAAGGATGTATTTGAGGACCAAGCACTGTCTGTGGACTGAATAAGTAACATATATGGTTACTTTATGTGCTACCATTGATTAAATAAATGCATGTCGCTTCCGTGATTAATAAAGTACAAGTTGATGGGAAAGTATTATTCAGTTCAATCACTATTTACTAGCATAGATTTTCTCAATTAAATGGTATTTGGCAGAGAATAGTTTCACAAACATGTTGTTAAAGGTCTTTAGATTTCTAAAACATTGGAAACCACAGGTTTTAAGGAAGCAGAAGAGTAATGTTTTCTCTGTGTTACTGCTCTGTGTGGCTCTGGCTGGGTACTGGCCTGATAATGAGATATGGCAAAGAGATAATTGTTGGAATTATTATAGCAGCATAGATGACATGTCACAGTAAATATCTCAGAGGAAAGAGCTTTCATGACCAAGTTAATCATAAGCAAACATGAAAGGGAGAATAGCATGATATTTTTTTCTTATAAAAGGTAATATTTTCTCTTCAAGTTGAAGAAAGTGATTCAGAACTCTTTCAAGAACTAAAGAGAAGGTGAAACTCCATGCAGAGAAGAATGAGATGGTAATTTGGAGAGGCAATGATAGGCTGATACCAAGGCTTAGATGTTTTCAAGGGTAAGTTATTTTTTTTCCAAGATTTCCTCCAATTCCCACTCCCAAAGGGAAATCCTCAGAGGGAAAAATAATGGAGAACCCTCAGCTCCCTTCTTCTCCAAATTGCAAATTGGGTGATAAAGGGAATTAGGATAAGCCATGCTTTCTCAGGACTTTGGACTTCTAAATTACACTTTGGATGAGGAGAAAAGTTCATTTGTAAAAGGGGCTTTCCTTACTTGAATAGAAATTTACCCATGCCTTACTCTTTCCCCTCTTTTCCTAGTCTCCTACTTACCTCATTTTATGTCATAACACTTATTTTTTTTGTTGTTTTTATTCCTGTCTTTTCTCCTCTTCTACTTTTGTTTCCTCCTTCATCTTCCTCTTCCTTTTCTCCGCTTTTTTTCTAGGAGTGTTAAGAAAGTCTCTCTTTTTCTCTGTCTCTTCTTTTGTCTCTGTCTCTCTGTGTAAGGGCTAACGACTTGGAAGAAGACTTAGGAAGAAGAGAGGGATCTTTTCAGTTATTTTTCATTTCAACCTCAGACAGAAAGATGTCGCAGTCCCCTCGTGTGCCAAATAGAAGCATTTTGGACCTAAGTCTTAAGTTGCAGTTTTTGAAATTTAGATAATATTATATCCGAAGCCTAGCCCATATTCTGTTGGAAGTTCATTGCCCTCCCATTTCATTTCCTGGAAATTAAAAGGGACTCACATTTTATTATTAGTTCCAGTTCTGATGTTTTGCTTCTAATGAGTTTTCATTCATACTGGCCTCTTTCTCCTTCCATTGTTTTTTTCTTTCCTTTCCTTTGTTCCACACCAGCCCAGAATTGGGGGCTTAGCCACATTTCTTTGATTTTCACAACACATACTCACCCATATGAGCTTTTTGTGTTTGGGGAATTGAAGGAGGCTTATTTCACAGCATCACAAATGTCCTTTTACCTCTCTCCCTTACCACAAACTCTTATTAAATTTTTATGCAGGAAAGTTAAACTTGCTCTATTTTAAGCTTTTTCTTTCTAATGCAGGTTCTCCTGATCTCACCTTTTATGCCCAATCGACTATCAAGTTATTTTGTAACAAATATTATTGCTTCTTCTCTGAGGAATTCTGTCCAGTTATTAAAATAACATTTTCTTCCTGATATAATAATAGTTAAAAGGATATCTTTTACCTAGGAGTTCTGCAAAGCCCCCCCGAGGAGCCACTAAGGGACTGGGGAGGAGAGGGAGGCTCAGGCAGCAGGGCTCCACACATCCACAGCCCTGCTTCAACCGGACTAGCTTCACTTTGATCTGTCTTACATATTTGATTTCTTGACCATTTGGGGTAAAAAGAAAAGCTTCCATTCCTAAAATAAAATGTGAAAACCACTGCTTTAATAGATGAAACTTGTTAGCCCTAAAAGATAGCATGAACTGGATATATATAAATATGTTTCAAAAGAAGAAAAAGAACATCAAGGGTATCATATCTACAATATTCACTGGAAAAGGATTCAAAGAAAATTAGAATGCTTAGGAGTTATGGCAATTCCACAAGGTTGACAAAAAGGAAGATAATCAGATCCTATGATGGCTAAATTCTTGTTAATTTGGACTCCAGGGCATGATGGCATTTCTGGGAAGAGAAGCCCTTTCTGTTTGTGGCTGACTTTGGAGTACTGGTGTATAGTGTTTGTATGGGACAGGAAGCCTTGCCAAGCGGGCAATTAAAGATAGAGCTATACTTCAGAAGCTCAGCTCTTAGTTTCCTATATTTATTTTCCCGTGGATGTGAATGATGAAGAGTTTGGCTTTTGAGTATAGGATGATTTTAGTATTTGATGCCATGCTACATATACTCCCCTGATCTTGACAGTGCCTGACAATGTGAGAAAGGACTCCAGCTGTCTCTCAGATGGATTGGTTTGATATGTACTGCTGTCATTTAAGAAAAATAAAATTTTATGAATTATGCATTTCTTCTTCTGATTAACTGTTGTGATTAATTTTAAAACAACTGGTGAATTTCATAGGACTTACCAGAAATCTGTGGCATTTTGACTTGTTCTTCACATTGAGGTCATTTGTGCACATCTTATATCATTTATGAACTGTTTTTCCCTTTAAAGTAGGAGTTCTAATGGTATATTACTAAGGGTGTGATCAATAAGGAAGGTAATTTTGCAACTCCATATTGAAAGGAAAAGGCTGTTCCGGTTAACACAAAGGTCGTGTTTGATTCATGTTTGTGTCCTCCCCAGTACTGGCAGGTACTAAATGTGCAGAAATAATGTATTTAATTTAATTGGCGGCAAATTGGACCTTAGCCCATTATGGCATTTCATATTTTAAGAAAGGTGTCTTGTTGAAAATAAGTTCAGACTGGTAGGAAATAAAGAGGAAGGGAATTGACAATTTTATAAATTAACAATGTGCTACACATGGTCCTCAGAATCTTGTCCAAATCTTCTCATTTATTGTGCTTATATACTAATGTCTCAGGTTTCATGATAGGCATTTGTGTCTTAGGTATTTGGCAAAGAAGACATAGTGTTGGATTCTTGTTCATTCTAACATGTAGACTCTATGATTCAAAAAGTTTCATTTTGTCTTTGCTGCTATGATGTTATCAGGGTTTCTTTATGGGCTGTGGCCAGAGGGATACAACTTCAACTCTGTCCTCAGTAGTGAGTTTATATACCATATTTTCTGACTATTTTCACTGGATTTGAGATCTAATTTGCTATAGGTTTGTTGTTATTATAGTTCATAGTGTGTTAAAGAGACAAGAAACATACAAATAACCTTGGTTCTATAGGTGTGAAATAGACTTGAAAGATAGCCTCTTTCAGACTCACATCTTCCCCTTCGTGCATCTCTAACAAGTCTTCACTTCCTAGTTCCTCTGTGATCATATCCCAGATCAGATTAGAGATTTCCCTAAGTTTACCTTGCCATCGAAGGGACTGGTGACTCTATCCTGCAGGTAATTCCTTCTCCAGCTTGTGAAAAACAATATCGGAAGCTTGGGGCTCTTGAGCTTCATAGCTCTATCTCTTTACGGTTCTCAGCATTATAGACATCTTCTTTTGGTGGTAGCCTCCTCCTTTTTATTTTGTTTTCCCTCTATACAGAGGCCCGAGCCCCTTTTATCTTTTGTTTTGCTAGCTACTGGCAGCCCTTCAATCCAATCAGTCTAGTTAAACATGCAACACTACTTGTTTACTTCTCTAAATTGCTCCATGTAAATCACAGAATTGTGAGAAGGCCACATATTGAACAGAAGGCTAGCAAAGAGGACCTAGACAATGGGTAGAACATTTCTCCCCAGCAGGTGAATTCAGATATGAAAATCTGGATTTATGCAACAATAAATCAAGGGAATTGTTTTCACTTTACAGAAGGATTCACCATGGGGTTCCTTTAAATAGCTGGTTCACTTAGTGTATGTTACAATGGTATTGTATTATTAAAAAAATCAAATCTAAGTGAAAGTTTTTAGAAAATAGGCGATTATTATGATGCCTGGTAAATGTTATAGATTTTTCTTTTCCTTGAAAATAAATTTTAAAAATAGGTCCAGAGTTAATATATATGGCATGGCAATATAATAATCCTGAGGGGAGTTAGGATGTTCAGTTTGATCAGTATTCCTCCCCATAAGCCACTTGCAGCAGAAACACCTGTGATGCTTTTAAAATGTAGACTCTTGATGAGAAAGGCCTACGAATTTGTATTTTAACAAAGTCTTCCAGGTAATTTTAATTTACATTAAAGTTTTCAAGAACTACTGGACTAGATATTTTTCTGTTTGAATCTTTCTTGCCTGTCTTTCCTGGGCTTTAAGGTCATGTATTATAGCTTGTGACCCAAACTGTTTTAATTGTTTTATCAGTGAGGAAATAGAGATACTAACATTGAGATACTAAAGAAGGGAATATTAGGAGCAGGGATGGTGATGGTGATAAACTTATGTTAGTGTGTATTTATGTGTGTAGGCAAATGTCTAAAAACATATAAGGAAAAAGCTGGAGAATAATCTTATGTACATGGTTTTTACTTCTGTTGTATCTGATTATATGTGGTAGGTGAATAGACATGCAATGGGAATGGCTATTCCAAGTTTTGGCTTCTTATGCTTTTTGACAATGTGGTTCCTAAATAGTGTGGTATTGAAGGATACCCCGTTTTTCATATCCCTACTTTTTTCCTTATTATCTCTCTCTGCCCGCCCCCAGACACACCTAGTTCTTTTTCATGTCAATAAAATGTTAGTCACCCTTTGAATGTTAAGCTTTGTGCAAGTGAGCTTACAACAGAGATATGGGCATGGTAGTGAGGGGGCTGAGTCAACCAAGAAGCCATTATTAGTTCCAATGTAATATGAAGTGGCATTCATGACCCAGACTTAAACATGACAGTGAATGACCACAAAGTGACACACCTGTTATAATTATTACGCAAGTCAATAAAGAACATTACAAGGCCGGGCACAGTGGCTCACGCCTGTAATCCCAGCACTTTGGGAGGCTGAGGCGGGTGGATCACCTGAGGTCAGGAGTTCGAGACCAGCCTGGCCAACATGGTGAAACCCCATCTCTACTGAAAATACAAAAATTAGCCGGGCGTGGTGGCAGGCACCTGTAGTCTCATCTACTCGGGAGGCTGAAGCAGGAGAATCCCTTGAACCCAGGGGGCGGAGGTTGCAGTGAGCCGAGATCGTGCCACATCACTCCAGCCTGGATGATAGTGTGAGACTCCGTCTCAAAATAAATAAATAAATAAATAAATGAATAAAGAAAGAAAGAAAGAAAGAACATTACAAGTCCCCCAAGCCCCACTTTACTTCCTAGATTCACTATCCCCATCGGCTTCCCCAGAGGTAACCACTATCTTGATATCTAACCACATAGATTAGACTTGCATATTTTGAATTTTATAAAATTTGTGTCATCTAGTCTGTACACTCTTTTATATGGATTATTTCATTCAACGTAATGTTGATGATATTCTTAATTTGTATATGTACCCTTTGTCAGTTATATATAGCAAAAGCCATTTTGTGCCTTGTATTTTCACTTTCTTTGTAGTATCTCTTTTTAAGTTATTTAAATTTGGTAAATTCCCATTCATCATATTTTTTTTCAGGTTAGAATTATTCAAGATCTCGAAAATATTATTCTATATTATTAATACAGCTTTGCAGTTTTATCTTTCACATATTGATCTATAATCCATCCTGAAATTATTTTTGTACATGGTGTAAGTATCATGTTTCACTATTTCCCAATATATATACAAGTAATCTAGAACTTCATTTTCCACTGCATTCCAGACCTATTTGTCGTTAATCAAGTATCCACATATGTATTGTTCTGTATCTGGACTTCATATTATGTTTTATTGATCTCTTTATCTATATCTGTCCCAATAACACACTGTCTTAAGTAATGCGGCTTCATAATAAGTAGTGATTATCTGGTAGTATAAGTGCTCCAGTACTGTTCTCTGTTTTCAAGATTGCCTTGACCATTCTTGATGTTTTATGTTTCCGTGTTTCCAATTAAATGTTAGATTTATGTTACTAACATCCACCAAAATATTATAATTTTAACTGGAATTAAGATAAATCTGTAGCCAAATCAATTTGGGAAAATCAACATTTTAAAAATATTGACTCTCCTAATCCCTGACTTTATTTCTCCATTTCAGTCTTATTTAATTTCTATCAATAATGCTTTAGAGTTTTTTTAAATAGAACACCTTTCATTAGGTTTATTCCTAGGTATTTAGTCTTTTTCTTTTCTTTTCTCTTTCTTTGTGTTTTTAAAAATATTACCTTTAAAAAAATCTGTATTTTTATTATTTGTGGATAGTATATAGAAATACAATCAATCTGTGTATATTGACATATGTAATCACCTTGCTAAATTCATTATCATAGTTTAATTTTAATTATTTTATATTTACTAAATATATAATTATTTCATGTGAAGATATTGAGAGGTTTTTTTCTTCCTTTTGGTCCTTCAACTTTTGTTGTTTTTTTCCTTGATCTCTTGCTCCAGTGAGTTTCTTGAGTATAATGCTGAATCTGAGCAGTGATGAGGGGCATTCTTGTCTTGTTCCTGATCTCAGGAAGAGAGCTTTCATCATTTCACCTTAAAAGTATACATATGTAACAAACCTGCACGTTGTGCACATGTACCCTAGAACTTAAAGTATAATAAAAAATAAAAAATAAAGTATTATGTTTGCTATAAACTCTATGTAGATGTGTTCTGTTAAAATAACAATGTTCCTTTTTTTATTAGTTGGCAAAGTGTTTTTAAAATTATAAATGGATGCTAAATTTTATAAAATGCTCTATCTGCCTCATTTGAGATTTTTTTTCTTGATTCTGTTTATATATTGAAATACAATGATTTGGTTTTGTTTTTTATGGATTGTTCATTTGACATATGACTAGATTCAGTTGGGTAAGATTTTGTTGAAGAATTTTGGAATTTTTTGTCCATATTCATGGGTGATTGGATTATGGATTTCTTTTCCTGTAATGTAATTATCAACTTTTGTTATCAAGGTCATGCTTGCCACCAAAAAAAAAAGAAAAAACTATTGGAAATTATATCTTCTCTTATTCTCTGGAAGAATTTGTGTGAGATTGGAATTATTGCTCTCTTAAATGTTTGTGTAATTAATCAGCAAAGCCATCTGGACCTGGAAGGCTTTAAATTAAAGATGCTATGTTTTTAATGGGTAGAGAAGAATTCAGATATTATTTTACTTCTTGGGTCAGTTTTTATAATTTTTTTAAGGAATTTTTCATTTCATCTAAATTTTCTAACTTAATGGCAAAAAGTTGTTCATGATATTTTATTTCTTTGCAAATGTCTGAAATATTTGTGATCACATTCTCTTTTCCACTCCTGGTAGTGTCTCTTTTTTTCTGGTTCTGTTTTGTAATGAGGCTTATCAATTTTATTAGTCTTAAAAAAACAACTGTTGGCCTTGGTAAGGATGTTTTCTGTTTTTGCTTTTATCTTTGCTATTTTGTCCTTCAGGTTTCTTCTGGTTTTCATGTTTCTTTTAATGTATTGTGATATATGCCAAAATAACAGATTTTTGGGCCTCTCTTCTAATATGTGCACTGAAAAGTACTTGTCTTTCTAAGCATGGCTTTAGTTGCATTCCATTTTTGCCTCTACATGCTTTGCACAGGTCTGTATATTACCTACCTTAATGTCTTCTGTGTTGTCTAATTTGCTTTTAAACTCAGGGATTTATTCCTTAATTTGATAAATTATATTTTTTACTTCTAGAATTTTAATTTTATTTTAGGATTTCCAGCTATTTATCATAATTCTCCATCTTTTTGTTTAAACCATAAACCTATTAGTCATAATTACTTTGATTCTCAGCCTGGTATCTTCAATATCTGGATCCCCTATAAATCTCTTTCAATTTTCTTTTCTTAGCTTTTGGGTAGTTCTTATCCCTTAGAGTTAACGGTTATGTTTCGATTAAATATCACACTTCATGTATGAATAATTATAAAGATAGTCAAAATTCTGAATAATGTTATTCTTCCTCTAGAGATAATTTGTTTTTTGTTTCTGGCATGCAGTTAGGCTAGGGGCAGATTACTTTAAAGGGATTCAAAGCTAGGCTTCAGCCATTTGAGGTTTCAGCTGTTTCTGCTTCACCCTCACTGTTAGGGTATAGCCATTTGAAGATACCAATTGAAAATCTGCGACATTTAACAGAAACCCTTGGCAGAATCTAAATTTCAATTTGTATTCCTTCCAGCCCTGTGAGATTCCAGTGCATTTTTCTTAGCTTCTGAGAGACAAACTGCTGCATTTTCTTTCACAATTAACGATTGTCTTGAGGGAAAGAGGAACCCCAAATGCTAGGCTCACCTCTTCTGCCTTCTGCCTTCTTTCCAATCTTGGCCCTGAATATTCTCCCTTGGTATTGCTTCAGTGTCTTTACATAGCTTTTGCTTTGTTTGGTTTTGTCCCCTTTTTCTAATTGCTCTCAATGAACAACATAGTGAAATAACATAATCAACCATTAATGAAAGTGAGTCAAATTCTTGGACCACACCCCATGATGATCCAATTCAGTAGGTTTGACACTGAGCCTAACAATCTACATTAAAAAAAAAAAAAAAAAAAAAGAGATACAAAGTGTGTATGACCTAGGTGTCCACAGAATGTTCAGGCAGAGAACCTTAGAGAAACCTGTCTTAGACATGCACATAGCATGGACTGTCAAGGAAAATACACTATGGCCCTTAAGATTTATTCTAGCCCAGAGTCTCTGGGAATTCAGTAAGCAAGCCTCGTAAGTCTGTGATTCCACTGTCATAAAATAAATCTGAGTAAGGTCAGACTTCAGGTCAGCAATTTTCCTCCAGCCCCATGGCAGCTGTTCTATCAGTGTATTTAACAGTCCCCTGAACCCCAGTATTAACATCTTGCCATACCCTGCTCCATACTCATCGCAATAGGAAAGGTCACATTTGTCTGGATAAGAGGAAGCAGGAGAGGGAGGTTTTTGTAAAGAAGATTACATTTGAGGTGAGCCTTGAACCACATGCGGAATTTCTAAACAGGTTTGGAGAAATAGTATCCCAGAAAGAGGCAAAAGTAGGAGCAAAAACATGAAAAATATAGGACAGTGGTTCTCAAACTTTACTGTGAATCAGAATCACTTGGATAACTTTTGAAAGATGCAAGTAACAAGATTCTACCCTCAGAGATTTTCACTTAGTAGGTCTGGGTTGAGGTCTAAGAATATGCTGCTTTTATAGGCTCGTACAGTGATTATGGACCACACTGGGTGAAAGACTGGTTAAGATGAAAAAGAAAAAAAAATGAACGAACAATGATTCTCTATGAAATAATAAGAAACGAGTTCAAATGCTAAGTTATTTGGTTCATTGATACATAAATTTCAAGGACATAACATATGAAAAAAATGGTTTGCAGGGAGGAAGTCATTTATGATATTCGGAGAGTAAATAAAGTAGAAACAAAATGAGAAAAAAATTGATTTTAAGGAAACAAGGTGTTCTTTGCCCACAAAAAGATTAAGCTATCAAAGCTATGATATACACATTTCAGAAGCTTTCCTCTACTTTTTGAAGAAAGTAAGAATTGTGGACCAATGTGATATGATTCACCTTACTCTAGAAGCCTCTATATGACCTACTCCCTGCCTATGTCTCCTATCATATTATTTCTGCTTTATTATTCTAAAAATGTAAGTCAGATTATGTCACCCTTTTGTTGACTGAGGGTTTTGAAAACCCTCCAAAGGATTCCCATTAGAATTAAGTCCAAATGCTCTATTATATTATCTGGCCCCAGTCTCTGCTCTAATCTCATCTCCTATCACTCCCCTCCCAGTTTCCTATAATTCAGCCACATGACTTTTCTTTCTGTTCATTTAAAATACCAAATTAATTCCCCTTACATGGTCTTTGACCTTGCTGCCTTCCTTGTCTGGAATGGTTTCCATCATAATTCAGACTTCTGTCTGGCAGATTCCATTCTCATCATTCAAATCTTAAGTCGAATGTCATGACCTCAAATAAATCATCTCTTACCATACTATATAAATATTCAATCACTCTCATGCCTGTTACCCGTTATCCCATCACTCTGCTAAATAAATTCCCTTCATATTGCTCACATAATCTAAAATGATATTTTCTTGGTTATTTTTTTCCTATAGGATGTAAACTCCCTAAGTGCAGGAACCTTATCTTATTTTTATTGCTAAAGTTCCAAGGTCTAAGAAAGAATTAACACATAGTGTCAATATATATTTGCTGAAAAACAACCAAATAAACTTAATTGGCATTACCAAAGGCCTCTTTTAGTCTAATCTCTTCATATCTCTCTGTCTATCAAAATTCTCTGAATTTTTTTTTCTCTCAGAGAAACATTTTCCTAGGTTTAAAGCATTACCATGTTCTTAGAGGTTTTAAAAATGGAATATATCCCTGGGAAGTGCAATGCCTTGAGCTTTGACCAGCCTTGTATATCCCAGGTCAGATATTGAGGAAGTAGAATTTTGTTTTGGGAGAAAGATAGGAGGGAGCTGTGTGGGTGGGGCTGGGGGGTGGTGTGGGGTGGCATTTTGGGGAAAAGATCATTTCTAGAGAAGATGGGCCTAGCTGGGGTGCCACAACAGCCAATCCCTACGTTGGGTACACTGAGAGAGTAGACGGAACCCTCTAAATATAAATTGTGTGGACCTCCAACTTGGCCAAGTGGCAAATCCGGAATGAAGAAACTCTCTCTGTCTTTCAATTTGTGAACAGTTTTCATTTCACTTCCAGGCTTACCACCTGCCCTCTCTTCAGAAAACTGTCTTTTGAAATTCGTGGGACTTATTTATCATTTTCTTACATGCCACAACCACTTGTGTCTGTTTTTGCATTGTCCTATTGATATACCTATTGATGTAACATAATTTACCATGACACATGCAACTATAGTATCTTAGTGATTCTCAAATGGGAGATGACAGAGGGTTGGATTCTGGAGAAGTGTGATGGCATGTGCCTTTGCTGACAGAAGAATCTTAATGACCAGATGTGGTTTCATGCCCTAATTTGTGGGATGAAGCATTAGTGGACAGATTTAGGCTTTTAGTGGGGATAGTAGGGTTAGAAACACAGACTGAGAACATGCTGTTAGCTAAAACCAGTCACCATTGGGACCTGTGAGCCAAGCCCTCAAGATGTTTATGAAAATACTACTAAAAGTAGCTAATATTTACATGGCACTTACTCTGTGCCAGGCACGATTTGTAAGTATTTCACATATGTTAGCTCACTCAATCTTCACAATCCTGTGAGGCAGGCACAGCTATTATCATAAACTTACAGAGGAAACTGAGGTACAGAGGAGATAAACAAATTGCCCAAAGGCACAAAGGAGTGATAGGGCACATATTGAAACTCAAGTGTGGCTGCCAAACCTGAGCTCTTAATAATTACTATCCTATCCTATACTCTATTGGTAATCCTGAAGATAACTGTGTAACAGTAATAGGTGGTAACGATAATGACTACAATAACTACCAGTGTTTTGTTCTAAGTATTAAATACTTTACATGATCTCATTTGACCCTCACAGTACTTCTGCGAAATAAGTGCCATCCTTGTGTTGTAGATGGGAAATGTGAGGCTCAGAGTGTGCATTCTCTTGCCTAAGATCTTGTAGCTAGGAAGTAGGACAGCCAGGACTTGAACCCAGGTTTCTCTGAACCTGGTTCCTAAAAAAAGTCAAACGGTTATGCCATAGGGTCATGCTAAAGTTAGCCCATAAGGCCAACATGCAAAGAATTCCTTTGTCTTACAATGAGGCTCCCTGATGAAAGATCAGTAACTCACTCTCCCTTTGCTGTGTTATAAAGGTGGAGCCTCAGAGTATACACGTTGGACATTGCATTCTACATTTCTGCCAATAAGTCAAAAGTAGCCGTCAGCCTAACACTTGGGCCCTGCGGAAGAAACTTCTGTCCAAAGGTAACTGAGGCAAGACTTCTTTTTCCTTTATACAACTCCAGTTTGTTATTTGCTGTTTTTCATATACAAAGATAATGCAACCCGCCCACTGCCCCTAAATGTTACTTTGAATTGTTTCTCTTTCTGTAGGGATAAAGCAAACAGATGCCTTCATTTTATTGGTCCCTGTTGTGATTTTAAAAACAGCTGGTCAAGATTGGGTGCTCAGGCTGTGGTTAGGGTTAAGCATCCCCGCCTTGTCCAAGGTGAAGGTCTGTGGCAGTGATGAGGATAAGAGTAAAACTTGTTGACTCACTGGGGGACTATACCTTTATCTTAATTGTCCTGCCCTTTAGCCAGTTCCTGGCGAGGCAGCAGAAACTTCAATTTTCTGGTCTTAGTGTCATTTGCAATGCAATTCGAATTGCTCAGTATGGTCTTTCCTGCTCCCACCTGCTGCCATATATGTGAGTTCCTTGCCACTTCTACCCCTCAGTGAAGTGTGCAGTGAAATGAATCTGTTTTATTTCCCTCACACACAGCAGTCAGCGACTCCCTGTTGGTGCAGTGAGACAAGGCAAGGGTAGGGCATCCCAGACACTTGACTATTAGTATCTATCTTATATAAATCCTCTGACCACTGCTCTGGGTAATCACCCAAGTGACCTGGTAACATTTACAAAGGAGTGGTAGGGCACATTTTGAAACTCAAGTGTGGCTGCCAAACCTGAGCTCTTAATAGTCACTATCCTATCCTACACTCTATTGGTAATCCTGAAGATCCCTGAGTAACAGTAATAGGTGGTAATGATAATAACTACAATAACTACCAGTATTTTGTGCTAAGTATTAAATACTTTACATGATCAAAGTTATATCATTATCAAAGTTAGAGACCAACCCCCTTTTCCACCCCAACAGAACTATTGCCCAATCTATCAGGAGGGGATCTTAGCTGAGCTCAGTTGGGAACTGCTCTTTGCACGCCCCCAGCTGCTGTTTCTAATGTCTTTCCTTTGACATTAGGAAAGCTGTACTTCGCTGTCAGAGGACCCCTTAACCCACTGAGGATGGGCTGAGATCAGCATGCTGTCTTGATTTGATGAAGCAGCAGCAGCGTATTCTTTTAGTCACTATAACATTAAGGCCAGGGCTTTCAGAGGGAAAAAAATGTCTTTTAGGCGTTAAAAATGGCATCAAATCTCCTTCATGATAGCCTCTGCCATAGCAGTACATAGTACCTCAGATCCGGAGTACTGATGGCAGAAGGAAAATTGTTGTGAAGAAGGCGATCCCAGGAAGACAAGTGAGGGGGATGACGTGTTTGCCTTCATAGGAAATGTTCCATTGTCTACTTCTACTATTTATAAAGAAACAACATTCTCCTCACTTCGAGTGTTTGTCCTGCTCTATATTCTGCACCCTGCACCCTGTGTAGTGTTTTCCGTCTAGGCCAGTGAGTTTCAAGAAATGGAGAAGTTTGTTGCTCTGTGTGTGTTTGGGGGATGGGCGGGAAGGGGTGTGGTGTTTATCAGAAGGAGCCAAGAGTTAAAAGCAGATAGAAAATATCAGCGTTATGTCTCATGCATTTTCCATCTCACTAGTGGTGCTTTGAATTCACCCATGTTCTGCATAGGGGAATGAAGGAAGAGTGCCTTGTCTGACAGCACTTTGCCTTTTTTAACAAGCTGAGCTCAGCGTTTATTTATTCATAAGGTGTTTGCTTTTTCCCCTTGCCTTTTTGCTCTCTCCCTTTTTTGAGCCCTAATTCTGCCTTGTTTACTATTCTTGTTGTTGATTCTGTTACCCTGCGTTTGGTGACTTCAGATTACCTCTTTCAGTGTCTTGTCTCCGTGAGTGCCTGCTTGTCTCTGTGTTTTTTTATTGGTTTTTGAGACAGGGTCTTGCTCTGTTGCCCAAGCTGGAGTGCAGTGGTGCAATCTTGGCTCACTGCAACCTCGACCTCCCGGTCTCAAGTGATCCTCCCACCTCAGCCTCTTGAGTACCTGGGACCACAATTGTGTGCCACTACACTCAGCTAATTTTTGTATTTTTTGTAGAGACAGGGTTTTTCCATGTTGCCCAGGCTGGTATCGAACTCTTGGGCTGAAGCCATCTGCCTGCCTTGGCCTCCCAAAGTTTTCAGATTACAGGCATGTGCCACTATTCTGGCCTCTGCGTTTCTCTTTATTGGGGTCTGTCTCTTTCCTCAGTGTGTTAATCTCATCTGTCTCTCATTTTAAAAAATCATTGTCTTTCTCTGGGTCTTTTCTTTATGTCTCTATCACTCTTCTATACACAACCTTGTGTAAAAATCCCCTCTCTGACCCTCCAAGCTTCTTAGTTACTTCAGATACTTTATGGGGTAAGAGAGGGAACTGTGATGTTTCACTTGTCTGTGGTACCTACTCAGTCCTTTGCCTTCCCCAAACATAAGATCTCTTAATCCCTTAATCCAAGGTTTGGCAAACTGAGACCTGCATGCCAAATCTGGCCCTGTTTTTGTAAATATAATTTTGTAAAATATTTACTATCTGGCCCTTTACAGAAATCTTTGCTGCTTCCCTTCTTAACCAATGCTTTAGTAGGCATCAGAATTGCATGGGTGTAGGGTAAATGCAGCTGATAGCAATAACTTCAGCATACCCTGAGAATGATACTATACGGCAGACTCACTTGAGAGTGTGTTCTGAGCTAGGGAACCTGGGAGTAGCCAGCCCAGAGAGTCATTCCTTGTCTATGAGGAACATCTAAATCTATGGCCTATCCAGTGGAAAACTGGCTGTACAGGGGATCAAAGCCCTGAATTTTGGGTTGAATGAAGCTTGCCAGGTGGAGGTTGTTAGGCAGAAGGTACTAAGTAAAAATGCTATATAAACTACATGTTTTCTTTTCAAGTGGTTGCAGTTCTTCTGCCCAGCCTGCCATCACCAGGCCGTGTGGTTATCCTGCCCTGACCTCCACAACTGGTGTCTTTTCCCTGTATGTAAGCCCCCACTAAAACCGTATGTCTCATTTCCTGGATCTGGGTCTCTTCTTTGGCCTCTTGAACCTGGTGCCATCCACATTGGAGTTGATAGGGGTTTGGCGCAGAGGTGGGGAGAGTATTGAAATGCAGCCTTCTAGAACCCATCACCAAAGATACCCATTCAGTTTATCTAGAGTGTGAACACTAATCTGCATTTTCAACAAGCAGGTTCTTGTGATGAGGCAAATTAGGAAAATGCTGAAAATGCACCCATTGCACAGATAAGGAATTTAAATCCAGAGATTCCTAGCTGACCATATGTGTGTACAAACATAGAAAATGACCCTATTTTAAACAAGACTATAACCTTCTATTTGCCTTTTTGTCCAAAACTAGGAAAGAGTATGTTGTGCCTGTGTAAGCCTCTCTTTTGTCTGAGAGCTGCTGCTGTGACTTAGGACCTTGCTATTCAATGTTTGGTCCGCAGACTAGCTACCAACCACATAGGCATCATTAGGGAGCCCATTAGAAATGTAGAATCTCAGGCTCCACTCTCCACCTAGTGAATCAGAATCTGCACTTTTACAAAATCCACAGGTGATTCACATGTACATCGATGTTTGAGAAACACTGATCTTGGGGAAAGAACACTGGTTCTGCCCCTAAGTATACCCACCTGGGAGGTACTGTGTAGTGCTGAGATGAGCATGTGTTTTGAAATGAAATGGTGCTGTGTTAAAACCCCTGAAGTGCTCCTTATTAGCAATGTGACTTTGACCACGGCATTTCCCCTCTCAGTATTGTTTTCACATCTGTAATGGAGAAAGAATAACACCTGCCTGCCAGTGATAGGAATTTCTGTGGGATAATTCATGTAAAATGTCTGGCAGATATTAGATGTACAATTAACACTCATTTTCCTTCCTTGCCTCGGTTTCCTCAACTGTAAAATGAGGGGAAGGATAACAACACCCACACAGCCTCTACAACAAAGTTATCATGAGGAATGTCTACATGAAAATGATTTGCAAACCACTATCCTTATACAAATGTAAGGTGGCATCACTACTAGTTCTGAAAGTGTATAAAGTCCCCAACAGTTATTCATGAGAACAAGAAAATACCAGAGTAATCCTCCTGACAGGCTCTACAAAACATCTTTCGATTTGATGAGAGTGTGGAATACAGACAGTCAATACCAGTGAAATTCATGAACCAGCATGTTTGAAAAAGTGTGTGTGTGAAAGTCAACTTTGTTATAACCCTCTCACTTGCTAGTTATTCCAGTTACTACCTGGCATTAGCTAGATTTTTGCCTGATGTTAGTTAGCTTTTGCATTTTGGCCAAAGTCGATCTGGATACAGAATACAGAGAAAATGATGCCACTTTCCAAGAGGCTTAGTCTTACCATCAGAGATAGAAGAATAAAGAGGCAGCACCTGGGAAGAAGAGCAGGCACTAGCAATAAAAGCCTCCAGCAGCTGGCAATAATAATAAAAACACTACCTGAGGTATTTATATATAATTAGCGTCAGTACACAATTCCCAGCCCACCTTCCTCTATCACCAAGGCAACGTGGATGGGACAGAGGTAAGTCTGCTTCTCTTTTTTTCTTACAGACATGATCTCCTCATATGCTATGGCTTGTGGCATATAGGTATAGAGATGATTGCTTGTGTAGAGAACTCACTGTGTGCCAGGCATTGTGTTATATTCTTTATATTAACCTCATTTAATCCTCAGAATAATCCTGTAGAAGACAAAATTATTGTCATTCGCAATGTACAGATCTGAAAACTGAGGCTCAGAGGAATTGCATTCCCTTTCTAAGGTCTAACAGTTTCCCCATGGTAGTGCCTGGATTCAGATCTAGGTCTTTTTTATTTCATCTCACGTGCTCATTGGTTTTGCCTCACTGACCCCTGCGTTCCTAGGTTTATTGACTCCATTTTCTTCATATTTCAGAGTTCCAGGAGTCTGTGGAAAGGGCTTATTTTCCCAGAATCTATCCTCAGTCAGAGTATCTTCTTTTCTATGGAATGTACTGCAACTTCCTTCTTTTCTGGGTAGCTAGTATACCAATTTAGCCTTGTATGTGAGGCAAAGACCTGAGTTTGATGAAATCCACCCGGCCCACTTGCACTGCATGTGTAATAAATAGGTAAGGGACAGAAAACAAAGGATTTGAGGGAGGGTCAGAAAATGTGCAGGACTTAGTGTAACTGCCAAAAATAACAGCTTTTAGAAGCGAGCATAATGGGGAGGTGTACCACCAGTGCACTTCTTATTCTTTGCCTGTGGTGCCATCCAAAGATAGTAGAGAGTTTTGTGGTTATAGACTATGAATCATATCCTCTCCCTGCCTCCAACTGTCTCCTGAGGCTCTCCCATGTAAAAATCGCATGCTACTGTCTATCTGCCCATGAATCTGTCCATTATTGATTGTCCACTATGTGTGCAGACAATCACACATTGTACACTGAACTTTGTGATTGTTGCTTTTACTAATGCACTGAAGGTGGTGATATTAGGATTAATCTCTACAAAATTAGGGCTTTTTATATATTTAATGATATATTTAGTGTAATATATGCAACTTTTGCCAACTTCTTTGGTTATTTATTTATTTTTTGCCAAGTTTTGACCACCATTGCCTAGGCTACTTATTATTCTTCAGCAGGGTAAATAATGTCTGCCTTTTCAGATAGTTTAGTTTCCATTTTTTTTCCTGAATTTTCTGAATTAAAACTCTTTTTCTATTTACTTCTCAAAGAGTGGTCATGAAACCACTGCATCAGGATCACCTACAATTATTGTTAAAATGCAGATTCCTATGTTCCATCTCAAACTTATGGAATTGGAATCTCCTAAACATTGGGTCTCACAATCTGCAGATTTATCATACTGATGTTAAAGAATCCTTGCTATAATTGTTTTTTCCCTCCATTTCAGACACCTGAGTCCTCTTTGATCTTTCTATTTCCTATTTCCAGAGCAGCTTAGTGTCTCCAGGAGATGCTTAAGAGGATCTTTTATGTACCCAGGAGTTAACTGCTAGTCATTTAAGAGTAATATTCTGAAGCCATCAAGGTAATTAAAGCAACTGTATTTCACCCATACCCTGAGGAGTGCAAGGTACTTAAGAGGAAAATGTGTGGATGTTGCCTCCAGCATGCACAGGATGGCCTTATAAGTAGATCTGAATGCCAGCCTATAACCCATTCACTAACAGAAACTCTCTCATTTCAGCCTCAAGTGCATAGGCTTGTCAGTGGGATGGTTTTCTACATCCTAGTTCATCAGCTCCATTG
Organism: Pongo pygmaeus; assembly: GCF_028885625.2. Lineage (NCBI taxonomy): Eukaryota > Metazoa > Chordata > Mammalia > Primates > Hominidae > Pongo > Pongo pygmaeus. The sequence goes on along the minus strand of NC_072396.2, from coordinate 133,119,676 downwards.
AACTGTGGAGACACTTTTACTTCCAAAATAACCTTACAAACACCTGGCCCTGAAGGCACAGTTTGGAAAGGGAAATTGATTTCAATTTTCAAGTGTAATGGCTAAAGGTTTTCAATGTACTGTAAGGGTGCAGGATGATGTCATTTTGGGGCACACCCTGGCTTCCAGGGCCATGTGCAAAGTATGCTTAATTAGATGCTGCAAATAATATTCTACTACAGGAGAGGTTCCAAATTGTAGAGGTGTCCTGAAGACATTTAATGCAGTTTTGTATACTGAAAAATCATCGCTCACTTTCACTTGAAGCAACTGGGCTTGAAAATGTCTAGTCGTGGTTGAAGGGCAAGATGGCCGAATAGGAACAGCTCTGGTCTGCAGCTCCCAGTGAGACCAATGCAGAAGGCAGGTGATTTCTGCATTTCCAACTAAGGTACCCAGTTCACCTCACTGGGACTGGTTAGACAGTGGGTGCAGCCCACGGAGGGTGAGCAGAAGCAGGGTGGGGTGTCACCTCACCTAGGAAGTACAACGGGGTGGGGAACTCCCTCCCCTAGCCAAGGGAAGCAGTGAAGGACCATGCCATGAGGGACCATGCCATGAGGGACAGTGCTATCTGGCCCAGATTCTACACTTTTCCCCTGGTCTTCGCAACCCACAGACCAGGAGGTTCCCTCAGGTGCCTACACCACAAGGCCCCTGGGTTTCAAGCACAAAACTGGATGGCCGTTTGGCCAGACACTGAGCTAGCTGCAGGAGTTGTTTTTTGTTTGTTTGTTTGTTTGTTTTTTCCGTACCCCAGTGGCAACTGGAATGCCAGCAAGACACAACCATTCACTCCCCTGGAAAGGGGGCTAAAGCCAGGGAGTCAAGTGGTCTTGCTCAGCAGATCCCACCCCCATGGAGCCCAGCAAGCTAAGATCCACTGGCTTGAAATTCTCACTGCTAGCACAGCAGTCTAAGGTCAACCTGGAATGCTCGAGCTTGGTGGGGGGAGGGGCGTCTGCCATTACTGAGGCTTGAGTAGGCAGTTTTCCCCTCACAGTGTAAACAAAGCCACTGGGAAGTTCGAACTGGGCAGAGCCCACAACAGCTCAGCAAAGCCGCTGTAGCCAGACTGCCTCTCTAGATTCCTCCTCTCTGGGCAGGACATCTCTGAAAGAAAGGCAGCAGCCCCAGTCAGGGGCTTATAGATAAAACTCCAGTCTCCCTGGGACAGGGCACCTGGGGGAAGGGGTAGCTGTGGGCACAGCTTCAGCAGACTTCAATGTTCCTACCTGCTGGCTCTGAGGAGAACAGTGAATCTCCCATCACAGCGCTCAAGCTCTGCTAAGGGACAGACTGCCTCCTCAAGTGGGTCCCTGACCCCTGTGCCTCCTGACTGGGAGACACCTCCCAGCAGGGATCAACAGATACCTCATACAGGGGAGTTCCAGCTGGCATCTGGCGGGTGCCCCTCTGGGATGAAGCTTCCAGGGGCAGCAACAGGCAGCAATATTTGCTGTTCTGAAGCCTCTGCTGGTGATACCCAGGAAAACACGGTCTGGAGTAGACCTCCAGCAAAGTCCAGCAGACCTGCAGCAGAGGGACTTGACTGTTAGAAGGAAAACTAACGAACAGAAAGGAATAGCATCAACGTCAACAAAAAGGATGCTCACGCAAAAGCCCCATCCGAAGGTCATCAACGTCAAAGACCAAAAGTAGATAAATCCACGAAGGTGAGGAAAACCCAGCACAAAAAGGCTGAAAATTCCAAAAACCAGAATGCCTTTTCACCTCCAAAGAATCAAAACTCCTCACCAGCAAGGGAACAAAACTGGAGAGAGAATGAGTTTGATGAATTGACAGAGTAGGCTTCAGAAGGTGGGTAATAATAAACTCCCCCAAGCTAAAGGAGCATGTTCTAACCCAATGCAAAAAAGCTAAGAACCTTGAAAAAAGGTTAGAGGAATTGCTAACTAGAATAACCAGTTTCGAGAAGAACATAAATGACCTGATGGAGCTGAAAAACACAGCACGAGAACTTAGTGAAGCATACACAAGTATCAATAGCCAAATTGATCAAGCAGAAGAAAGGATATCAGAGATTGAAGATAAACTTAATGAAATACAACATGCAGACAAGATTAGAGTAAAAAGAATGAAAAGAAACAAACAAAGCCTCCAAGAAATATGGGACTATGTGAAAATGCCAAACCTATGTTTGATTGGTGTACATGAAAGTGACTTGGAGAATGGAACCAAGTTAGAAAACACTCTTCAGGATATTATCCAGGAGAACTTCCTCGACCTAGCAAAACAGGCCAACATTCAAACTCAGGAAATACAGAGAACATCACAAAGACACTCCTCGAGAAGAGCAACCCAAGGACACATAATCGACAGATCCACCAAGGTTGAAATGAAGGAAGAAATGTTAAGGGCAGCGAGAGAGAAAGGTTGGGTTACTCACAAAGGGAAGCCCATCAGACTAACAGCAGATCTTTGCAGAAACCCTACAAGCCAGAAGAGGGTGGGTGCCAATATTCAACACTCTTAAAGAAAAGAATTTTCAACCCAGAATTTCATATCCAGCCAAACTAATTTTCATAATCAAAGGAGAAATAAAATCCTTTACAGACAAGCAAATGCTGAGAGATTTTGTCACCACCAGGCCTGCCTTACAAGAGCTCCTGAAGGAAGCACTAAATATGGAAAGGAAAAACCAGTACCAGGCACTGCAACAACATACCAAATTGTAAAGACCACTGACACTATGAATAAACTGCGTCAACTAATGGGCAAAATAACCAGCTAGCATCATAATGACATAATCAAATTCACATATAACAATATTACCCTTAAATGTAAACGGGCTAAATGCCCCAATTAAAAGACACAGACTGGCAAATCAGATAAAGAGTCAAGACCCATCAGTGTGTGGTGTTCAGGAGACACATCTCATGTGCAAAGACACACCTAGGCTCAAAATAAAGGGATGGCAGAAGATTTACCAAGCAAATGGAAAGCAAAAAAAAAGGAGGGGTTACAATCCTAGTCTCTGATAAAACGGACTTTAAACCAACAAAGATCAAAAAAGACAAAGAAGGGCATTGCATAAATGGTAAAGGGATCAATACAACAAGAAGAGCTAACTACCCTAAATATATATGCACACAATACAGGAGCACCTAGATTCATAAAGCAACTTCTTGGAGAACTACAAAGAGACTTAGACTCCCACACAATAATAGTGGGAGACTTCAACACTCCACTGTCAATACTAGATCAATCAGACAGAAAATTAACAAGGATATCCAGGACTTGAACTCAGCTCTGGACCAAGTGGACAAAATAGATATCTACATAACTCCCCACCCCAAATCAACAGAATATACATTCTTCTCAGCACCACATCACACTTATTCTAAAATTGACCACATAATTGGAAGTAAAACACTCCTCAGCAAATGTAAAAGAACAGAAATCATAACAAACAGTCTCTCAGACCACAGTGCAACCAAATTAGAACTCAGGATCAAGAAACTCACTCAAAAGTGCACAACTACATGGAAACTGAACAACCTGCTCCTGAATGACTACTGGGTAAATAACAAAATTAAAGCAGAAATAAATAAGTTCTTTGAAACCAAAGAGAACAAAGACACAACATGCCAGAATCTCTGGCACACAGCTAAAGCAGTGTTTACAGGGAAATTTATAGCACTAAATGCCCACAGGAGAAAGTAGGAAAGATCTAAAATCGACACCCTAACATCACAATTAAAAGAACTAGAGAAGCAAGAGCAAACAAATTTGAAAACAAGCAGAAGGCGAGAAATAACTAAGATCAGAACAGAACTGAAGGAGATAGAGACACAAAAAAAAACCTTCAAAAAAATCAATGAATCCAGGAGCTGGTTTTTTGAAAAGATCAACAAAATAGATCTCTAGCCAGACTAATAAAGAAGAAAAGAGAGAAGAATCAAATAGACACAATAAAAAATGATAAAGGGGATATCAGCATTTGATCCCACAGAAATACAAACTACCATCAGAGAATACTATAAACACCTCTATGCAAATAAACTAGAAAATCTAGAAGAAATTGATAAATTCCTGGACACATACACCCTCTCAAGACTAAATCAGGGAGCAGTCGAATCCCTGAATAGACCAATAACAAGTTCTGCAATTGAGGCAGTAATTAATAGTCTGTCAACAAAAAAAAGCCCAGGACCAGATGGATTCACAGCTGAATTCTACCGGAGGTACAAAGAGGAGATGGTACCATTCTTTCTGAAACGATTCCAAACAATAGAAATAGAGGGACTCCTCCCTAACTCATGTTATGAGGCCGACATCATCCTGTTATGAAAAACCTGACAAAGACACAACAAAAAAAGAAAATTATAGGCCAATATCCCTAATGAACATCGATGCGAAAATCCTCAATCAAATACTGGCAAACCCAACCCAGCAGCACATCAAAAAGCTTATCCACCACGATCAAGTTGGCTTCATCCCTGGGATGCAAGGCTGGTTCAAAATACACAAATCAATAAATGTAATCCATCACATAAATAGAACCAATGACAAAAACCACATGATTATCTCAATAGATGCAGAAAAGGCCTTCTATAAAATTCAACACCCCTTCATGCTAAAAACTCTCAATAAACTAGGTATTGATGGAACGTATCTCAAAATAATAAGAGCTACTTATGACAAACGCACAGCCAATATCATACTGAATGGGCAAAAGCTGGAAGCGTTCCCTTTGAAAATGGGCACAAGACAAGGATGCCCTCTGTCACCACTCCTCTTCAACATAGTATTGGAAGTTCTGACCAGGGCAATAAGGCAAGAGAAAGAAATAAAAGATATTCAAATAGGAAGAGAGGAAGTAAAACTGTCTCTGCAGATGACATGATTGTATGTTTAGAAAACCCCAGAGTCTCAGCCCAAAAACTCCTTAAGCTGATAAGCAACTTCAGCAAAGTATCAGGATACAAAATCAATGTGCAAAAATCACAAGCATTTTTATATACCAATAATAGAGAGCCAAATCATGAGTGAACTCTCATTCACAATTGCTACCAAGAGAATAAAATACCTAGGAATAAAACTTACAAGAAATGTGAAGGACCTCTTTAAGAAAAACTACAAATCACTTCTCAGGGGAATAAGAGAGGACCCAAACAAATGGAAAAAACATTCCATGCTCATGAATAGGAAGAATTAATATAGTGAAAATGGCTGTACTGCCCAAAGTAATTTATAGATTCAATGCTATCCCCATCAAGCTACCACTGACTTTCTTCACACAATTAGAAAAAACTACTTTAAATTTCATATGGAACCAAAAAAGCGCCCATATAGCCAAGACGGTCCTAAGCAAAAAGAACAAAGCTGGAGGCATCACGCTATCTGACTTCAAACTATACTAAAAGGCTACAGTAACCAAAACAGCATGGTATTGGTACCAAAACAGATATATAGACCAATGGAACAGAACAGAGGCCTCAGAAATAATGCCACACATCTACAACCATCTGATCTTTGACAAACCTGACAAAAACAAGAAATGGGGAAAGGATTCCCTATTTAATAAATGGTGTTGGGAAAACTGGCTAGCCATATGCAGAAAACTGAAACTGGACCCCTTATACCTTACACAGAAATTAACTCAAGATGGATTGAAAACGTAAACGTAAGACCTAAAACCACAAAAACCCTAGAAGAAAACCTAGGCAATACCATTGAGGACATAGGCATGGGCAAAGATTTCATGACTAAAACACCAAAAGCAATGGCAACAAAAGCCAAAATTGACAAATGGGATCTAATTAAACTAAACAGCTTCTGCACAGCACAAGAAACTATCAACGGAGTGTACAGGCAACCCACAGAATAGGAGAAAATTTTTGCAATCTATCCATCTGACAAAGGACTAATATCCAGAATCTACAAAGAACTTACACAGATTTAGAAGAAAAAAACAACCCCATCAAAAAGTGGATGAGGGATATGAACAGACACTTTTCAAAAGAAGACATTTATGCGGCCAACAAACATGAAAAAAAGCTCATCATCACTGGTCATTAGAGAAATTCAAATCAAAACCACAATGAGGTACCCTCTCATGCCAGTTAGAATGGCAATCATTAAAAAGTCAGGAAACTACAGATGCTGGAGGGGACGTGGAGAAATAGGAACGCTTTTACACTGTTGGTGGAAGTGTAAATTAGTTTAGCCATTGTGGAAGACAGTGTGGCGATTCTTCAAGGATCTGGAACTAGAAATACTATTTGACCCAGCAATCCCATTACTGGGTATATGCCCAAAGGATTATAAATTATTCTACTATAAAGACGCATGCACATGTATGTTTATTGCAGCACTATTCACAATAGCAAAGACTTGGAACCAACCCAAATGCTCATCAGTGATAGTCTGGATAAAGAAAATGTGGCACATATACACCATGGAATACTATGCAGCCATCAGAAAGGATGAGTTCATGTCCTTTGCAGGGACATGGATGAAGCTGGAAACCATCATTCTCAGTAAACTAACACAGGAACAGGAAACCAAACACTGCATGTTCTCACTCATAAGTGGAGTTCAGCAATGAGAACACATGGACACAGGGAGGGGAACATCACACACCGCGGTCGGTCAGAGCATGAGGGGGGGCTAGGGAAGGGATAGCATTAGGAGAAATACCAAATGTAGATGACGGGTTGATGGGTGCAGCAAAGCACCATGGCACATGTATACCTATGTAACAAGCCTGTACATTCTGCACATGTATCCCAGAGCTTAATGTATAATATATATAAAAAAAGAAAATGTCTAGTGGTGGATACCCAGACGGAAATCCAAACATTAATTAAGTTAGAACAACCCCAAAACAGTTGACTCAACAAATCCCTTTATCTCAGGTAACCGTATTATGCATAGTTCAAACCGAGATAATTTGGGGAGTGAAAGGGGGCACTATTAATCAAGTCAAGACAGTAGACATAAACTGGTATGTAAGCAAACCTTATTTCCATGCCATTTAATCTTAACAAGCACACTCTGCCATATAGTATCCTTTGCTATTGCAGGGAACTATACCAGTAAGTATTTTGGGATGCAGAAACACACATAGATTTGAGGAGAAGATGACTAGAAAGTCAGCTTTCCCACCCTTCTTTCTGAAGTATGAGACAGCTTTTTCTGTGTTTTCAATCAAATGTGAATATATATGATGCCAGGCGACTGGATGATACATGTACCATGGCAACAGTCAGTGGTTCTTTAGCTGATAACAGCCAAGTATTAGGTTATACATATATACATATATATATAAATATATAATTATATATAATATATAATTATATATAATTATATATTTATATATTATATATAAATATATAATATATATTATATATTTATATTTATACATTATATAATATGTATTATATAAATATATAATATATATTATATATAATTTTTTATATATAATATATATTTAATATTTATATAATACATATTATATATAATTTTTTATATATAAGATATATTTATATATTATATATAATACATATTATATATAATTTTTTATATATAAGATATATTTATATATTATATATAATACATATTATATATAATTTTTTATATATAAGATATATTTATATATTATATATAATACATATTATATATAATTTTTTATATATAAGATATATTTATATATTATATATAATACATATTATATATAATTTTTTATATATAATATATATTTATATATTATATATAATACATATTATATATAATTTTTTATATATAATATATATTTATATATTATATATAATACATATTATATATAATTTTTTATATATAATATATATTTATATATTATATATAATACATATTATATATAATTTTTTATATATAATATATATTTATATATTATATATAATACATATTTATATATTACGCTGAGACAATCTGCTAAGCAATTCCATTACAAAAAAAAATAAGCTTAGAATGCATATGGGCCACTTTAGCGTCAAGTTTGGCTTCAGGATTTGAAAGATTTAAAGCCAAATTAATCTCAGGGAGACTCCTTAAGCATCAATTATTTTCCTATTTTATTTCACACACATTCACACATGCTCTCCCAAGCACAACAGCTCACACCTACATGGATATAGACATGCAAATATACAAAAACTGTTTAACTTCTAGTGGCCAAACTTAGCCTGATGGGGATATCAGGACCTAGTGACAAGAGGGTGTGCCCAGTGTCAGATCTATAGCACAAAGGAATATCCTCCTGTGCCTCTCTGCTGCAGTCTACCAGCTGCTTGGTATAAAAATCTGTATTCCTGGAGGAATGAGGGAGGCATCTAATATGAACCATCTTCCTAATTCAACCTTTTCCTTATTCTCCATTGCCTTTTCAACTTTCTTCCCTGCAGATCTGATCTTAACTTCCACCAAGCTGATTTAATAATTCTCCAGCAAATGAGTACCTCTCACAAAGGATGTAGCTGAAGTGCTTATTGTATGCAAATTGAGGGTTAGTGACCCCTCATAGAGCCACAATGCCACACTGTAAAAATCTTCTATAGCTCCTATGCTTTGACGTACATGGGTCCCTTGAGGACCCTTCAGCCTCTGTGTCACCAAGCTATGTGAAGGTTGCCCAAGATTTAGCTGCCTTTTGTAGAGAATCATTTTCAGAAGTTGATAGTGAACTTTCAAGAGTTGATGTGCAAAGGTATTTAAAATTGATTTCCTGTCTGCACTATTGGTCTCCAGGGCTTAGGCTGCTCTGAAGACATGAACTAAGATTTTGCAGATGTTTTGTAACTCCTAATTACCCCTTTCTTTCCCATGGCCCTCTCTAGAGAGTAGCCTAAGGTTGCTGGGTGACCGGGTTATTTCTTTGTCTTTTCCTTACAATCCAAAGGCCAGTCAGCATTATTCCTTACTCTCCTGGTAGGCTCTGGGAAACTCAAAAGTTATGTCACAGGACCATAATATATTGGAGACTGAATACATTAAAGAGATCAGCTTATCTACCCCCTCATTCTGTAGGTGAGATACCCTGCAGTTGGCACACTTCTCCTCATAGGCTCAAGTTTGGTGATGGAACTGAAGCCAAATAGTAAATAGTATAGGAAAATGGTTCAAGCTAAATTAATCTCAGGAATATCTTATCTCCTTTAACTCCTTGTTTCTATTAATCACTGTAGTACTTCTCTTTATTTTTACCATTTCTCCCACAACCAGCCACAGGCCCCATATTCAATGCCACACTCCTATTGGGATTTTGATCAGAGAGTGGCTTCCTCTTGCTTGCTTCTATTTTCCACAGCCACAATTGGGAGTTTCATAGCCCTTCTCTTTCCCAAAATTAGATCAAACAAAGAGTCCTACTTGTATTTCTCTACAAATTCATACCGGTGTCTGCAGAAGTAGAAAGCATAGGCTCTCTCTGAGTCACAAGGGGCCTAAAAGGTTAGACTCTACCAAGGATAGAGAAACACTAGTTTCTATGCATCTCAAATTCACACTGACATGAAAAGACTACTACTACTCAGTTCTTTATTTTTCCCAACAAGAAATCACCCTCCCTCAGTACTCAGAGTACTTTCTTTGAGTTCTGTTTAGCAGAAATCTCATTATACCTTATATCACTATACCTGTCTTTCTCCTACATTGGATTGTTGGATCCTTGAAGGGAGGCCAATTACCTAGTCATCTCTAGGTCTCTAAACCTCCCAATATTGTCTGATACACAGAGGCATCCAAAAGCATTTGTTGAAATTAAATGTAAGACATTATTCAAATAGCCTGTCTATTGCAGACCAGCATAATGCTAGATACAACAGTGACTTCAAAAACAGCATGTCCTTGATTTTGAATTCATTCTTAAAAAATATATTGAATGCCTGCAATGTTCCAGGCATTAAGGAAGTAGCAGGGTTTTTTTTTTTTTATCATTTTGATGTGGAGCCATATAACGCATGTAATATAGTTGCTACATCGTATTCTGGACCTAGAAAATTTTATTTTGTTGTTGGTTTACCCCCTACTTTATACTTGCATAGCAATGTCAACTCAAATGATCAAAACTCCAAGTGCAAACCTGTGATTCTTCCCTCTAAGTCTGCCATTTTCTAGAGCCTCCAACATTCCCTTATAGCCCAGCTCTGATATCTCCCCATATCTTCCACCACGCAACAATAGTAGAGGACTCATCTACCTATTTTGGGTGGAAAACATGGAATGAAAAAGGCTTTCTGGAAAGAGATATCAGTAAGAACAAAGACATAATAGTGTATGGAAAAGGTTCACCAAATTTATTTTGAATTGATATTAATGGTATGAAAACAAATTCCTGAAATCCCTTTACATCTCCAGAGATTTTGATTATGGAAGGGGAAGAGGAAGATTAAAAAAAAAATCATCACAAATCTCTTCTACTCCCTGGGCCAACTTTTAGTTTACCATCTCAGTGCCTTTTTCCATACTTTCCTGACAATAGGTTGTCCATTTCCTTTCCCTCTCCCTAACAAGGCCAGACGCATTAATGGAAGCGCAGTGCAATTCTCATCTTTTTCCAAAAGCTCTTTATAACTGAAGCTGGAAGAGTGTGCCCTTCTCTTGTTCTGAACTCTGATCTAAAGCACTGACCAGCCCTACCAGGCATCTGGAGATGAGTCTTCTCAGCAGCTAATATTAGACAGTGAGAACTACAGGTTGAGGAAAATCCTATCTTCTTTTAAGTTTTGCACACCACATTGCACGGTGTCCTACATATAGTACACACTCAGTAAATGTTTGTTAAATTGATTTGGCTAAGATAGCAGACTGACTTTAACCAATACATTAGTGTTGGTTGCAATGGGGAGTTTTGGGTCCTGAGTAGATGTGCAATTATAATGAAAATTCAACATGGTAAAAAGGGAATGAATAAAAGCAGACTCTCTTACAGACTTTCTGGCTTGAATCAGGGCCTGAAGTTTATGATGGATTTAAAACCTTTTTATGAAAGGCTTTTTGGCAAGGAGAAATCACCCATCTCTGTAGTAGTAATTTTCCCATTTTTCCCTATTCGAGTTGTTAAAGCCAAAAAGTCATGCCAAATATGTAGGGGTGTGTGTATTTGTATGTGTGTGTGCACATATGCTTGCCTTTCCATATTGAAAGCACTGCTAAAGAAAGTGCACTCTTTATCTTGCACTGTTAATTTCCTGCACTTTTTAACAAAATTCACACCCAGAAGCTCATATCTTGCATTTTAATATTTTGTTTGATATGAACTTTGAGGGTGAGAGAAGTTGCTTTGTCCTTTCTGAAATTTTATATTTATTCTTCTTTTTTGGGAGGTGTGGATGTTTATTCAAGGAAAAGAAAGGATCATGGAAAAGAAAGGATTCTGCATCAGAGTTTCCAGTTGCTGTGCGGAAATATATGGTGTTGCTTTAAATTTTTCACTTATGGCCAGAAACTAGAAGACATTTTATATCATTCTGTTTCTGAATCACGATCTCCTTTGAAATTTAAGAGTTGTTTTTAGAACTAAGGGTGTGTTTTATTCACCAATGTCAGAATTTCTAGACATCTTTGTTTTGGTTCAGGTAAGTGTCTGTGTTCATAAAGAAACCCTTTACCTAACCCTGATGGTATGGGACAAGTGAAACATGTTTCTGCTTTTTTGTAATGCAGAATATGAATTTGGACTCAGAGAAGAGACTTCCCAGCCTCTCAAAAATCCCTACAGAAACAAAATTGTGTTGCATGTTGATGTTTTCTATATCCATTAAACTTATGTGATAGGATTTATCCTAAAGACCTCATAATTCCTATTTCACACAAGACTGAAATTGTGAGTTACGTTCTATTTTACAGCGTATACCCAAAGCCAAAATGATTCAGTTTCCCATTTCAATGAATCTATAGATGATATTGAACCTGTTCGATGACAGCAGTATTGAACTTGGCACTTTTGGGGGAGAAACATTAGAAGAACATCCATACCTTTGTATCTGCCTCAAGCCAAATTCACCCTTAGGTTGGGTTGTCTCCCCAGTAGCAGATCTTGATATTATGATTTGAGTACAGATGGTTTATTTAGGTAGTGATATTAGGATACACGTATAGAAGAATAGGAACTTGAGACAGGAAAGGGAAGGAGGTCAATACAGAAACCATCTAGAGGACTGAGAGAAAACCTCAGGTGAAGAATTGCAGAGGCTTGTAGTAATACACCATTTGTGGGTACCAGATACATTCTGAGAGGATTTGGGTGGGGAGCTGACCATTTCTGTTAAAAAGTTATATACCAACTGGTTTGGGAATCAATAGTGAAACGTGTCCAACATTTTAAAAGCAACCTAAGCACCAAATTGTGCTTGCTATTTAGAGATTTTTAGTTCAGGTCTGCTGTCTAGAAGCTGTGAGAGAGCATATGGAGCCTCTATTTCCCCATCCGCAAAATGGTGGTGATCATGTTTACCTCATGGGCACTTGCCAAGATTAAATCAGACAGTATTACTGTGCTACTATTTATGCCTTACATATTGAAGATATAAGTGTTATGAAGATAGACTAGAGATCTGTGTCGACCAGGAAGATTGAGAAATTTTATTAGACAAAGCAAGATTTGACTTGAGCCTTGGAGAATGAGTAAAATCTACATGGCTTAACAGTTAACCCTGTCCTCCAGGATGCAGCAGGACTTGGAAACGTATTTGATGGCTAGGAAAACACCATATGTACAAAGACTCAGTACTTAGTTATCTCCCAAGGTGAAACAGAGCAAAATATTCTGGGGTATTTTTATTGACCAATGATTTTTTTTTTTTTTTTACTGTCATTAAAGTAGTTATTGTGGTAGTATTTACCGCTCTTCTTCAGTATCTGGTTTTTCTCTTTTGAGCACATGGAAAGAGGGTGCTTTCATTCTCCTTGACATTAGGCATCACCATATACCTTTCTTCCTTTTTTTAAAAAAATATATATATTTTTATTATACTTTAAGTTCTAGGGTACATGTGCACAACGTGAAGGTTTGTTACATATGTATACATGTGCCATGCTGGTGTGCTGCACCCATTAACTCATCATTTATGGATGAAGCTGGAAACCATCATTCTCAGCAGACTATCGTGTACCTTTCTTTAGGCAATGAAATGTAAGCAGATGTGATATGTGTCACTTCAGCATAATTGTATTTAGTTGCTGGCACTTGACTCTCCAACTCTGTTTTCCACTGCTAACAAGATTGTGGAATCAAGTGTTCATATGGAAGTCCAATAATAAGCCATCACATGACAACAGATGCCCTAGAGAGTCACCTGGATCTATTGTGCAGTTTGCATGAATGAAATATAAATAAACCATTGTTGTTAGAAGCAACTAAGAGTTGGTGGTTATTTGTTATTGCAGCATTGCCTAGATTATCCTATCATAAACACCAAAGAAATACTGTTTCTGCCCCGACAGAAATCACTTTCAGCCAAAGAATCTGAGTTATTTCTTTCAGCTTTACTGGTTTACACATTTAATCTCTCAATGGCATAAATTGCAAATGGCCAACAAAAGTCATCTTCTTAATACACTAATTGCATCCTGCATTTAAATAAATACTTTGCTGAGCTGTGTGCATCTGATTCTGAAGTGAGGTAAAAGGACACATTTCTCTGAATTCATTCCTACTATACTTGGCACATAGTAGGCATTCAAGAAATATCTGCTCAAGTCAGAAACTGTGAAAAAGTCCCAGATTTAAGGAATCTGGCTATACCAGATTAGGTTAATCCTTAGAAGAATTATGTTAACAATAAAATTTGTAACACTGCAGTAATGACATCAGCAAGATTGTGGAAGTCCTAATCCTTGTCCTCCTACAGAAACATCAATAGAATAATGATATTTGGGCCAAAATAACTTAATGAAGACTCTTAAATCCAGTTAATATGTTGTAGCACCTCAGATGAACACAAAACTGATAAAAAAAAAACACTTTGAAATGGGAAAGAACAATAATTTCACTTTGTCTGTGTCAGTCCCTCCCCTAAGCTGGCATACAACACAGCATTGAAAGAGATCCATTTCATCCATTTCTCCCTTGGGATAAAGAGTGAGTGAAGCATGCATCTGACATTCCCACACTTTCATAGCACTGTCTGAAAGATCTACTGTCTCACCTCACCCAGACTGCCGAGGCGACCAGCATAGTAAAAATGCCCGCAGGCAGCTAAGAATAAAGAAAAAAGTCAGGGGTTTTCAGAAGCTTACACAGTATTTCAGGACTGAGAGAAAGTGTATAACTCTAAGAGTTCTCCTTCGCAAGGAAGGAAGAAAACTGGAACTTCATCCAACCTCCTGGCATTGCAGTCCACTCCTCTACGGCAAAGGGACAGATGACTTTCAGCAGCCAGCATAGCACTGCAGAATTGAACAAAAGTACACAATCCTGAGACTTTTTTTTTCAGGGAGAAGGGAGAGAAGTATAACTTGCACCCCGACTATCAGCATTCCAGTAACTCCACTAGGGAAAAGGAGCAGATAGCTCTTAACAGCCTGCGAGGCCTTGTGAAATTGAGAAAAGGCACACAACCCTGAGACTTCTCCTTCAGGAGGAAGGGAGAGAAGTGGAGCTTGCTTTCAGCATCCTGACATTTCAATGCACTGCCCTAGAGAAATGGGGTGAAAGGTATATCGTGGCCTGCATGGCTGTATGTGATTGAGAGGAATTTAAAAAATAATAATAAAATAAATAATAAAGCCAAACCTGAGACCTTTACCCTGAGAGGGAAGCAGAGAAATAGTGTGGGCACAACCACAAAAAATGTTTGGGAGGCTCCCAGAATCTTTTGCTGGGCTGATTATTGAAGGTATTTCCATGCTGAAACCAATCCATAAAGACTTCTTTTATGCACTTCTTCAAATGCTCAGACACCAATGCAAAGGTACAAGGAACATGAAGAATCAAAGAACTATCCTACCATAAAAGGAACAGAAGAAATATCCAGTAACTTACCCCAAATAAATGGACACCTATGAATTTCTTGACAAAGAATGCAAAGTAATCATCTTAAGTGAGCTATAAATAAAAAAAGACAACTGGGCCAGGCGCAGTGGCTCATGCCTGTAATCCATGCACTTTGGGAGGCCGAGGTGGGGGAATCACGAGGTCAGGAGATCGAGACCATCCTGGCTAACACGGTGAAACCCCATCTCTACTAAAAATGCAAAAAAATTAGCCAGGCGTGGTGGCATGTGCCTGTAGTCCCAGCTACTCAGGAGGCTGAAGCAGGAGAATGGCGTGAACCTGGGAGGTGGAGCTTGCAGTGAGCCGACATCGCACCACTGCACTCCAGCCTGAGTGAAAGAGTGAGACTCTGTCTCAAAAAGAAAAAAAAAAAAGACAACTGGACAAAATCGATAAAATGATACACAAACAACATGAAAATATCAAGAAAGAGACAAAAATCATAAAAAGAACCAAAGAGAAATTTTGGATATGAAGAATATGATAAATTGAATAATTCAATAGAACTTCAACAGTAGTCTTGATCAAGCAGAAGAATCAGCAAATTTGAAAACAAGTCATTTGAAATTATCTAGCCAGAGAAGCAAAAAGAAAAAAGAGAATAAAAAAGAGTGAAAAACACCTGTGGGACTAATAGGACCCAATCAAGTGAACCAGCATACACATCAAGGGAATCTCAGAAGGAGAAGAGATAAAGGCTTATAAAGGTTATTTAAAGAAATAGTGGCTGATAACTTCTCAAACCTGGAAGAAAAATGGACATCCAGATTCATGAAACACAAAGGCCCAAATAAGAAGAATCTAAAGAAGTCCTCACTGAGACATAGTGTAATCAAAATTTCAAAGTCAATTACAAAGAGGTTTGAAAACTGGGCTGGGCACAGTGGCTCATGCCTGTAATCCCAGCACTTTGGGAGGCTGAAGTGGGTGGATCACGAGGTCAGGAGTTTAAGATCAGCCTGTCCAAGATGGTGAAACCCTGTCTCTACTAAAAATACAAAAAAATTAGCTGGGCATGGTGGCAGGCGCCTGTAAATCCCAGCTACTCAGGAGGCTGAGGCAGGAGAATCACTTGAACCTGGGCGGCAGAGGTAGCAGTGAGCCAAGATCACACCACTGCACCCCAGCCTAGGTAACAGAGTGAGACTCTGTCTCAAGAAAACAAGAAGAAAACAAAAATAAAAAACCAACAACCAAAAAACAGCAAGAGAAGAAAATGACTCACTATGTACAAGAGAGCTACAGTAAGACCATCAGCAAATTTGTCAGCAGAAACTTTGGAGGCCAGAGGGATAGGAATTATATATTCAAAGTGTTGGGGGAAAAAAAGAAAAAAAAAAGGCTACTAACCTAGAAAACTACACCAGTCAAAATTGTCTTCCAAAAATGAAAGCAAAATAAAGACTTCCCCAGACAAAATCTGAGGGAGGCCATCAGCACCAGATCTGATTTACAAGAAATGCTGATGTGAATTCTTCAAGTTAAAACAAAAAGGATGGTAAATAGCAAAATGACAGCATGTGAAAGTATAAAGCTCACTAGTAAAAGTAAATATATAAACAAGCATAGAGTACTGTAATACTGTAATATTGGTATACAAATAAATCACTTTAATATGACGTATGTTTTCACTGTTTTTCATGTATTTATCACTCCTGTCTCATGAAAGATGACAAAGATCTCTCTTCTTTTTTGACCAAATTGAGTTAGGCTCCTCTGAACCGTCATTCTAACTAGTCCCCTGACATTGGCCAGTTTGGTCTAGTTGAAGCAAGAATGCCAATTAGTAAGTTTAGTGAAAATTCCCCACCATTGCTATCTGATTATATTCCTCATCACCAACTCCTGGTATCTGACCACCTTTGCTTGCCTTCAGCAAAAATCCTGTGAAGTCTGTTTAGCAGGATACTTATCTCTAATGTTTCATTTTAGTAATTTTCCATTTGTCCCTCCCCCCAACTCCCACTGCTCCTTAGCAACAAACTCCTTCATTTTTATTCGGAGTTGAGCTGGATCTCTCTCCTAACCGCAGTTAGCCCCTTTAGAATAAAGTCTGCCTTTTCACCCGTTTTAACAAGTGTTTGAATAATTTTTTCTTTAACAAGTGTTAGGACAGGACATACCACCCACTTCCCAATTCCCATGCACCCTGCAGCTACAGTCCCTAAATCACAAGAAACACAACTGAATGACAAGGCTTGAGTATCTCACAAGGCTAGGGAGAGATGGGTGGGAGGGTGTGAGAGCTAAGGAGCACCTTGCAGGTGGGCAAAGCTTGAATAGGGTGTTCTCTGTAGCCCACATAACCTACCTCCCTCACAAATGTGGAAGGACTCTGCACCCTTACTCTGGGCAGCATGGAGCTTGTTTTGCTTTTATCTTTCCTTCTCTCTCCATTACTTTGTGAGTTAACTTAGCATCCCCCTCAGGCTAACAGCTGGACTCTCTACTATACCCCCACATTGTCCTCTCCTTCTCTGGTCCTGCTGCTCCTACCCATACTCTGAATTGTGGATCACCGTGCATCCCCATGGGACTCAGAAGCTCAAGGTTTTGGGGCTGGGGGAGGAGCAAAGAAGTGAGAATTTGAATTCACCCCAGCTTACTCTGGACACTGAGGCATCCATGCCTCCCTACTCTGACAACAGACCTGATACCTGAGTTGATTCCCTATGGCCTGTTTCCCCATTTACAAGAGAAAGGGATCCCCAAGGCCCTTCTAGTATAAGCCTGACAGAGATCTGTCACTGCCAGTCACAGCCAGAAACTACTGGTTGCAGCTGGTCTCTGCTGGTGTTGGCCAGTTGTGGCCAGTCTCAAATGATTGCCGTTGGTCATGGCTGGTCACTGCCAGTTATGTCCAGTTGCAGCTAGTCTCTACCAGTATTGGCCAGTCTCAGCTGATTACCATCATCTCAGCCTGTTACAACTAGTCATGGCTGGTCTTGGACAATTGCGGCCGACTGTGGCCAGTCTTTGCCTATTACAACCTGTTTCAACTGTTCTTCACCAGTCATTGCTGGTCTTGGCCTGTTACAACCAATCATGCCTGGTGTGTGTTGGTCTTGGCTGGTTGCAGCTGGTGTCAGCTGGTCTGCACGGGGCACCACTAGTTTTGGCCTATTACAACTGGTCACAGCTGGTGTCTGCTGATCTCAGCCCATTGCAGCCAGTCTTGACTGATCTCCACTGCTTTTGGCCAATCTTGGCCAGTCTCTGCTGTTCACACTGGCCTTGGCCTGTCACGACTGATCTTTGTTGATTACAGCCACTCACAGTCTATCTCTGCCAATCACTGCCTATTATGGCCAGTCTCTGCCAGTCGCAGCCAGTCTTGGTCTGTTATGGCCAGTAATTGCTGGTCTCCACCAGTCACAGCTGGTCACAGTCAGTCTCAGCTCATCATGGCCAATATCCACTGTCTGAGTCAGTTGCCAGTCATGGCTGATCACAGCCAGTCGTCCCTGGTTTCAGCCAGTCTTGGCTGGTCACCATACCCTTGGCCATACATTACTGGATGTAACTGGTCAACATAGGTCATCACAAATCATCACCAATCACACAGCTGGGTTCCTTCCAATGATGGAACCTTAAAAGGATGGAGCTTCTAACATTCCAAGGACTAAATGCAGCTGACATGCCCTTTAGTCTATAGTTAAGTGTTTCCAGCAAACAAACACTATCATTTAGACAGTACAAGTGTACAGCATATAATTGAACAGAACACTACAGTATATATTTACCTCCGTCTCAAATGCTTTAACGTTTATCATTTATAATTTAAAACAACTTTCAGCAATCTGTACATCTCTAAATATAAGTGAAATATTTATTTTGACTATTTGAGGCAATTTATTACAGAAAGGCCCCATAGAAATTTTGATCTGAATCTTTTATAGGTGGCTGATGCCAAAAAGCCTTTGTAATTCTAAATATAGCATACCAGCTTCATCCAAACACACACAGCTATTCAATTGCTAGTTTACTTTAATAAGTGTGGGGAAACTAAAGACCATTCTAGGTACTTTTCTTTTTAGCCTAGCATGAGGGAATTCTGGAACAACCAGAATTTGGTGTCTGGTAGCAAAACTAGGGAGGAAGACTAAATAAAAAAGTTATTGATTCAAATGTTCAGCTTTTAGTTTTTTAAAGAAATAAACTACGTGACTCTGGTCAAGAGCTTTGCCTTCTTCCTTGGTCCTCTGCTTCTGGGAGGGCTTAGGTGAAGTTAAGGACATCAAAGATAGGCCATTTGTCTCCTGGGCAGTGGCTGGCCAAATATTGGAATAAATCAACCCAGTAATAGTAGTTCTGTTATCACAAACCTAGCCTTAGGCATGGTCATTTGCAGAGCTCTGTCACCTCAAAGTGTGCAGTCACTTTTCCTTTGATAAAGATGGGCCAGTGTAGCTGTTTTAGAGAGGCTTGCTTCACAATTTTTCTCCACTAATATTTCCTGCAGCTGACCATAAGTAGGGACTAAATTCCTCTAAGAGACATGAATTTTATTCTTAGCAATCAGTGTTGTTGCCAAGGTCTAGAGTCCAACTCTGGGGTCCAATGAAGCCTAGATTCTGAGCCCTCAATCACACTTAAGTTTCTGGCCTCAGTTGCCCATTGATTGTAGGCATTTTTTTTTTCCACACTGACTTCTGTGCAAATGAAAAGTCCCCAGGAAATAAAAGGAAAACTCCTCAGTGGTTGATTATGGAAAGCCACACAACAGCATCAGGAAGTACACAATTTTCTCTTTTTAGTCTACATGCAAAATATACCTAGGTCTTGGAATGAGGTACTTAACTCCCATTTTGTATGTTAATGTGACAGCATCCTTAAGGGTCTCACGGCCTGACTTCCAGCTGTGTAGGTCAACATACAATTTGCCAGTGGCTTCCAGATGTGGTTCTTAGGGTATAACACTGGTTTACTCATCGACATTGATACATCTCTGGAAACATTTTCTCGTGTTTATGTAACCCTTTCCCAGACCTTTATCACTCACTTGGGAAGAACAGCTACAGAGTCTCTCTGTGATTTCTCGTTATTCAGCCAGGTACATTAAAGCTTGCAACTCAGAGTCAATAGCAGTGTATACAGTGACAAAAAAAAAAATGTAACAGAAACACTCAAATCTCTAACACTGAGCATGTAGTATAATTGCCACCTAGCTCTTGCCATGCTGAATGTCCTTTGTCCCCAGATGTAGCAAAATCCATGTGTCACCTATTTGAAAAGAAGCACTAGTGCTAACAACTCCACTTGAATTCCTAGTTTTCCTGAATACTTTTCAAAGGAAAAAGCCATATTCAGAGACAGTGTTGGGACAGTCACATTATACGAAGAAAGCAGCAAGCCATTTTGCTTCTGGCAGCACACCCTCTTCTTCAACATTTCTAATGTATCTGATTTGAGAGAGCTGGTTAAGCTGCCACATTAAAACAAAGCAATAGCACAGGAGGTTTCTGTCACGCATTCAAAATTGTGTGGGTTTCCATATTTCTGAGCAGATGAGGTGGACCTGGCATAAAATGAGGTTTCGTGATGCCTGGTGGCCTCCCATTCTCCTTGGCATGGTTACCTCAGCCAGAGACTCAACTGAAAAGCTGCTTGGGGCTGGCACCAGGGACAGAACTAATTATGATAAATGTTACTTACCCAGCTCTCAATTACAGCCTGGATATGTTACCTGGCAAACTCTATTTTATTTCTGGACAAATTTGAAACATGAGACAGAAACTTTCTTTAGCTTTTTGGGAAAAATTCCTCGTTCATTTCAGCTTGACCTGTTACTTCCAATGTCCCACAAACAAGGAATTTAGATTGTAAAAGCCAGCTGGTAATTGAACCTATAAAAAAAATCACACTCTGACATGGGCTCACAGCTTGGAGAGGTGAGATACATAAGGAAGAGAGAAGTTCCTCACCTTCTGAATTTGAGAAATGCCTCCAGCTCATCATTCTCAGCCGTCCTGAGAACTATAAAAGCTAACAAGCAAGTTGCTAGCTCCAGACACCCAGCCCTTTTTGAACGGGGGTAATATAGGGTGATATGATCAATTTGTGTCACTCTGCCCAATATTTTCTTCTACCCCAAGAATGAGGTGATATTTTTAACACAACCCGCTTGGCTATTATGATAAACACATTTACATGAAGATGTTAATGGCTGATAATAACAGTTCATTCCTATTCTCAGGTATTTTTCTACCTTTTTGTTGGGACTTCCATGCCTTAACATAGAAAAGTAAGAAATCTGGAAATTTCTAGTCAATGCAGTAAGGTCTGGGAATGGCAGTATTCTGGAACAAAGGATTTTTCACTGTCTTCTCTAGCTACTCAAGAGTCAATTATTTAAGACGTTCTCTAGTTACCACGCCTCCTGTGTCACACCACATTCTTTAACCCCCCACTCACCACCCCCTCCGCAAAGCACCATCAAGTATAAAATGAATGAAAGATTAACCCAGAGTTTAACTCTGCAGGTTTCACTAACCAAAACCTTCAAATTCAGATTTAAGAAAGAGTTAAACATTTTTATAGCCTGGTGCTTCCTACTCCCAGTTCCTTCCTTGATATTTAAACAGAGACTTGACATTTCTAATTAGGAAGTTTTACATCCAGGCAAGCGGAATTTACCCCCAGCTGGGAAAACACGGCTTAGTAAGAGTTTGACATCAGCCCTCATTGATCTGAAGATTATCTCCCATTTGAGACTGAAGAGCCTCTGGGAGACTGAGGAGGGGAAACAAATGTGGGAAAGTGTGTAGAAATGCATTCTTTGACTTTGGGGTTAGGTGGATAAAGAAGGCAAGCAGAGACTTGGGGACTGAAATCATTTTCTTTCTTCCCTTTACTGCAGCCTTCCTCTCCCAGCTTTCCTTGTCAATATTTCAGAATCTGAACTTGCTAAAGGAGGGCAAAGAAGTTATTGATCAGATTTTTGCATTGTTTTAACTTCACCAACAAAATAGCTTATTGCTTTGTGGTTTTCAGAGACTTGGTAAGGGATGTTTGATGTTTGAATTAGATTGGGAAAGCATTCAGGAAAGCAAATGACCTTGTCTTAGTCCTTTTGGGCCACTGTAACAAAATATCTGAGACTGGGTATCTTACAAAGAACGCAAATTTATTTTTCACAGTTCTGGAGGCTGGGATGTTCATGAGCAAGGTGCTGGCCGGTTTGGTTTCTGGTGAGGGCTTGCTCTCTGCTTCCAATTTGGTGCCTTGAGAACTGTGTCCTCATATGTCGGATGAGATGGAAGGACAAAAGGGCCTAGCTAGTCCCCTCAAGCCCTTTTATAATATTGCTAATCCCAGCTGGGCACGGTGGCTCACGCCTGTAATCCCAGCACTTTGGGAGGCCAAGGCGGGTGGATCACGAGGTCAGGAGATCGAGACCATCCTGGCCAACACGGTGAAACCCCGTCTCTACTAAAAAAAAAAAAATACAAAAAATTAGCCTGGTGTGGTGGTGGGTGCCTGTAGTCCCAGCTACTCGGGAGGCTGAGGCAGGAGAATGGCTTGAACCCGGGAGGCAGAGCTTACAGTGAGCGGAGATCACCCCATTGCACTCCAGCCTGGGTGGCAGAGCGAGACTATGTCTCATAAAAAAAAAAAAAAAAAAAAGCTAACCTCATTGATGAGGGTAGAGCCTTCATCACTTAATTACCTCCTAGAGGCCCCACTTCTTAATACTTTTACGTTGGTGATTAAATTTTAACGTGGGTTTTGGGGAATACATTAAGAACATAGCAGATGTAGATTTCCCTTCCAGGACCTAATGTGTTAGTAGTTCTACTAAAATGATTGCCATAAGAAAGCCTATCTCACCTATGAGTGAGGAATTGAACAATGAGAACACATGGACACAGGAAGGGGAACATCACACTCTGGGGACTGTTGTGGGGTGAGGGGAGGGGGGAGGGATAGCATTGGGAGATATACCTAATGCTAGATGACGAGTTAGTGGGTGCAGCGCACCAGCATGGCACATGTATACATATGTAACTAACCTGCACATTGCGCACATGTACCCTAAAACCTAAAGTATGATAATAATAAATAAATAAATTAATTAATTAAAAAAAAAAGAAAGCCTATCTCCAAATTGGGAACTATATATAGACTCTGTTCTTTATATTTTACTTTGTTTCTTCCTTTGGTACCTTTTACATACCAGGATTTCTGATTACCCTATGTCTTTCCTCTGTGGCTTAGAGACTTCATGCCATGCTGTTCATGTCCCATACTGAGTTCCTTTGGCTTGGCTCGCTCCCTTTACAGGTTGCCTGGTATAAAGGTGTAGTTTCTCTGCAGTGGAATGTCCTCTTTACTGAAGAGAGAACTGGTCCTCAAACTCTCTAGCCTAAGCAATCATGGCAATTCAGAAGTACTGTCAATTCTTCTCATGTCAGAACTGTCTGGAGGCCACTCTAGTCTCCCTTGGGACCACCCTGCTACTTTCATGACCCTGCTATTACTGTGGATGGTGACATAGACAGTTAAATTTGTGTTGAGCTCTACTGTACATTTGTTCTTCAATGGGCTATACATCTTTAACTGCTAGAAGTTATAAGGCTTCTCAACTCTCATACCTTAACATTGTCTTGAGACTTGTCAGGGGCACCACTCAGGGCTCTGCTGAGCTCTCCCAAGAGAGTTTGACTGATTTGAGACAGGATTTATGAGGGACAGATCTCACTTTGCCTGGGATGAGTTCTTATATGGCCTTAGAAGTTATAGTATTCCTTTGGTTACCTCCTTCTCGGGAATTATCTTAACTTTGATATAAGAGGTATAACAAGATTACCATTCACAAGTCTCATAAATCCCGAGATACTTGCATAAATTGACTTAATGTCCTACAATTCTAGAAAAATATATAAAATGATCATGATGAGGACCCAGGATTAAAATGATAAACAAATTAATGGAACAGAGCCTTGCTACAGTAGTGTGCCTTATAAGAAAATTATGCTTACACAGAGATAATATTCTTGCCTTTAAGTCATAGCTAAAAAACTGGCTAACATAGTGGGGATTTTTATACAGAAGAGAATAACACTGAGGGAATAAGTTGAGGAAATATTTATAGGTTTTTAAGACCTTAGAAGTTTCTTGAACTTTAAATATGTAGTTGACTGCGTTTCCTATACATAGGACTGCTTTAGACCTAAAGAAAAAAAAAATGCCCGAGGATAAAACGAATGAGGGAAGTGGTAGAAGAAGATTGAATGCACTAAGACAGGAGCCCAGGGGTTCTTTCTTAGGACTGTCAGGGTCAAGTAGGTATCAGTTAGGACAAACTGCAGGTCAGAATTAGGTGAAAAAGTCAGTGTTGGAATAGGTAAGTGAAGAGTTGGGCAAGTTGTGAGCTGGAAGTGACCTAGACAAGTACACGGTAATAGAACCATCAGAGATCTAAATAAAGTGGTAGGCTCATACCCTGGGCAGACTGGATAGTAGGTAATCTCCAGGAGTTAGAAAAACAGAGGAAAGCAGATGGTGAAACGTTAGCCAACCAGTTAGGAGTCAGAAATAAGAGGCAGCGAAACAGTGAGTCAGGTAGAGGAAGACTCAATTCAAAGCACCAGTGCCATGAGGTGGAGAATTGAGTCAGCCTAAGAACTTTCATATGTTTTCTATGAAGACTGAGCCCATTTTCTAAGTCTAGGTGTTGAGGTAGAAATAATTAAAAGCTGCTGACAGGAGTGGAGAGTGAGAAGCTGGAGTGACAGGCAGTTCCTGATAGAGCTGAAAATGGCAGAGAATGTGCTGAGGCAGTGGCAAGTGGAGTTAAAGTAGGATCCAGCAAAAGCAGCAGGGTATTGAGAAGTTTGATTTGCAGAGGACACTTCAGGAATACGGCTATATTGTAAAATATGATGTACATGTGGAAACAGCATTTTGGGTCATGTTTTGAAGGAATTTAGATCACCTTATAATGATAACTATATCTTAACAATTTCCCTTAGTGGCAAACAGCATAAATTGCAATTTGGAAGATCCAAGGGGTGTGGATTCAAGTTGGGACTAAGTTATCAGTCTAAGATATGCATGTGCTTGCCCATTTGGGGTGGCAGCCAAACTTGATACACCACTTTCTTCTTTTTCTCTCTCTGTTGAAGTGAAGATAAGCCAAGCTGGAGGGGAGAGGTGGCAAAATTGTGCAGTCAGCCAAGTTTTCTTGGAATCTTCATCCTTCCCTTTCTATTCCCTTTGCCATTTGAAGTATACTTATCCTTCAAGTTCTTAATACCCTGCTGCTTTTTACCTGCCTCCCTTAATTAACAGAAAATAATTTGATCACTTTACGTTCACTACAGTTCTGTGATGCGGATTTTTCTGCCAGGTGTTGTTTGCACTTCATTTCAAATCAATGGCTATAGAGCATCTACTGCGTACAAGGCACTGACTGAGCTAGATGTGGCAGATATAAAGGCTAATAGTTCATAGTCCCATTCTCAAAAAATTACAACTTAATATTTAAATGAAACATATGAAAGACAAACTCTAGGATAACTCAGAAACAAAACTGTAAAAAATGCCATAAATAAAATCCAGACAAAATATAATAGAAGTATCGTATATGAGAAGTGGACTATTCCTAGAAGATTTCTTAGAAGTAGGTTGTTCTTACATTGAGACTTGAAAGTTGATTACTTACCAAATGGAGATGTTGGAGAAGGGCATTCTGGGGAGAAAAAAAGCGAAGGAAAGATACACTAAAATCAAAGTGCAGGACATGTTTCAAGAACAGTGAGAGTTTCATGTGGCTAGAATGTAGAGTATGTGAAAAGTGTACTATGAGGGATGGTACTAAGAAACTTGGATGATTAGGAAGAATGGTTTAAATTTTATTCCTTATGGAACAGAAATCCATTGATAATTTTTGAAGAGAGGAGCTTTAATTTAAGAAGGCACATCTAAGAATGTTGGGTTGAAGTAAGAGAAGCTGAAGGATGAGAAACAGTTAAGAAATTACTGTAATTATTTAGATCATATGTGATGATGCTCTAAACCATTCTAATAGCAGAGAAAGAGAATGGCTGCAACAGGTAAAAGATAGGGAGAAGAAAATCTACAGAATTTTATCAACTTGTTAGAGGTGATAGAAGGGAGGAGGCCTTAAAGATGATGTGATGTGAATTCTGGTCAACTGGGACAATGTTGGTTCATAAATCAAAGTCGAAATCACTGGAGCAATTTGTTAGATGAGACAGGTGATGAAATCAGGCTGCAACATATTGAGCTCAATTGTTATTTGAATATTCAGCTAGATGTAAGCAACAGGCAGCTGCAAATGCATGCAGTGTGATCCTCAGGAGGAAAGTCAGTGAAGAACATGGATTTGGGAGATACTGTCATAGATGTGACCAATTACTCTATAGGATTAGTGGCATTGTGGGGAGTGGATGTCTTGTATGAAAAGACTAAGCACATTTCCTTGTGAAACTCTTATTTATATTCAGGAAATATGAGGAGGGAGAAGAGCTCATAAAAGATATCAAGCAAGAGTAATCAAAAAGATTTAATAATCAGATAAGTGCATACTCACTAGCCCATATGTTCCTTGAGGTTAGAAGCTTTTCTGTATTCATTATTTTATCTCAGCATAGTAATTGCTCAAGAAGTATTTGTGAAATAAATGAATGAATGTCACAGAAGCCAATAGGGAAGACTTTACTTGCCACAGGGATAAATGCTGTAAAATGTGGTCTGAAGTTTAATAGAATTGCACCTGGGAATGGCACTGGAAGTGATGATAAAGAAGACATTCATTGTTCATATAGTAACTTATTTTCCTCTGGGTAGATACCCAGTATGGGATTGCTGAATCAAATGGTAGTTCCACTTTTAGTTCTTTAAGAAATCTCCATACTGCTTTCCATAGTGGTTGTACTAGTATACATTCCCACCAGCAGTGCAAGTGCAAGTGTTCCCTTTTCACCACATCCATGCATGTTTATAGAAGCACAATTCACAATTGCAAAAATATGGAGCCAGTGTAAATGCCCATCAACCAATGAGTACATAAAGAAAATGTGGGATATATGTACCATAGAATACTACTCAGCCATAAAAAGAAACCTATAATGGCATTCGCAGCAATATGAATGGAGTTGAGACCATTCTTCTAAGTAAAGTAACTCAGGAATGGAAAACCAAACATTGTATGTTCTCATTTATGAGTGGGAGCTAAGCTATGAGGACACAAAGGCATAAGAATGATATAATGGACTTTGGGTACTCAAGGGGAAGGATGAGATGGGGTGAGTACAGTGTACATTGCTCAGATGATGGGTGCACCAAAATCTCAGAAATCTCCAAGAAAGAACTTTTTCATGAGCATGGGATGTGTTTCCATTTGTGTCGTCTATGATTTCTTCCAGCAGTGTTTTGTAGTTTTCCTTGTAGAGGTCTTTGACATCCTTGGATAGGTATGTATATTCCTAAGTATTTTATCTCTTTTACAGCTATTGCAAAAGTGGTTGAGTTCTTGATTTGATTCTCATCTTGGTCACTGTTGGTGTATAGCAGTGCTACTGATTTGTGTACATTAATTTTGTATCCTGAAAGTTTACTGAATTCACTTATCAGTTCTAGGAGCTTTTTGGATGAGTCTTTAGGGTTTTCTAGGTATACAATCATATCATCAGCAAACAGCAACAGGTTGACTTCCTCTTTACCAATTTGGATGCCCTTTATTTCCTTCTCTTGTCTGATTGCTCTGGCTAGGACTTCCAGTACTATGTTGAATAGAAGCAACGGGCATGGCATTCTTATTGTGTTCCAGTTCTCAGGTGGAATGCTTTCAAGTTTTCCCTGTTCAGTATAGTGTTGGCTGTGAGTCTGTCATAGATGGCTTTTATTATCTTAAGGTATGTCCCTTCTATGCAGATTTTGCTGAGGTTTTCAATCATAAAGGGATGCTGGAGTTTGTCCAATGCCTTTTCTGCGTTTATTGAGATGATCATGTGATTTTTGTTTTTAATTCTGTTTATGTGGTGTATCATATTTATTTACTTGCATATGTTAAACCATCCCTGCCTCCCTGGTATGACACCTACTTGATCATAGTGGATTATCTTTTTGATATGCTGTTGGTTTTGGTTAGCTAGTAATTTGTTTAGGAATTTTGCGTCTATGCTCATCAGTGATATTGGTCTATAGTTCTCTTTTTTTTGTTATGTCCTTTCCTGGCTTTGGTATTAGGATGATACTGGCTTAATAGAATTATTTAGGGAAGATTACCTCATTCTCTATCTTTTGGAATAGTGTCAACTGGATTGGTATAAGTTCTTTGAATGTCTGATAGGATTCAGCTGTGAATCCACCTGGCCCTGGACTTTTTTTTTTGTTGTTGGCAATTTTTTAAATTACCATTTCAATCTTGCTGCTTGTCACTGGTCTGTTCATAGTTTCTATTTCTTCCTGGTTTAATACAGGAGAGTTGTATATTTCCAGGAATTTATCCATCTCCTCTAGATTTTCTAGTTTGTACACATAAAGATGTTCATAGTAGCCTGGAATGATCTTTTCTATGTATGTGGTATCAGTTATAATATCTCCTATTTAATTTCTAATGAGCTTATTTGGATCTTCTCTCTTCTTGGTTAACCTTGCTAATGGTCCATATATTTTGTTTATCTTTTCAAGGAACCAGCTTTTTGTTTCATTTATCTATTGTATTTTTTTGTTTCAATTCCATTTAGTTATTCTCTGATCTTTGTTATTTCCTGTTTCTCTAGTTCCTTGAGGTGTGACCTTATGTTGTCTATTTGTGCTCTTTCAGACTTTTTGATGTAGGCATTCAGTACTATGAACTTCCCTCTTAGCACCACTCTTGCTGTATTCCAGAGGTTTTGATATGTTCTATCACTATTATTGTTCAGTTCAAATAATGTTTTCATTTCCATTTTGATGCCATTGTTGACCCAATGATCATACAGGAGCAGGTTATTTAATTTCCATGTATTTGTATGGTTTTCAATATTGTAAAAATGACCATACTGCCAAAAGCAATCTACAGATTCAATGGGTTTCCTATCAAAATACCATCATCATTCTTTGCAGAACTAGAGAAAAAAAATCCTGAAATTCATATGGAACCAAAAAGGAGCCCCCATAGCCAAAGCAAGACCAAGCAAAAAGAACAAATCTGGAGGCTCCACATTACCTGACTTCAAACTGTACTCTAAGGCTATAGTCACCAAAACAGCATGGTACTGAATATAAATAGGCACACAGACCAATGGAACAGAATAGAGAACCCAGAAATAAACCCAAATACTTACAGCCAACTGATATTAGACAAAGCAAACAAAAGCATAACTTGGGGAAAGGATACTCTAGTCAACAAATTGAGTGCTAGGTTAAGCCATATGTAAAAGAATGAAACTGGATCCTCATCTCTCATCTTATATAAAAATCAACTCAAGATGGATCAAAGACTTAAATCTAAGACGTAAAACCATAAAAATTCTAGAGGATAACATAGGAAAAGCCCTTCTAGACATTGGCTTAGGCAAAGACTTCATGACCAAGAGCCCAAAAGCAAATGCAACAAAAACAAAGATAAATAGATGGGACTTAATTAAAGTAAAAAGCTTCTGCACAGCAGAAGAAATAATCAGGAGAGTAAACAGACAACCCAAAGAGTGGGAGAAAAATCTTCACAATCTATGCATCCAACAAAATACTAATATCCAGAATCTGCTGGGAACTCAAACAAATAAGCAAGAAAGAAACGAACAGTCCCATCAAAAAGTGGGCCAAGGACATGAAAAGACATTTCTCAAAACAAGATGTGCAAATGGCCAACAAGCATATGGAAAAACGCTCAACATCACTGATTATCAGGGAAATGCAAATCAAAACAACAATGCAATACCACCTTATTCCTGCACGAATAGCCATAATAAAAAAAATCAAAAATATAATAGATGTTGGCATGGATGTGGTAAAAAAGGGAGCACTTTCACACTGCTGGTGGGAATGTAAACTATTACAACCACTATGGAAAACAGTGTGAAGTTTCCTTAAAGAACTAAAAGTAAATCTACCATTTGATCCAGCAATGTCACTACTGGATATCTACCCAGAGGAAAAAATATATATATACCATGGAATACTACCCAGCCATAAAAAGGAACAAAATAATGGCATTTACAGCAACCTGCATGGAATTGGAGACCATTATTCTAAGTAAAGTAACTCAGGAATGGAAAACCAAACATCATATGTTCTCATTCATAAGTGAGAGCTAAGCTATGAGGACGCAAAAGCATGAGAATGATACAGTGGACTTCAAGAACTTGGGGGAAGTCGGGGGGTGAGGGATAAAAGACTACACATTGGGCACAGTGTACACTGCTTGGGTGAGGGGTGCACGGAAATCTCAGAAATCATCACTATAGAACTTATCCATGTAACAAAACACCACCTGTTCCCCCAAAACCTATTGAAATATTAATAAAAATGTAAAACTTTTCCATGCAACTAAACACCACCTGTTCCCCCAACACTATTCAAATACAAATTAAAAAGAGGTCATTTGTTGATAATCTAATCTAGTCTGAGCAATATCTATGGGGAAGTGAGGATAGAAACCAGACTACACTAATTTGAGTAGGGAATTGGAATTGGACGTGAGAAAGCAGAACTGAATATAAACTACTCCTTCAACACCTATTTAGAATGAAGAGAACAATGTTTTTTGTTTCTTTGTTTGTTTGTTTTATGTTTTTTCCTGTTGGGACGGAGTCTCGCTCTGTCGCCAGGCTGGAATGCAGTGACATGGTCTTGGCTCACTGCAACCTCCGCCTCCCAGGTTCAAGCAATTCTCCTGCCTCAGCCTCCAGAGTAGCTGGGATTATAGGTGTGGGTCACCATGCCTGGCTAATTTTTTGTATTTTTAGTAGAGACGGGGTTTCATAATGCTGGTCAGTCTGGTGTCAAACCCGTGACCTCGTGATCTGCCCACCTCGGCCTCCCAAAGTATTGGGATTACAGGCGTGAGCCACCATGCCCGGCTGAGAACAATTTTTTATATAGAATTTTTTTCCACAGAATAGATTTTTCACAAGGAGATTTGTACATATAATATATATCAATTGATTGTCTACCATTTCCTACACGCTTTGCTGGATGCTAGAATTTTAGTTAATTAAAAGAAGATTTGAACAGGTTTGCAGGCGAAAGAAAAGGAAGTGATATAAAGAAAAAAAACTGAAAATATAAGAGGCAGAAGGGCTGCAGTGACAAAGTGAAATATTGATGACAGCCAGAAGGCTGAAGGGGCAGAAGAAATTCAGAGATTAGTCTTAGAAGAAGTGGACACTTCTTTCTCTGAAACAAGAAGAATGCAAGGAAAGAAAAATAAAAATATAAAAAACTTTTGAAGTGGAATCACTCAGAGTTGAAAGAGTTTATATGAAATGGCTTTTTCCTCCTCAGAGACGGGGATAGAAAAGGTTATCTGCTAAAGTTTAAGGCTTGGAGGCCTTGAGAAACATGAAATATCTTTGGTATGTGACCTTGAGAACGTCCCCAAGTGGTCTAAACTGGTAAAAGTAAAAGCATTGTCAATCAACTTGTAAGGCCCAGTTGAATAAAATTGCACCTGGAAATGGCACTGGAAGAGATGATAAAGAGGTCATTCATTGGTAATCTGGTTAGAGCAGTATCTGCAAAAAGGTTGAACGATAAGGATTCATGTAAAAAATTGAACATAGTATTCACAAAACTTTCCCCTGCAATGCTTAGCTTCCCAGGAGTAAGAAAAAAGTAAATGTGCATGTGAATTATCTTAGTAAACAATTTAATTTTGGATATTGGTAGAAACAACATACTTGAAAAACGAAGGAGTAAGGAAATCAAGGGTACTGGTAGTAGAGAACATGATTGAATATACTTTTCCAGATTGTTGAGCATCTTCTAGGCCAAACTCACTGCAATAGATGCTTTTTTTTTCATCTTCTAATAATTTAAATATCATGATATACCAGGAAGATGAGGTTGTTATTATGGCATCCAGTTTACAGGTAATGAAGCCTTGGCTCAGAAAAGTTTCTGGAAGTTTCACAGCTAGTTTGAAGGGGAGCTGAGATTGAAACCCTTGTCTGACTATCTCCAACTTTAAGTCTTTAGGAGCAGAATGAGGCATACTGTCTTCCTTACTGTTAAAGGGATATTAGGTGAGAGTAGGGTGAGGGAATGAGGGTATGTGGGGGCTGGAGAGACTTCTCATTTGTCCCTTTCTGATATCCCTGGTGGTAGCTTGTTTATGCTTAGGAGTTCGGATCAAAGAAGGAATGAAACAGTTCCTACAGTTTTCTTTCTTTCACTTGTTAGAGTGTTATGTTTTAGAGTGCTTCAAATTCGAAGTCAGAAAGCCTGAGTTTGAATCTTGCTACCTACTGCTTGTGAAACCTTGAGTGACTTATATAACCTGTCAGGGCCTTAGTATCCTTTTCTGTGAAGTGGAGATGATATGTACCTTATAGGGTTATCCAAGATGATATCTATCAATCTCCTAGTGGAGTGTTACACATATATAAGCTCACTGAATGCCATTATACAAATCTGTCATCATTACTGTTCTTTTCCCTAACTGTATTAACACTGATCTTACCCTTTATATTGCTCTGTTTCAGGATGCTTCCATGTTGAGGACCATTCCTCCCAGAATTAGGTTCATACCCTTTTACAAACCCCAGACCAGGAAAGCAATTCAAAAATCTTATGGTCCAGAGCATCAGGTACATCAGGACATCCTGCATCTAGGTTATTTGACTGAGGTTTTCCAGGTTTGGGGATAGGGTATGAGGGAAGCCAGGCACTTTGGCTGTTAGTTTCTGTTAGTAGGTGAAGCACGGGGAAATTTGGTTCTGGAACAAGGTAGGGAAGTACAGTTGGGTGCAGGGTAACTTCAAATGCCAGGGACTAAAATCTGAGGTCTGTTTCCACTTGTTTGTATAGTGAGAATGACAATGAAATGGGGTCAATATAAAATGTCCACAATAATGCTAAAGAACTAAAATTGCAAAGGGAAAATGATAAAGTCATTGCAAGTACTCTCTGCTTTTGAGCCTTTTGCTGATCTGCTATTCCCTCATTTCCCAGCCTTTTCTTTGCTTCATACTTTATAATCCAGCAGAGATAAGTTGTTTGCCTTTTCTTCGTACACAGTCCACAAAGTTTTTGCTGCTACTACATCTTTGCTCATGAGGTCTGTTTGTACTGACTGCAGTCCCATCCTTTTCTTAGTGCACTTCCAGCTCCTTTAAGAATCAAGTCATGTATCACTTCTTCCAAAGAGATTGATCTGCTTTCTACTCCCTATCCTCAAGACCAAATTGGGCTCTCAAAACATATTGCACATATTTGTACCACTGTACTTGTAAATCATTTGATCAGTTTGGCTTCTTTCTTCATACTTCAAGCTCCTGGAGGACCAGGATGGTGTCTTATTTATCTTTGTACTCATAATACTTAGCATGATGTTTAGCACAGAGTTAATACTCAGTAAATATGATTTAAAAACATGAGTTTTGTCACAAACTCATGTTGTAGTAATTATTATGTAGGCCATTGGATGTACATTGGGTAACAGCCTTGTTGAAAGTTTCATTGGATTGCAGCAATGATATCTCTATCAGTTTGCTCAGTCTTCATAGTTTGTTGCTGATATGGCATGGCTGTCTGCTTACAACTTAAACAAATTACTGGGAACACTGCTGTAAGCACACATTTTTCTTTAATAGCCCTTTGTTCTTTAGCCTCTGGAGATTTCTGAATTATTGTATACTATCTAGTTTGAAACAAAATCTCAAAGAATGCAGCCTCCTGCAAAACAGGGTATAAGTGAATATATAATATTTCAGTAGCCATATTTCATTGTATAAACAAAAGCCGATTTACTTGGCCTCCTATCATTAATAATTCCCCATTAACTGGTCCCTTTCCACAGTAACTATACAAAGAGAACTGATGTTCATAACATGAGCCCTGGGACCCTGTGGCTTCATGAAGTGACTTCTGAATCATCAAAAGAAAGTTCAAGCTCTATTCAGTCTTCTCTCAGTATAGAATATATTTTCTCTTGTTCGTTTTTGAAAGTTGTCTCATGCAGAATAGTAATTATCAAGTAGAATTTTAGATTAACCCTGTCCCTTGACCATGCCAGAAAACAGATTTCTTTAAATAGGTCTGATGACAGCAATAGGATTATTGTGTAAAATTTAAATAGCATGCCATGTATGATTTCAGTCCTTAAAGTTAGAAACCTAGATACTGTTTCTTTTCTTTCAGAGGGAGTTATTTTAAGGATAATTAAATGATACTTGAATCACACCTCTGCCTCTCTGAGAAAGGTGCCAGATAAGTGCAATGCCACCAGGTGATCAGGTGCCACTTTCTCCTTCTAGTCAACATTGAAAAACTCATACAGCTTTCATCTATGTGTTACAGATATTTTTTCTTTTATAGTTCAAGTTGATCATCTCTTACTTCAATTGGATATAAAATTTTGAAAAGTGTCTTGCAATGTATAGTAAACTCTGTGAATGACATTATAATGTGCTGTTTCTTGATGTGAAATAGATACTTCTTACTTAAATGAGCATAACTCCAGATAATAGGTTAAGGCCACTTTTGGGGAGATTTGTTATTTTTTCTAGGCAATATGCTTTTGCGTGGTAACTATAACATTAAATGTTATAATGTGTTTCTGGACTCAAGTGTCCATTTCTTGTTCAACCAGCTGAGCCCAGGAGATAGTAAAAATTGAGATGTAGCTCTTCACCTCTGGGAGAGAAGATTTTAGAGAATAGGGTATGGTCTAGGCTGACACCCCACATGGTATCTATAGAGTGTTCATAGTAGAGGCAGAAATAAGTTAAAAAAAAATCCTTGTTTCTGAGCAATTGAAATCAGGACAAGAGATTGCAACTGGTCTCTTTGCACACTCAAACCGGGGGTCATATGTGGCTGGGAGTGTGGTGGCTTTGTTGTGGCTATGTGCACATGGTATGTGGAAAGCTGGGAGGGAGAGAGAGAGTGAGACAGAGAAAAAAAGAGAGAAGCAGAGAAACAGAGAGATTAAGAGACAAGAGATCAAGCAAAAGAGATAGAAAATAGAAGTGACTGTCTTTGCTCTGACCAGCATTGCAGTTCGTAATTCCAGATCCTCATGAAAATTGTCTATGTTTCCTAACCTAGGATCTGCAACATAATACCATGTTCTTCCAATGCATTCCACCACCACTTTTTTTTTTTTTTTGGTCTCAGCTAGCTTAATTAACTTCTTGTTCCCTGCTCCATACTCCCAGAAGAACTCTAAATAAGGTAGCCACTTGATTTTCATCTTGGTTTATATGGAAAAAACAAAAGATAAAATGAACATTGGAACACTTGGATGGGTATTTTATACTGAAAATTTGCTTAGTGTTTACAAGGTTAGGATGATATAAGTAACTGAACTTTATGCATGACCATTTTGTAAAAACTGTTAAAAACAAAATATATGTGCAGTTTACTTTTGTACCTTAATGCTATTGAGAATTATGTTGATTTTTGTACATTTCATGGGATCAGTGCATCTTCAGTCTAACTGTTGTAGGGTAGTACATTTTAGATATGTATGTGTGTGTATATACACACATATGTATATGTGTCTGTAAACACAGACTTACACAATCACTCATGCAATTTTCCCCATTTACATCATCCTTAGGGAAGATATTTAAAGGTCATGTTGCCTTATGATTTTAGCATACTGTTGCTAAAGACTGCTGATCTTTAATTAAAAGGTCAGATCTCTCATCTTCCTCCAGTGACTTATGATTATTTTCATTACCAATGAGCTGAATTTGTATTATTTAATAAAGCTGGAATGAAATAATTATTTAATCTCTAGAGCTGTGGAAAGATTCATTAATTGTGAAGGCTAAATCCAACTGTAGATATTCTGTTTTGTTCTTATAGGCCCTCCATTAACTAGTATTGTTAGAAATATCCAAGAAATATTTTGATCCATACCTTTGCTCTCTACCCCTTGGTCCTCTTGAAAGCCATATTATCTTAAACATCTTGGGCCCAAGAACTAAGGCTGAGGCTACATTTGGCTTTGGTGCCCAACTCATTCTCTACGGGTAGCATTTCACTTCCCAGGCCCATCTCAAGAATCTAATGCCTTCAAGCTCCTTCTAGCTAATGCTGGTGTTGTCTTTTCTAAGCTCTCTCTTCTTCTCAGTTCCCAATATTTACCACTTGCACTCCATAGACCCGGGCAAAATTGTAGTGGCTGAAGTCTCATCCCATTAGAGCTCTGTTTTGTCTGCTGTGTTTCTGTGATACATCGAGACTCATGACAGTGTCCAAAACTGTAGATGATTGGACAGGTTCTCTATTCTGGTAAAATTGAAATTGAAGTTGGAATTGGAAATCCTGCCTCATTGTTATATAATAATTTAACCTATATAAGTAAATAACAATGAAAGCGGGGAGGTTTGGGGTATGAAAAGGGCCAAGGTGGGTTTATATGGAATTTCCCACTTCATGTGATAGGAAACTATCTCCCCTTTTGAATCCTAGTGTGGACTCTGGGAGACAAAGATAGACATAGTAGTAAAGGAATAAGAATAGAGATGGAATGGCTGGAAATATTCTCTTGCTCTCCTCTGATACTCTAGTGAGGTCTTTGTTCTGTGTTATAATTTAATTTGCTCATTCATTAATTTATTTTTTCATTCACTAAATAATTACTGAGCATCTACCTTGTACTTCTAGGCGTAGTGCTAGCTGCTTTGCTTGTATTGATGTATTGACGACTAAAATACAACTTGTCCCTCAAGGAGTATGAAGCTAGGAAAGGAGAGAAAAAAAAATAAATAAACATTATGATATCATGTCATGTTATCCTTTCTTTTGATAGGAAAAACATAGAAGAGGAATATCAAATTTAGGCCTGGATATTCAGGAAAGGCTTCTGAACAAACTCTCTTCTAAGAGATGTTCTCAGATTGAGTAGGAGTGAGCCAGGTTGAGAGAGAGAGAGTGAGAGAGTGAGAGAGAGTGTGTGTGTGTGTGTGTCAGAGAGAAAGGTGTTTCAAACAACAGGAAGACAATGTACAGAGGCCTTGAGCTCTTTTAGGGAACATAAATTAAGTTGGTATGGCTAAAGCATAGACTACAGGGGTAGGCACAGGCAATAAAATAAGCTGAAAAGAAAATTAGGGCCCGGAATATGAAAGGATTTGTATGCCATGCTAATGGGTCTGAATATTATCCTGAAGATAATGGGGATCCTTTGAAGGACTTTAAAGTAAGAAAGTGACATGATCATTTTATTTTAGAAAAGGCACTTTGGGTGCTGGGTATGGAAGAGATTTGGCTGGGGCAAGGGAAGAGGCTGGAAAATAAGATGGATTTTAATTGTCCAATTGATGGCAGTGGCAGTGAGGATGCAGATAAATGGACTGATTTATGATATATTAGAGCTAAGGTATAGATTTTGAAACTATCTCCATCCAATATCTACAAAAATAAGTGGCACAGAGTAGATATTCAACAAATATTTAATGAGTGAATAAGTCAAGGTATTCACTAAAGCTTGTGTAGGAATAAGTACATAGAGAGAAGGATACAGGACCTAGGACTGAGCCTAGGGCTTTACACATGTTTACAGATAGAAAAAGCTGATTAAAAAGCTGATTAAAAAGCTGAGAAAGAAATGACAAAGAAGTAGGATGAGAACTATGGAGAAGAACAAAGCAGTTGGGGTTGAGGAAGTAGAGGCAGTAAGTATAGCTTTCTCTTTCAAGATGTTTGATGGTTTGAGTATATAAGAAATAGGACCCAAGGAATATAATGTCAGAAAGAAGGGTTATTTTTAATGAGTGAAGACATGAACATTTTCATATTCATATTTAAAAATCAAGAAGAAATAAGAGGCAAGGGAAGAAAGGATTATATGGCAGAAACATATTAGATAAAAAGGGGCCATGAGTACTGTGGTGGCAGAATAATGACCCCCTCAAAGATGTCCACACCGTAGTCTCTGGAACCTGTGAATATGTGACTTTATCTGGTTCTATGGTCTGAATGTTTGTGTCCCCACCAAATTCATATGCTGAAATTCTGTCTACCAAGGTGATGGTATTAAGAGGTAGGAGCTTCTGGGAGGTGATTAAATCATGAGACCAGAGCCTTCATTGATAGCATTAGTACCCTTAAAATACAGGCCCAAGGGAAGCTCATTCACCCCTTTCACCATGTGAGGATACAGCAAGAAGGCACCACCTGTGGACAAAAACTCAGGCCCTCAACCAACACCAAGTTTATTGGTGCCTCCATCTTGAACTATCCAGCCTCCGTAACTGTGAGAAATCAATTTCTGTTGTTTATAAGCTATCCAGTTTATACTATTTTGTTATAGCAGCTCAAATGGAGTAAGAAACCTGGAAGAAAAGATTTTGCAGATGTGATTAAATTAAGGACCATGAGATAAGATTATCCTGGACTACTTGGGTGACCCCAGTATGTTCACAAGGAGACTTAAAAGAGTGAGAGGAGAAGATGTGATGAGAAAAGTAGTGTCAAAGTCAGAGAGATATTTGAAGATGCTATTCCACTGGCTTTGAAAATGGAGGAAGGGGGCCATGAGCCAAGGCATGCATATAGCTTCTAGGAACTGGAAAAGACAAGGAAACAAATTTTTCCCTGAAGCCTTTAGAATGGAATACAGCCCTGCTGACACCTTGATTTCAAACCAGTGAGACCTGTGTTGGACTTCCCCAGAACCATAAGATAATAATTTAGTACTGCTTAAGCCACTAAGTTGTAGTAAATAGTTGCAGTAGTAATAGGAAATAAATAGAGGCACCAATGGAGTTGTGTGCCTTGAAAAGGAGGACTGTATCTTCTTGTGAATCTAAATGAAACATAGAAAGTGAATAGTGCAACAGGGAAATTTAAATGTGCAGTGAGAGTTTGTGTGTGTTCAGATTCAGACAGGCTCTTTGGGAAATATAGGAGGGTGTACCTATAGCCTCAATAACCTCAGTCCACTGAATACATCAGAACTAGTTAACACAGACCCAAATGTCAAAAGCCCATCATTGGTTGTGATTATTTTAGTGTAGCTAGACTCTACTTTAACTAAACATATTATACAATGATTGAAACATCCCAAATAGGCATTCATACTGCTCAGAAGGATTTTTTAACATGTCAATTTCCCGCTATATTTTAAACTCCACAAGGGCAGGGCATACATATGTCTTTTTCACTGTTAATTTCCCATGCCTTGAACAGTGCCTGGCATATCACAGGCACCCAATGAGTATTTGCTAAATAAACAAGTAAAAAGAATTGCTCCACCATAAGGAGTCTCCTAAGAATTAAGGAACATTTAAAACATATTATTTACAAACAGTTTTCATGAAGACAGATTTTGTGTAAAGAAAGACATACCTGCAATTGGATTTATCATTCATTCAATATATCTAGCATTTTTTGGCTTTTACACTCTGTTCTAGGGAAGGAGACATAGTAGTCAACAAAACCAAGCCCCTTCTTTCATGCAATGGTGTAATATTTTTAGGGGAGACAGATAAGAAAAATGTACACTATGAATTCACAAGCAGTTTTGTACTTCTTTCAACGAAATGGCATAGTTTATCCCATATTAACAGGATTTGAGCTTTCAGTGATATTCCTAGTAAATGAGTTTGTAGTGAGCCATCCATGTTCTTATCTAGTCCCCCTGATATGGTTTGGCTCTGTATCCCCACCAAAATCTCATCTTCTAGCTCCCATAATTCCCACATGTTGTGAGAGGGACCATGTGGGAGATGATTGAATCATGTGGGTGGGTCTTTCTCCTGCTGTTCTCGTAATAGTGAATGGGTCTCATGAGATCTGATGGTTTTAAAAATGGGAGTTTCCCTGCGCAAACTCTTTTGTTGCCTGCTGCCATCCACATAAGAAGTGAGTTGCTCCTCCTTGTCTTCCACCATGATTGTGAGGCCTTCTCAGCTATGTGGAACTGTAAGTCTAATAAACCTCTTTCTTTTGTAAATTGCCCAGTCTCAGGTATGTCTTTATCAGCAGTGTGAAAATGGACTAATACAGTAACTTGGTACCAGTAGAGGGACTAATAGACCCTCTTTCTATTAGATTCTGCCTGGGGGTGGTTTGTTGATAGAATAAAGGAGGAAAACCAGCATTTGTTGAATGAATTCTATGTTCCAAGCACTGTACTGGGCCGGCCTTCCTTCTTTCCTTCCTTCCTTCCTTCCTTCCTTCATTTCCTTCCTTCCTTTTTCCCACTTCCTTTCCCTTTTCTTCCCTTCCCTTCCTCATCATCTATCTACCTAAAATGTATGCACCATTTACAATTTAACAATAGTTACATACATTATTTTCTATCATTATCCCTATTTTACACATGAAGAAACAGGCTCAGAGATGCATAGGAAGTGCTCAAGACCACACAGCTAGTAAATGGTGGAGACAGGAATTGAGAGCTTGCTTAACTCCAGACCTCATTACACAAAAACTGTTATGCCACTGTGTCTGGCTCAGTTGACATTGCATACATGACCAAAATGTCTTTTTCTCTACATTTTAATAAGCTATGGTAAAAGACTCCTGAGCTGTCAATTTGAATTGGAATGCTAACAAGCCACTATCTAACATAATACTGCTATGAACAAAGGCCTAGGCTCCCTAAGCCTAATGTTTTGAGGAAGTTACTGATGTTGGAAACAGGAAGCACTCGGCTGTTGAAACACAGTCTGCCAATGTGCTAACTAGTGTGTGAATCTGGAGGCTGTTTTACCAGGTTCCCTCAGAGTGCTATACCTTTCTGTGGACTCTCTTCCTCTGCCACAAACTTTACCTTTGCTTTTACTCACTGGCTTTCTGCATTTCACAATCTCATTAATTGTCTGGCCCAGGTCCCTGATGCAGTGCTGTGATTGGAGAAGCACTACAAGCTGTACCTGGTTATGAAGACGGGCTGGGACTAGAGTGTGGGAGACAATAAACTGCTTTTAATTAGCTGCAGCTGATTTCCCGTAACTGTGATGCAGTTCTGGAGTGCTGCAGCTCAGATTATTTGAATAACAGGCAGCATTGACTGAGAGCTCCCATCCCCTGATGGGAGTCTGTCTAGTTTGAGCTAAAGAAGCTGATGTGATTAAGTGTGGGGTTTTTGATTAGGTGGGTTTTGACAAGGCTTATTTGATTGTGTCAGGCTGGGGTTTCTTGAGGAATTGCCTGTGTCTCAAAATTGAACCACAACTTGACATGTCTGGGAACTTGGGATTTCCAGGCTGTGAGGCTGAAGGAATTAATTTTAATTGGCTAAAAGTAAAGACTGAGGAATTCAGAATATCACACAAGCCCCTATTATCTCATTCAATCATTTGTTTTCCTATCATGGACCCTGATTTAAATGACATCCACAGGCTCTGGAGATCATTTTATAATCTTTGCACTGGCCCTGAGAGTTAACAAATGTACCCCGCCAGATATGTTTCTTGGCCTCACACTGCAGGACTTATACCTGGCCCATGTTTCACTCAAGCAACCATAATAGAGCCTCTAGGCAGGTCATCTGCAACAAGGCAATGGAGGGAGTAGGGGAGGTTAGGAGTAGGCATGATGTATACCTCATGTGTAACTAATTATTTATTTTACTAAACACTGTAACATTATGTGCTTTCTGGATAGAGGAAATCTATGGGACCTGCCATAAAGATGGCACTATAAGGCTCTATCTTATTGGCAACTCAAAAGAATTCCTGGGCCACATCCTCTATGAAACTAAGGAGAGAGTCTTAACATTGTGAGGGTTGTAGCTTATGTATGTACTTACTTCTTGTGTTTGGGGGTTGCTGACCATTTAGCTTTATATAAGAATGTGGTGAATGTTACATCAAAACATATATCAAAACACGACATTGAATACCTTGAATATATACAATTTATATTTGTCAATAAAAATTTACTATACTCCAATAAAGCTGGGGAAAAATTTTGCCTGAACAATTCAACTTGGACAATCCAGCTCAGTGGATTTTCCAGCAGGCCTCTGGCAGGGCCCTTGGAATAGTTTGTAAAAGAGTGGTGCTCTCCGAGTTAAGAGAAATTGATCTCATGTTGTAGGCACCTCTGTGTTGAGCAATGAGTTATTAATGCCTAATTCAAAGCTCCTAAACAGACTCAGCTTTCCATAGAGCTAACTCCACAATAGTTTCCATCACCAGTAGTGTCTTGCTAATGACATAGAACCTTGAACATGATTTTTAAAAAGAGCATGAATATCTATTGAATGAGAACTGTTTCTGAAGGGGGACCGATGTGATATCCAAGCTTAATTCCCTGGGTGATTCTGTAGCAATTGTGTGCCAGATCTATGTGCTTGCCTCTCCTCTGCTACAAGTTTATAAAAGGCAAGCATTTTAACTAACACAAAAGCTGCAATGACCCATCCAGCCTAGGATTCTACCAGTAACGGTGTCAGCAAAGGATAGATTCTGAGGACACACGGCTACTTGTGTGATGTCCTCTTAGTGCCTCCTGAAAGTTGGGAGAAACAGACAGGCAGACACACACACTATTCCGTGCTTCCCTTGCCAAAGCATCTTCCTCATAAATAAAAATTAAGAAAGATTAATTAGTTTGCTGCTGTAGAGCATGTGGAAGATGGCTGTTCCCATGATGCATGTAGAGAGGGTGCTATAGGCCTATGATTCATTGCTCTGTCAGCAGTGTGAGATACACTGTATGAAAATGCCATATAAATGCAAATACAAATACAAACATCACATTTCCCTGTTGGCTAGTGATAAGGTGCTCATCCAGATGAGACATTAAGATTTAAATGCAGAAAAGTAATAGCTGGGAAGCGAAAAAATGCCACAATTACTCCTCAAACAAAGTTTCCTTTTTAAGAAAGCCGTTAAAGTGCTTGCTGTACCCCTTCCCCCTCCAATGACAGTTATTCACACAGCCTAAATGGGTAGGCTATAGTAAAAAACAATGCATTTGTGAATAATTCAATTAGGAAGAGGACAAATTTTGATGTCCAAAGGAAGGTGTCTTCCTAGAGTTGAGTGGCTCCTGACCAAGTTGCCTCTGATATGGACTTTAGTTATTGATTTAATAATGATTTTGGATCCTGACTTTATATAATCCCTTACATTCCTCAAGTGCTTTAGATGGAAGGGAAAAAGCAACAAACTAGCCCTGTGAAGGCTTAGCCAACTGCCTGGCACTTCCTTCCTAAGAAGAGGAGTGTGCAGAGAGCCATTTTCTCAGTTGTGCTTCCTGATTGTGTTTCAGCCTGATGGCTTACTATTGATATAAGAAATCCCTTAAAATGAATGTGAAAAGAGAATGAATAATGGAACCATTGAATTTTAAAGCTGAAATGGGCCTCAGAAGATTTTCACATTGTTCCAGAACTGAAAATTTAGCCAGACTATGAGCAGTGAAGCTTTTCAATCCAATCAGTATTCTTGTATAAGAACATAAAAATTCTCACTTGGGTTTCAACCAGTCTAAAATTACAAAAACTGGGACCCAAAACCAAAGGATATTTTGCAGGTAGACCTGTTTGTCCTTCCTGACATCATCCTCAAGGCTTAGGGACCTCCTAAACAACCTGTTTCCCTTTATAACCCATCTGAGAGCTGACGCTCTGAATTATTGAAACTCTTCTTGAACCAGTTTGCATTATCCACCTGCCTCCTAGATTGGAAAACTGTCTACTCTAACTCCAGTTTATTGGTCCCTAGGCTATCTTCCTCAAGTTTCAAGTTTGGAATGTGGTAAGGAAGCTCAGATTTAAACTTCTGGGAATATTTGTGTCTTTTCCTTCTGACTAATGAGCAGAAATGAATAGCAATAATGTCCATTTAGACTATCTCAGGGTGTCACGTCTCTCTGCTTAACACTTAGGATAAATAGCTTTTCGTTGTCTATTGTATCTAAGTAGTATGGGCCAACTTGACATAGGGGATCTGCCATTAACTTAATCATTGATCATCTATATCAGAAGTAAGCACAGTATGTATGGCACATGGTCTGGTTGCCTTGTTTGGTACAGTTATATTGAACACAGTGTGCTCATTTGTTTATATTTATCATCTATAGCTGCTTTCACACTATAAGAGCATAATTGAGTGGTTGCAATGGAGATTGTGGCTCACAGAGCCAAAAATATTTACTATCTGGCCCTTTACAGAAAAAGGTTGATGACATCTGGTCTATAACACTGGTTTTTTGAGATATATAATGCAACCGCAGAAGAAGCGTTTTCAGAATACAGATTGCTAGGCCCTATCTTGGTCCTATTAAATAAGAACACTTGGGGGTGGTCCTTGGGCTTGGTGTTATGAAAAAAAAAGTACAGGAGGGATGATACTAATATACCTTCATTAGGAAGCACTGTTCTCTAGGGACATTTTGACTTAGAACAATAGCTTATGGGTACGATTTGAGTCACATTAAAAATAGCAACACATTTAACTAATTCTTCCCTAATTGCTGACCTAGGATCTACATATCCCCTCCAAAGTCACATCTAAGTTATTGTTGGGAGTTCTCGGGGGGTTTTAATGTTTATTCTTG
Organism: Pongo pygmaeus; assembly: GCF_028885625.2. Lineage (NCBI taxonomy): Eukaryota > Metazoa > Chordata > Mammalia > Primates > Hominidae > Pongo > Pongo pygmaeus. The sequence goes on along the minus strand of NC_072396.2, from coordinate 133,074,993 downwards.
AATTAGTTTGCCATTGCTGATTACTACTTGCCACCCATTATCAATAAATATGCAGTATGTATCCTCGTGCCCATCAAGTACCATCTCTTCCACTGGACATCTACCAGGTATGGCCTTATCTGCCAGGCACCACTGTCTTCTGCAAAAACTGATAAACCAGAGACCTCAAAATGTCAAATCTATACTGCTTTTCATTGGCAAGTAGGAACAGATTCTTCCTGTCCCCTTTGTATTCCCCTGTATTAGAGGTATATTCCCCTGTATTAGAGGTATATCCACATATTGATGCTTATGCCCAGGATCTTACAGTGATCTTACCAAAACATTTAGTTTTTACATGTTCTCTGCAAGCCTCAAATGTGCATTCAATATGGACTGGGGAAACACACAAATCCTTTGTACTTAGATTCATCCATTCTTTGTTTTCAATTTAAGTTTGTTGTGTCTGGTTACTCCTTAGCTTAGGAAAAATTATCTCCTAGATGGTTTCTCAGACCCTCAAGTAAGTAGGTCTAGTTCCCCAGGCATGACAAAGTGAATGTCAGAATCCCATTTTAGGTTCATACTATAAAACTATTTGCTCCCCTGGCCTCTAGCTCTTACCTCACAACCCTCGGAAGACTTCTTGGCAAACATTTCAAATTTATAGTCAGCACTAAGTTGAAAGACATAAAATGTTTAAGTGTATATTTCTTCCCATCAGGATGTGGGTCACAAAGTCCTGAGGGAAAGAATTACTTCGGTAGATATTCTCTTTTCTTTAAATGGACAAATACAACAAAATAAACTATATGTTGAGAGATATTGCTAAAGTTGAAAGTGTCTAGAGAGGGCTAATAAGGACATTTAACAGTTTTTTTAAAAAAAACATTTTAATTGAGGGAATGTGGATATTTAACCTCAAGAAAAGGAGACAAAAGGAAGATATAATAGCGGTCTTCCAATATTTAAAAGGATGCTGATAGAAAGATGTAACTTACTTTTATATCTGAGTTGGACAGAACTAGAACCAATGAATGAAAACCAGAATGAAATAGAGTTCAATTTAATCTTAAAAAATGACTGTATGACATTACAACAGATGATTGTAAGAATCAGTAAGTTCACCTTTACTGTACGTATCCTAGTTAAAAACCAGGATGGCCAACTTTCCAGGATATAGTAGATGGGATTCCTGTACTAGATGAAAGGTTTACCATTTTCAGTAGGTTTGAAACTGAGCTTTGAGAGGCCCTAAGGTGTTCCACACAAAAGCATCAGAAGCAGCTAGCTAGATAAGGAGTGGGGAAGGTAGGTCAAAAAGATAAAAGTAAGTTTACAATAAATCTGAGAAGGCAAAATAATACTGTAATGTCATTCTTGACCACCATCGCATCTTTAGTCCTTAGGACACCACCTGGCACATACTAGGTGCTTGATAATTAGTGAACAATTGAGCAAAGGAATGAATGAGGGGAAATATATCATTACCAATAACAATAAGAGCAAAGTAATAGAATACAAGAAAGATAAAGGAATGCAAGCATTGTGTGTGTGTGTGTGTGTGTGTGGTGTGAGGGTGGGGTTATAGGGGGCAGGGATGGAAGAGCAGTGAATCTATCACTGAAGATTCCTGGGGTAGGGAAAAGTGACTTTTGAGGTGAGTTTGAGTTTTGAAGGGGGTGAAAAATATAGGATGGCAGAAGGTGAAGTAAGAGAAGGCAGAATAATAATCTAAGTTTCCTAAGAGCAGGTACCTTATCTGTTTTGTTTACACCCACATGTTCAGTATATGGCACAGTTTATTGCATGCAGTAGTGCAACATAATTTGTTAAATCAATATATGTATGCATATGTGGTAAAGGAAATGAATAACGTACAGAGCATAATAGGTTGATCTTATAATTTCAACGTCGGAAGGTACAAATAGTTCAAACTTATTTTCTTCAAACTTACATCTTCAAATAATATTTTCGAATTTCCTTCTTCTGGATAAACATCTCTAGTGTCTCCAGCCATTCTTTATGTCATATTTTGTTTATGCCACTTGCTAGCTGTGTGTCCTTGGTTAGGTTCCAAACCACTCCAAGTTTCTGTTTTCTTACCTGTGAAATATAGATTGTAAAAATGATACCTTATACAGCTGTTATGAGGATTCAACGAGATAATCTGTGTAAAGTGTTGGCATGTGATAAATGACCTTTTCTCTCTTAAAAGTCCAACATAGTAAAGTAGAATCATCAAGACATTGGTCCAAATTTTGGCACCACCTCTTATTTACTGTTTGAACTTAGACATGTTACTGAATATCTCTGAGCCTCAGAGAGTAGCCATGCTCTTTTTGTGAGTACTAAATGAGCTAATACATGTAAAGCATTAAGCATATTACATGATAAATGCTTAATAAGTAGTAATTATTACCATTATGATTATCTGGCAAGATCTCAATTGCTTCTGTCCTGATCCCCCTCTTCTGAACACTTTCCCAGTTGGTGCACATCCTTATAAAGGAGTGGTGGCCAGAAGTCAATACAATACCTCAAGTATAGTTTGACCAGAGGATAATGAACCAGCTTTATTATCTTCCTTAAATACCATACATTTAATACTGTATTTTAGATTGCATTAGCTTTTTTTGGTAGCCCATGATCAATGCTGACTCATATTGAGCTTAATGGGAGGAGTGTCATGCAAGGTGATAAGTCATACCTTCTTTTGTTTTTGTACATATGGTTATTTATTTATTTATTTATTTATTTATTTATTTATTTACAGTCGGAGTCTCACTCTGTCACCCAGGCTGGAGTGCAGTGGCACAGTGGCTCAATCTCAGCTCACTGCAACACCCACCTCCCGGGTTCAAGCAATTTCCCTGCCTCAGCCTCCTGAGTAGCTGGGATTACAGGCACCCGCCACCAAGCCCAGCTAATTTTTTAGTAGAGACGGGGTTTCACTGTATTAGCCAGGATGGTCTCAATCTCCTGACCTCGTGATCTGCCTGCTTTGGTCTCCCAAAGTGCTGAGATTACAGGTGTGAGCCACCGCGCCTGGCCACATGGTTTCTTAGATATACATTCAATATTTCTTTGGGAGATGGGTCTCCTCTATTTACTTCCTAGCTATGGACAAGCCAGTTAACTCTAGAAAATTCAGCTTCCTAGTTGTAGAATGGGTGCAGTAAGTTACCCACAGCAAGTTGTCTAGAGGGTTGATACATTTAAAGAGTCCTTAGAGATTTCCTATAGGATGTGAGGTAAGTCTCCTACATGAAATAGTAATGTTTCTTCTGGAATAGTTAGTTGTGTTTCACTGCTTTCTCTAAATATACATTGGAACAATTCTGATGCTTCCAAAGGACATTATTTATTCAACATGCCATTAGGCTTGCCCTGGCTGGTTGTACTGATAACACTTGATCTTGCACCCTGAAAAATGCATTAGTAAGAGGTCAATGAAACTCATGACAATGGCAATAAAAAGTTGAGCTTCCAATTGAAAACATTTTAATAAAATAGTGAGCAATAGTAAATTATTGCCATCCTCATGTGTGCCTATATAAATAGTGAACTGTGAACAATAATAAACATATCATTGAGTTTAACAACATGGACTCTGAAGTCAGACCACTTGGATTTAAATTCCAGCTCTACCGTATATTAGCTGTGTCACCTTAGGTGGATTACTTCTTTGTGCTTCAGTTTACCTATCCATAAAATTGGTATAAAAACAGTACCTACCTCATAGAGTTATTATGAGGATTAAATGAGTTTAATCACTTAGAATGATGCCTGGCTGGCAGTAAGTGCTATGTGTTAGCTATAATTCTTATTCTAGTATTAGTATAATTCTAGCTATAATTCCAATACTACTCTCCTGCTGTGTTTTACGGATACATTAATGAATATGAGGTCCCTAATTCACATTCCAACCCATTAAGAAAACCTGTTGGCTCTATCTTTAAAATATATCCAGAATTTAACTACTTCTCTTTAGTTCCACTTCTACTATACTGGTGCAAATGACTATTGTCCCTTTTCTTGATTATTGAAATAGCCTTCAAATAACTCCTACATTCACCTTTTCTCCTACTCCAACTGTTCTCAAAACAACAAACAGAGAGTCTCCTTGTCAAACCTTGGTTGGATCATGACTTTCCAGTGTTGAAACACTCTAATGACTTTCAGAGTAAACTCTGAAGTCCTTACATGGCCTAAAATGATCTTCATGATCAAGCCCCCACAACCTCTTTTACCTCCCCTCCTTAGTGTCTCTCTTAATCTTTCCACTCCAGTTATATTGGTATTCTTGCTTTTTCGCCAATACATCAGGCACACTTGTCAGGGCCTTTGCATATGCTGTTTTCTCAGCCTGGAAACTCTTCCTCCCAATATCCACATGGTTCACTCTCTCATCTCCTTCAGGTCTTTGCTCAAATTTCATTTTTTCAGTGAAGCCTTTCCTGACCTTATTTTTAAAACTGCACCCCCTCCAAATCAGCATCCCACTCTCCTGCCCCTGTGAATTTTTTCTACGTAGCATTGAACATCATCAGCTACAACAAGCGATTTAATTTATTTGAATATAGCTGTCTCCATCCTTCCTCATCAGAATATAAGTTCTTTCAGGTCAGGTACTTTGTTTTGTCCAGTGATATAGTAGATCAGAGCTTGGCCATGTAGGTACTCAGTAAATGCTTATTGAATGAATGGTGTTTAAGCTATTTTCTGTATGTTGCCTGAAAGCATGTCATAGTACTTAGAACTATTAGATACTGAACATCTTAGACCTCAATATTTTCAGTAATGATACTTATTTTTTTCTATTTTCAGAAGAAAAAGTTTTGTCAGTCATAGTTAATGGAAGACGATCTGAATATCTCATCAAAATCTAGAGTGTGAATTAAAGAAAGAGTAGCTTGGATGCCCTAGTGGCAGTATATCATAGAGGAGTTAGAAATCCTAAAATAATAGAATTCTTAAATTGAAAAAAGCCTGGAATATTTTAGAGAACACATTTAGTTATTTAAGACATGGGGAAATTAAGATGCAAAAGTTCCTATGTTTTGTTAGCAGCACATTGAACTTCAGATTCTTATGTAGACATCAAGTTCCATGCCATTTTTACTGTATGTGATCTTTATCTAAGTAGGGGCCAGTGTACCATCTGGTTAAGTACATTCAACATACAGAAATAAAACAACTTGAGACCAGCCTGAAAACTAAATGTAGTGAAGGCAAAATAACTTTATAAAATCTGGATCCTTAAGGGAGAGGAAGAATTCTGGTCAGAATGGGTAGGGGTTAATATGGAATGCTTCTTTAACAAGAGGCATTTTGATGGATTTTTGAAGGAGGTAAAAGGCTTGAACTAAAAGAGGAAATAGTTTATATTTTGGATAAGGAAAAGAAATAGACTTCTCAAGATCTTAGAGCAGGAATTAATAAGTTATATTTTATGGTTTTTTTCCCATAGGAGTCAAGGTTACTGCAAAAATAACCTTGGCTACAGCAAAATGACCAGTTCTTTGCAAAATGAGGCTTATTTCATTAAAAACAAGTTATTCTCCTTAGACTCACCAGGCTCATAGTTGAATGCCAAATAATCAATGCAAGATTTGCTATTTGTTAAGCAATCTTCAAATGGCTATGTGAAAGCAAGGTTATTGGTTTGTGGGTCCTGAGAGAGGTCAGGAATTGGCTGGGTTGTTTTGTATTTGTGGTGGTATAGTCTGTGCAAGTAGATGCTAAAAGGGGAAAGGGCTTAGGATATTAAGAAGTGAGGGCTAATTTCTGGAAGAAACAGGAAAAGAAGCAATAAAGACGTTTCAGCATCATTCTCTACCTCATTCACATTTTGCTTTCTATCTGGTCGTGATAGAGATGCAATTAATATTTTTGTCTTTAAATCCATATGCTAGACAACTCGTTACTTATTAGATGTGTGACATTGAGTGAGGTGCTTAACATCTCTGAGTCTGTGTCCTTATCTCTAAAACAGATGATAACTCTAGTCACCTCTTAAATTGACTGTGGTGACTAAATTAGATGGTGCATGTAAAGCATCTAATATACTGCCTGGTACATAGTAGTCAGTCAGCCATGTGTATCCTTTGGTTTATATTACAAGGCTTCATATCTGTATTATACTTTGCAAAATATAATGCACAATAATATAAATTCTTACGTGCTCCTTGCATATACCTGGTGAGGTGAATGCCATTTTTGTGATGATTGTTATTGTCAATAATTTTATTTTTAAAAAGGGCTATGTGCTTGTAATTATAACTACTTAAAAGCAATTTCTGCCTGGGCACAGTGGCTAATGCCTGTAGTCCCAATGCTTTGGGAAGCTGAGGTGGGTGGATCATTTGAGGCCAGGAGTTTGAGACCAGAGACCAGACTAGCAAACATGGTGAAACCCTATCCCTACTAAAAATACAAAAATTAGCTGTGCGTGGTGGCATGCACCTGTAATATCAGCTACTCTGGAGGCTGAGGCAGAATAATTGCTTGAACCCTGGAGGTGGATGTTGCAGTGAGCTGAGATCATGCCACTGCACTCCAGCCTGGGTGACAGAGTGACAATCTGTCTCAAAAAAAAAAAAAAAAAAGAAAAAAAAAAAAAAAGCAATTGCTAGCCTGTACATAAATGTTTTATTTTCTGTTGCGTTTTCTATGTAAAATCATTCTCTTTACTACACTGCTTCAAAATCTGGGGCCAGTGCCTACATCTTTCTAAATGATTATTTCTTCAAGCACTTATTCCTTCATTGGAGCAAAGACATGTGGGGCATTTGTTAAGAGGAGCTCTTTAAAGGGCACTATTAGGTTTCTGCTTTTAAAGATGGGCTTTTCTGACCTTTTAGAAGCTAAGATCTTTTATCTGGAAGGAAGATAATGTCTGTTTATGTTGATGAGTGTCTATTTGGATGTTATAGAGAGTTGCTGATGTTGACGTACCATGTGCTGAGTTCAGGCTGGCTTATAACTTATATCAGGGTGCTGGAGGCCATAGCTGTAAAATAGCTAAAGACATATGTTCCTTGGGCAATATCCATCAGGAGATTAGCTTGCCCACTACGTGCAATTGATGTCAGTGACAGCCATGTGGAGCAGCCACTGCCATGATGCCAGCTGCAGTGGGGGAGTTGTGGCCAGGGCTGTGTGCTCCGTGGAGCCAGCAGGAGCCAGGAGCAGGCAAGAGCCCTGCCCTCCTAGGCACAGCTGCAGCCACCCAAGTTGTGGCTGTGGACCCAGGACTCCCTATGTTTTTGGGGCTGAGAGCAGGCAGGAGCCCTGTCCTCCCAGGCACAGCTGCAGCCACCCAAGCCATGGCTACAGTCCTGGGCATCTCTGCACTCTTGGGGGCCTGGGAAGGCCCACCCTGCCTCTGCAGGCTCAGAGGTGTCTGCTCCTGCTGCCTGGCCACTCCCAGCTCCTGGTGCCCACTCCAATTTCAGAGCCAGGTTGGGGCCAAGCCATGCTGTTGCAGCCTGGCCAGCTGTGTGTAAACTCAGGGCAGTGCTGACACACCAGGCCCTTGCTGCCTCGGTGTCCTCCAGACTTTGGGTGTGGAGGAGCATGGGAGGGAGGCTGAATGGAGGTCGAGGGCAGTTCAGCACTGGCCTGCAGGTGCCTTTTGGCATAAACAGCCTGGGTGCCATGAAAGATGGCAGGAGGCAGACAGGCTTCTTGGTGGAAGGAGGTGGGTCCTGGTGAAGCCCCACCTTTAAGCCAGGGAGGGCCTAAATCCTGAGGGATGGGTTGCCAGTTCCCTGGACTGGAGTGTGAACTTTTGATGCTTTTTCCAGGCCTTCCTAGGCCCACATATGGACCAATCAACACGCACTTCCTCCACTCTGAGACCCATTGAAACGCCAGACTCAGCCAGACTCAAGCAGACCACTGGGTGGCCAGCTGCAGAGAGGAGCTATCCACTCCAGGGTCTCCTCTCTGCTGAGAGCTGAGCAGACAATGGGATGGCCAGCTGTGGAGGGGAGCTACCTACTCTAGGTCTCCTTTCTGCTGAGAGCTGAACACTTGTCAGAACACCCTGCCTGCGGAGAGGAGCTACCCAATGTGGGCCTCCTCTGAGCTGTTCTGTTGCTCAATAAAACTCCTTCTCATCTTGCTTACTCTCCACTTGTCTACGTACCTCATTCGTCCTGGACGCAGGACAAGAACTCAGGTCCCACCGAATTCTGGGGCTAAAAGAGTTGTAACACAAGTAGGGCTGAGACACATCCTTTGCTCGTCACATTGTGGGCAACAAGAAGGAGAAAAGAAAGAAGGAGAGAAGAGCTGCAGCCTTTTGGTGGCGGGCCAGACCTAGGAGCTCCCTGAGCCAGAACTATGACATCCTCTTTGGATCTCTGTGTTTCATGGCATCTCCAAGCTTCCAAGGACCACTGTGTTTCCTGGTGTCAGCTGTAGAAGCTGCTTGCAGTACGCCTGGTCCAGCTGCAGCCTTGCAGGGAGCTGGCCCACTGCCAGCGCCTGGATCTGCCCACCCTGCCGCAGAAGGCATTCCTGGCTGTGTGTGGTGGCTGGTCCTCATGCTCACTCACACAACCCTCTCTGCTCTGCACCTGGCTCACCCTTGGCAGGCATGGGATCCAGGCCAGTAGTGTGGCTGAGTGCAGCCTGCCAGGTCAAGTGGGTGGAGTGAGCCCAGAGGGCCCAAGCAAAACTCAGGTAAAGGTGCCACTGGCCACAGAGGTTTGCAGCTGGTGAAGCAACACCCCAAGAATCCCATAACACAAACAAGGTTATAGGCAAAAGAAACAGATGGGAGAGTGAACAGCAAGGTGAAGAAATTGAATCAGTCTCTGAACACTATTGGAGCACAATTTCTCAGATACTTAACTCCCAGCAATACTCCTGCATTTTTTGAATTACAGTCTAAATAAAGGATACAGAATATTTTTAAAAAAGAAAATGTGCTTGAGGGAAAGACAGAAACAAAGAGAAAAGAAGCACACTTGCACAACCCCCTCCCCCCAAAAAAAGACAGTCAAACTAAGAGAGACAGATTGAGGAAAACATAAACAGAGAGAGATGAACAACAGAGAAATGCCTTATTCTCTTTATTAATGTAGAAGTATGCTCTGGCTGGAGTTCAGAGTGAGACCAACAATCTGCTGTGGGGACTGCTTATATAACGAGGAGTATAACTTCTACTGGAAGATGTCATTGTTGTGCTCAGAGACACTGGAGCGAGCCACTTGGGACATGTTGGGAAATCTATCACCTAGCAAGTACATAATGGGAGGTGGAAATGGGAATGTCGAAGTAGCTATAGAATGTGCAATGCCTCTGGAGTCACCAAAATAATAAGATTTCAGTGATCAAGGCTCCCATTCTGTGTCTAGGAGGACAGAGGCCAGACAAAGCCTACTAGGTAAAATCACGCCCACACCTGGAAATAAATAATTTTTTCTACTCAAAATAGATGGAATGGTGGGGAGATAATAAAATGATGATGTTCAAAGTGTTAGGCGTAGGCATGTAGATCAAAATGGGAGAAGGGGAGTGATACAGAAAACATGGATAGAAATGATCTAAAATATGATAGGTATAACTGAGTTTATATCCTAGCAATAATTTAGAAAATATAGTAGACAACCTAAGATTGAGAGTAAGAAAATAAAAGAGAATGTCAATATTAATATCTTGATGAGTGATTACTCATTCAACAGATGATTGATCTATTAGATTGTGAACTGAGGAATACTTTATGTTGAAAGCAATTACTTTCAGTCAGGAATACTGGGCCTAATAATCCCATCCAGGCTTCAGATGGGAAACTTCAGGGTAATAACTTCTGACAGGAGTCCTCTGAGTAGAAGACAGATGTCTTGTTTTTTTTTTTTTTTTTTTTTGAGATGGGGTCTTGCTCTGTCGCCCAGGCTGGAGTGCAGTGGCATGATCTCAGCTCACTACAAGCTCCGCCTCCCAGGTTCATGCCATTCTCCTGCCTCAGCCTTCCAAGTAGCTGGGACTACAGGCACCTGCCACCATACCCAGGTAACTTTTTGTATTTTTAGTAGAACGGGGTTTCACCGTGTTAGCCAGGATGGTCTCGATCTCCTGACCTTGTGATCTGCCCGCCTCGTCCTCCCAAAGTGCTGGGATTACAGGCATGAGCCACCATGCCCGGCTGACAGATTTCTTTTATAATAAGAACAGTATTTGTAATTTTTAACAATTTAGAATTAAAACTAACTATATAAGTAAATTATGATCATCACACACAGAAAAATATATGAAATAGACATATAAAATAAAAAGTAATTAAGACCACCCCTATTCTCGTTGTTCAGAACTGAACACTGTTCATATTTTGGTATCTGTTCATTCAGCCATTTTTCTCTATCCATAGATGATACTCATATATATTTAAAAATATAAATAATAGCATACTATATACACTTCCCTGTTATCATTTCCCCACAATATATTATATATGCTTTTCCATGTCAATTCATACAGTTTTAGGAAGTATCTACATTATAATTTGTTATGAATACACAGTATTCTATTGTATGGATGAACCACATTTTATTTAACTAGAATTTGAACTCAGGCCTAACACCAAAGATTATGTCTTTCCCCAAAAAGATGAAACAAGATATAACTAAAAGTGTACAAATTACTTGTAAAATGGGAAGGGTCTGACTATAATGAAAGTAAACTAAGGTTCCTTGTATTGTTCTTAGGGATAACATAAAGATAATGATTCACTTTAAGTCAAGTACACATGTTAAAGTATCAAGGCTGACTTCTAAAACAAAACAAACACGAAAACAACTTTTTTATCCATTCTCCACGAAGTAGCTTGAAAGATAACTTGGTTACAAATATACACTGTTTTGGAGAACCCATACAGTGCAGTGAAAAGAGCCCTGGAATAGGAATTTGAAGAACAATGTAACTCCTTTAACTGAGCTGGTTACTAATTGTATGACCCAGTAGACATATTCACTCAACAGAGATAGATCTGAAGAAAAGGAGAGGTAAAGGTTTTGGTTTACTTTGTTTTCTACCTTGTTAGAGGTAAGAACAATTTATATTTTGTCATTTTATTTTATTTGTATTTGAGAATCTCTTATAAGTGAGTACCAGAGCAATTGCTCAGCTGGCTTTTCTCTTAATCTGATTCTGTCTGCTCCCTTACATGTGCCTCAGAGTAGAGACTCTATGGCTGATGAAAGATTTCTTTAGCTATGCCACCCAGCAAAGTCATTGCTTTGGAATAGCTTCCTTGTCAACATTTTTCTGGTTCTGCCTTCGGAGGGCAGTGTGACAGGGGGAAAGTGGTGGTGGGAGATGTGGGGGTGGAAAACCATGCATAGTGACAGCGGTGGTTTTCATGATGGCAGTAATCTCCGTAAGCATAGAAATTGTGTCTATTCATATCACCAATGATCCTCCTGCAAAACCCATTCGAATGAACTCCAAAATTACACAGATATAAAGAGAAGAGCCAAATCTTTGTTCTGTCCTTAATAAGCTCTTGCTGTGCTCCCTTTACCATGCTGTTCTGCTCAGTGCCATTGCCCTTTATCATATCCTGTCTCCCTTCTCACTTTCTGTGTATGCCTAGATCACAGCTTCAGGCCGAAAGCCCACTTAACGTTTTTCTGATATCAAAGTACACTGTACCCGTAGCATTGTATCCAAAGAATAATTGGTATGTCCGGAGAGTATGCAAGCCTACAGCCTATTCTCCTATTAGTCTTTGATATTGGTACTAAACCACGATGGCTAGTTAATGAGCCAATTATTTTAGGACAGGCCAGTAGATCTGGACACATAGCTCTATAGCTTTGAGGTTTTATTTTACTTAAGGCCTCTTTTCTTCAGGGCTTGCGTTTCACCTGGGGAAGCTCTTCATGAGAGTCAGAGGCCGGCACTGCAGGTACCTAACTTCAAGCAATGTGATATGTGAATATTTTGAGTCCTCCAAAACATAAAACAGGAAACTTTCAAGAGGAATTTACTTCTCTCTCGCTTTCTTTCTTCATATATGTGCGTGCATGTCTGTGTGTATATATGTATACATGCACTATAATTTTACATTATAGTTTGCTTTAATATGATATAAAAGCCTTGACAATGTACATATGCTTTGCCTGTTGGATTCTACTTTGAGGAATTTATGCTAATGAAATAATCATGGCTATGTGGACAAAATTCAGTTGAAAGAATATTCATTTAAGCATTGTTTATAACTGAAAAATCTCAAAAATTATAAATATCCAATAATAGGGGCCTCATATAAAATAATATGAAACCATTAAAAATAATGTTAAAATGGGAAAGATATTCAAACGTAGGGTTAAGCGAAAATATAGGCTACAAGCATCATATAGTGTGAACGTGTGTGTGTGTGTGTGTGTGTGTGTGTGTGTGTCTAGTGACTGGATTGATATATGCCAAAATATTTGAAGTTATTTTCTTTAGGCATTGAAGCTACTGGAAAATTTAATTTTTCCAAATTTTTAAGAAGTTAAAAACTATACCATCTATCTTTGTATAAGCCCCCTAAAACTTACAATTATTAACATTGTTTTACTTTATTTCAAATCCTTTTCATAAATAACAGAAATAAAACATTGCTGGTAATATCAGCATCACTATTTTTCTTCTACCTCTCTTATCCTGAAGCATACAAAATAATAAATTTCTTATATTTCTTTCCAATCACTATGAGTAGTATTTATTTTCTTTTTGTCTTTATTTTCTCATTTGTTACAATAAAAGAATATTTCTTTGGTTATGAGGAAAAGTTATTAAATTTTCTCCCCTGATGCATTTACATTTTGATTTAATTTGCAAGTACATTGAGTATAAATGATCTCTTCTCAGCATGAAATTACATGAAGTAAAGTATAAGCTGTAGAGTTTGATCTCAGTATATCTAGGTATATCTCATTACTTGACATTGTCACCTGTAAACTGTGGACTTTTGGAGAAATTATTCAAACTCTTTGTCCTTAATCTGAAATGGGGATAGCAATACTTTCCACAAAGTAGGGTAATTGTGTAGGGTAAATGAGATAATAAATGTAAAGCACCTAGATTATGTCTAAAACATAGAAGTTTTTCTATACAAGGTAGCTGTTATTATTATCACCATTTTTACAAATCTGAAAATAGTGAAATGGGTTATATAGGATGGTAAAGCATGGCTTCACCTTGAGAGGTTGAATCTAGCTTCCCTCTCCTTGAATCTATTAGTGAGTGCTTAAAGAAGAGCAAGGAAAATGTTATTGGAAGCTAGAGGAAAGGAGATGTTTTGTATGTAGTGGCAGAAAGTTTAACAAAATTGTCACCTTGTAGCAATAAGAAAAAAAGAAAACGTACCTGAACTGATGGGCCTGGCTAAATAGATTTCTATGAAGAATGTTGAAGGCATCAATGGTTTCTTTTAGTTGTATATTGTACAGTGTGGATAGAGATGAACTAAAGAAAGATGATGTGGTTTGGATGTGTGTGCCCTCTAAATCTCATGTTGAAATGTGATTTCCAACATTGGAGGTGGGGCCTGGTGTGAGGTAATTAGATCATAGTGGTGGATCCCTCATTAATGGCTTAGCACCATTCCCTTGATGATAAGTGAGATCTCACTCAGTTCATGTGAGATATGGTTAAGAGTCTGGGACATCCCCCTCCCCTTGCTCCCTCTCTTGCCATGTGATATGCTGGCTCCCCTTCCCCTTCCACCATGATTGTAAGTTTCCTGAGGCCTCCCCAGCCATGCAGCACTATGAGTCAATTAAACCTCTTTTGTTTATGAATTACCAGTCTCAGGTACTTTCTTTACAGCAGTGTGAAAACAGACTAATACACCCTGGAATGGCAAACTTCTGTGATCTGGAAATAGGCTGAGAAGGATGACTCAGAGGACATGATCAAGAGATCATGGAGTGGAGCGAAGATCCAGGGAGTAAAACTGAGTCCTAATAAAGAAAGTGTCTGGAAATTTTGAATTTCAAAATTGTCCTGGACCCAGGACTGCTATGTGTTTCCTGCCTTCCTCTTTAAATTTGAGTTCCTATTATTTTGTTATGTCTGTCCACAGTTGTATGTTGAGTGGAAGACAACTTGTCTCTTACATCACAAACTTTTAGATTGATAGGTCTCATACCATAGGAATTGTATTCATGGAGCCTTATCTTCACTTGAACCTGATAAGGATAACAAAGTCCTGTGTGAAAAGTAAAGAATACTGTTATTAAGCCCCCTTATTAAGACAATAACAGGCTCAGATTTCAGATCCTGAGCCTGATGCCCCAATTAGATAAAACTCTTGGTCAGTATTGAGATGGATTGAGTGTATTTGGCACGTGTAAGGAATATAGTTTCTGTCCACTGACTGCACTGTGGTTGCTTTACAAAATGGTTTCAGATTCTTAGATATTTGGCCGGACACGCTGGCTCATGCCTGTAATCCCAGCACTTTGGGAGGCCAAGGTGGATTGATCATGAGGCCAGGAGATCGAGACCATCCTGGCTAACACGGTGAAACCCTGTCTCTACTAAAAATACAAAAAATTAGCCGGGAGTGGTGGCGGGCGCCTGTAGTCCCAGCTATTCTGGAGGCTGAGGCAGGAGAATAGCATGAACCTGGGAGATGGAGCTTGCAGTGAGCGGAGACGGCGCCACTGCACTCCAGCCTGGGTGACAAAGCAAGAGTCTGTCTCAAAAAAAAAAAAAAAGAAAAGAAAAAGAAAAAAAACTGGTTTCAGATTCTTTGATATTCCTCTCATGGAGAGTCAGGATCTGTGTCTCCTCTTGAGTCCAGTGGGCTTATGACTTCAACCAATTGCATCTGATCAAGGTGACTCTATATGACTTCTGAGGCTAAATCTTAAGGGGCAATGCAGCTTCCTCATGCTTATCTTGGGAAATTCACTCTAGAGTAAGGCAGCTGGCATGTAAGAAGTTCCACCACCCTTAGGCCACAATGTTGGAGATGCCTTGTCAGTTCCAGCTAAGCATGCCCTCCACACTCTGCCCAAATGCGAGATATGTGAGTGAAGTCATCTTCGTTCCTCTAGAAAACCTCATCCTCTAGCTGAATACCATTGAGTTACCTCAGTTGGTGCTGCACGGAATAAAGAATCATCCAGCCAACTGAAATCCTGATGTACAGAATTAATGAGATAAAATAAAATATATGTTTTATGCTGTTAAGTTTTGAGATAGTGGGTTATGGAGCAATACCAACTGAAACATATAGTTTTACTGTAACCCACTATAAGGAAAATGTTTCATATATGAGAGAAACAAAAGAGTGATACCTAGGCATATTCTCAATATTTACCCTTAAAATGACTCTTGCTATGGCCAATAGACAATTGACATCCTTTGATGCCTATTATATGGAAGCCAGAGGTCTTTACAGGAATCATCTTTGCCCAAGGCACACCTTTGGGCGATGATATGGGATGCCATAAAATATTTCTAGCTCCAAGATATCTTCCAACAAGTCTGCCTTATTGTCTTGAAACTCCTTTTATCTGAATCATTGCTTTGGCACAAAACATCCTCTATATAGAAGGGCTGGAGCAGTGAAGAAACTACTGCAAATGGGATGGGGATCTATTATTAGTCATTGGCCACTCAGAACAGATATCTGTATAAGATACTTTTCCATAGCCTTTGGAAAGCAGAAAGGTACTAGAGAAGAGGGCCTAAATAGAAAGGTTCATGAATGAGAGATAAATCCCAAGTGTTAGGGACAAGTAATTGAGAAAGTCAGCCCAAGGTGGTGATCTCAGGGATAATTCTTAGCAGTTGAAAATAGCCAAGTAATACTGGTTGTCTAAGAGTGGGTTTGCAAAAAGCAAGGTTAACTTACTCATTATTATGTCTCAAGGACCAGCCCTACATAGACTTATTTTGTGGTAACTCCTCTTTACAGGTAGTTGCTTTAGAAAATTTTGGATGTTATTGTCTTAATAACAGTACATCTTCACATTTGTATAGTGTCCCACAGTTTATAAATTACATATGCACGCTGGAAAGGAGCTAAAGATTACATTTCCTTTATATTTTCACGTGAGGAAACAGATCTTCAGAAAGGTGAAATGACTTATCCAAAATCACAGACTATGTTAAGTTGGAAAGATTATTCTCAAACTCCATGACCCTTGACTATTTCTGTCACACATTTTTTGAGATTCAAAATTGTTTCTACTTTGTACACGTCAACGTTCATTCATACAGAATGCCTACCGAGAACAATAAATACTCTGTGTATAGGCACTGCTAGTGCATTTTGTTTCCTTGCTAATTCAAACTGAAACGTTAATTGTCTTAGTACATTTTCTGTTGCCTATAACAGAATACCGGAGACTGGGTAATTTATAAAGAATAAATATTTATTTCTTACAGTTATAGAGGCAGAGAAGTCCCAAGTTGAGAAGCTGCATCTGCTGAAAGCATTCTTGCTGGTGGGGATTCCCTGCAGAAGCCAGATATGGTGCAGGGCATCACATGGCAAAGCTTAGAGTGCTAGTTTAGGTCTCTCTTCCTCTTCCTATAAAGCCGCCAGTCTCACTTTCATTTTAAACCATTAATTAATTAACCCATTAATCCATTAATCCATGAGTGGATTAATCCATTCCTAAGGGCAGAGCCTCATGACCTCACCTCTTAAAGTCCCCATCTCTAAATACTGCCATACTGGGGATTAAATTTCAACATGACTTTTGGAGGGGCAAACACTCAAACCATAGCAATCATTATATGTCATTATAACAAACTCAAAATGATTGTCCAGATTGAATTTAGAGCCTGGAATGCAGAAATTTTGAAGCATTATATGAAGGCTTTTTAATTATAGCAGAAATTCACTTTCATTTTTGATGGAATGATATTTGTCATAGGAAACAAGATTTGTAGTGCAGGTCAAATGGAATTAATTAAAACAAGGTAATTGTGAAAAACACTTCTATTGTTTTTAGACTGCCATAGTATATGAATACAGATAACACTCAAAGAAGGATTCATTGCAAAATAAATTTCCCCCAGGTTGAAACCACTGGGTGACTCACCAGGACACAGTTTGGAGCACAAAGAGTGGGAAACAGTATGGCAGGATGGTGGAACGTATGTTGCCCCATGAGGCAAGAATCCTTGTTTATAAGCCTCTTTCATTTGACTGGCTGTTCAGCTTAAGCAGGTGATTTTTTGAGTTTCAGTTGCCTCATCAGCAAAGTGGGGATTTATTTTAGCTGGACCAGATGCTCTCCTGAGGTTCCCTTCCCAATTTATGGTCTAAGATTGTAATCTTTCCTCTTTGGTTTCCTTTTTCCCTCCACAGACCTTTCATTCATGAATTTATCTATGCCCTTTTGTAACTGATTTATATTTTGGCCTTCAGGGTAATGAGTTCCACTGAAGTTCTAATTCCTTTTTCTTAAAACTCACTCTTTCAAGCACCACAGGGCTGTGGAGTGAGACTACTATTCCAGGAATTGGTCCAATCTGCCCAGTTCCTTGGTGACACTAAGTGCCAGGCTGACTTGAGCACCAGAATTGCAAAAAAAAAAAAAAAAGAAATGCAAGTAAAAGAAAAAATAAATCTAAACCCTGTCTTCATTTCTTTCCTAAATCACCTGCATTTACAATACATGAAGCATTTTCTTTGTGAATTTAAAACTGACTCCTCTAATCTTTAGCTTAATAAAAATTAATTTATTTTCTTTGTCATCAAATAACTTGCATTTCTCAAGGCTTGGATATTCATTATGATTCTTAATTATGTTATAAATTTCTATGATCATCACAAAAGAAATAACAATTGTATTATATAATACAAAAGAGTGGACCTAAATCATAGTGATGGAAGATAATATAGAGTAAAATATATTCATAGTCCAAGAAAATAGAACTTGCTCACAGAAAATATTAATTATGGGAACAATCGCCTGAGCAACATCACTTATTGCAGGTTCAGGAAATAACTCTGAATCTCATGCCAGTATAGTTTTGTAAAACCAAATAATATTTGTTTTGAGTCAGAAGATATGTGATTTTTAAATTGAATTATCTTTTTATATTTAATTTTATTTCAAATTTTAATAAGTCAGGACCATGGATAACTCCATATTAAGGGATCTTCAAATATATTTCTATAGCTAACATAAAGTCACCTGAAGTCCTAAGTGGAGTTTTCAAATTAGAATTTCAATGCGTGCTCTATCTTGTATGAAGAAAAAGCCAACCAACCAGTGCTTGTTCTTTTATTTATTCAGCAAATATTTTTAAACCACTTTCTTTGGGGTAAACAGTGTACTAAGCACTAGAGATATCATGGTAAACAAGCCAGGTAGGATTTCAGTAGTATACTTGCTTCTAAGTCTATTTTCTTTCAGCCTTTGGATACTGGTTTAAATCCCTTGTGGGATTTTAAGTTTGGTAGGAAGACAGTCATGGGTCAAATAAATACACAAGCTTTTAGAATTACTATGGACAAGTTCGAGATGAGTTTTAAGCCCAGGCCACATGTCAGCTTTGTGTACTTAGATAAGCTACCTTCTTAGAACCTCAGAGTTTTTTTGTTTCATTTCTAACAAAGAAATAACAAATACTGCCTCACAGAATAGTTGTGATAATAAAATAAGATATTTGATAGAAAAATGTTTTTTACAATGCAAAGTATTCCATATATATTAGCTGCTGCTGCTTCTGTTCTTTACATGCACCTATATATTTGAGATGCTGTTAGGAATACTTAGGCCATTACATTCAGAGTCTTCTTACATGTCCCTTTATTCCTATGCCTCATCATTTATTCTCAACTTCATTCTTCATTTTTTTTGTAGTCACTGTACTCTCCTTCTCCCTACCTCTCCTCAAAGGCTTCTTGAGTAGGTTAAAACTAAGAGTTTCAGAGTATTAGTAGCCTTACTACCTGTTAGCATGTCCCATGGATTGCTGCCTCATATATTTCTCATCTCTTGTCATAATTGACTTATTCTCTTAGCTCAGTAGGTAATGAAGATTTTTCAAGGATGTGGCATTGCCATTCTTTCTAGTAGTATAGTTGGTCTCAAGTCTACTTTCTTTCAGCCTTTGGATACTGGTTAAAGTTCTTTTAATATAAACTTACAGAACATTTAGATTATGTTCTTGGAAAGCAGTAACTTACATTGAAGACTGCTTATTCGAATGCAAGTGAATCTGAAATAGGACCAGGTTTATGTGAAGGCACAATGAAAAGACTACTATGAGAGCTGGTGTCAATCTCAAAATCTCACTGTCATTTTCCTTGCCAGTAAGTGTGTAATTCCCCACTATTAGTCACTAAGTAGAGCCAAGGCAATGAAACTAAGTTCACAGAAATTGCTTTTTAAAGAAAGAGGATTTGCAATACGACTTCAAAGTTAAACAGAATGGCCTGTTTTAATGAGAAATGAGGTAACATGAAGTTTTTGAAAGGCAGAGTAATTTAGTGAAAATGGAAGTCTAGGACATGTTAGATAGTTGGTGTAACATACGATGTTCTTGACTAGGGGTTTGTGCCAGAGAAGCATGGTGAAATGGTAAAGAACTTGATTGAAAGTTAGGAAAACTGACTTCTACTCCTGACAACAATTTTGATTATTATTAGCTTTGAGACCTTTGACTTTTGTTCTCTTTGAAGTTCAGATTTTTATTTGCCAAAAAATGAGGAAGTAGAGGTTGAATTAAATAATCTAGTCCACAAAATAATAATGGCATATAGAAGGTTATAGCAATAATCTGATAATTCTATAAAGACTAGATGCATAATGGTGGCAGTGGAAATAGACAGAAGGAATAAACTGGAAAGACAAGCATCTTCTAGGAATTATTATTAGGGTTTGATGAGAAACTGTGTATGAAAAATAGATGAGAGGGAAGAGTCAAAGCTGTCCTAAAAGTGTCCAATCTGATTAGGCAAATGATATTGACAACAATAGAAATGGGGGAATAGAGAGAAAACTAAGTGAAGAGGATGAATCGTCAGTGAAATGGAAGGACAATGAAGATGATACAATACTCTGTTGGGACATGAACATTTTTAGAAGAGAGTGGACAGCCATGCTGAGATTATTGTAAACTGAGACAAGCTTAAACAAAAGGATTCAGTATTTAGACGGTGAAGTCATTAAAAATATATAAACACATGTAGACATATATGTACCAGGTATTTTCTTCTCCATTATGTCCAATATTATCTCTGGATGAATGGAGGACTCAAGACATCATGATCCACATAGGAACTCTTTGGTATATCTTTTATTGTGTACATACACTAGCTGGGAAACAGTGATACACCGAAGATCAGAATCATTGAGACAAAGTACAAATGAAAGGACCTCCTGTGAGCGCCACTGCCCCCCCACCCTCCATCTTATGTTCTAAATACTTTTGAGTTCAACATACTCTTTCACGGTCAGTGAGAAATTCTGCTTTCTACTTCTTTTGATTTGTCTGTAAACACAGAAATCCAAGAGCTTCTTGGTAATTATCTGCCTTTTGTTTTTTCCTTTCCCCCTGTCATGTTTAATTTCAAAATGATTTTTCTGAAAATGAGGTTGGATAAAGCTGAGATGTGTTGTGCCTCATCTGTCACAACATATTGGAAGGAACTCACAACTGTGTACAGATTGTATAACACCTTTTGATGAATCTTATTTCCTTCCCTTAGATGGTGCTAATAGGGTATGAAAGAAAAACATGATTACATACCATGATTATTATGGTATTATATAAAGGCCTGGAGCCGCTTGAATGATTTAGAGCTAAAAATAAATATCTTATCTCAGTCTGTATTATTCTCATAGAGGTGACAACTTATTTCTTTTATCAGCTAGAGTCAGTCTTGAGACATTTACCATTTTTTTTCCTTCCCTTCTTTATACTAAAGACTTCTCAAATCTCTCTAAAACAGTTGTAGTGCAAGTGAATAAAGAGAAGCCTTATCTAGTACAAGTATTAGAAAAGATTAGTTTCCCTCTCAGATAAAAATTGTCTTGCCATCTATTTGTGTGGCTTGAGTGTCAATAACACATTTGTGAAAGGGGTAGCATACTCAGTTTTGGAAAACCATTATTAAGGCCTTTTTGTTTTTATTTATTTATTTATTTATTTATTGAGATGGAGTCTCGCTCTGTCACCCAGGGTGGAGTGCAGTGGCACAATCTTGGCTCACTGCAACCTCCGCCTCCCGAGTTCAAGCGATTCTCCTGCCTCAGCCTCCCCAGCACCTGGGATTACAGGTGCCCACCACCACGCCTAGCTGATTTTTGTATTTTTTTTTTTTTTTTTTTTTTTTTTTTAGTAGAGACGGAATTTCACCATGTTGGCCAGGCTGGTATCGAACTCCTGACCTCAAGTGAACTGCCTGCTTCAGCCTCCCAAATTGCTGGGATTACATGCATGAACCACCATGCGTGGCCTGTTAAGGCCTTTTTGTGACAGGTATATTGTGTAACTGCAACCAACCCAATACTCCTATAGACAGTTTTTTTCTTGGAAAAACAGAAACTGACCCTTCCTGTCTTAAAGCTTGAAATTCCTTGTTTTTTTTTTTTTTGAGACCGAGTCTCACTCTGTCACTAGGCTGGAATGCAGTGGCACGATCTTGGCTCACTGCAACCTCCGCCTCCCAGCGATTATCCTGCACGTGCCACCATGCCCAGCTAATTTCTGTATTTTCAGTGGAGACGGGGTTTCACCATGTTGGCCAGGATAATCTTGATCTCTTGACCTTGTGATCTGCCCGCCTCGCAATCCGCCTGCCTTGGCCTCCCAAAGTGCTGGGATTACAGGCATGAGCCACTGCGCCCTGCTGAAACTTACATTTGTTTTATCTGAGTTCCTTCCTCAAGAAAGGACCCCCAGGCCTCTCAAAAAGTATCAAGGAACTGAAACTCACCAGGGCACCACATCTAGACAATGAGATTCCAGGCCCCTCATTCATCATGATTGCTCCCTTGCCCCTCCCAAGTTCCTGTTTTCCCACACGTAGTTACATTTCTTCTCTGCCATATCAACTTCTAATTTTAGTTGGTCAGAGAGATGGATTTGAGACTGATCTTTCATCTCCTAGGCTGCAGCAACCAATTAAAGACTTCTCTGGCCATACTTGTCTCAGTGATTGGCTGTCTGTGTGAGCAGCTGGACCTAGACCAAATACCTGGCATTTTGGTAACATAACTAGTGTTACTCTGGGAACCGGAACTTTGACTAATTATCAAGTGTGGTTGATCTGTCCCAGATCACTTTCAATAAAAAATGTCACAAGGTCTCTTTAAACATATAACTTCATGGAGACAACAAAAATATTAGCTTGGAATTACTGAAGAAACACTATAGAATGACAGTTTTCTAAATTGTTAAGCATATATGCATACACATACTGTAAATTATAAGTAGTGCTCTGATACTAATATTTAATTTTCCTGCAGAAAGTGGTGTGTGTGTGCGCGTGTGTGTGTTTTAAAGGCTTTAACCACTTGAGGAAAAGAACATTTCTATGGTCCTATCTGATCCACATTTCTTTAATTTGGGAGTTGTCCAAGTTCTTCTGAACCTTGTTTAAAGTGCCCTGAGCTGTTCTTGCCCTGTGCTGCTCTGCCCTGGGAGTATTCTATACTAGGTCCCATTATTTCAGCCTCTGATTAAATACTTGCTCAAAAATCATTTTCAGTTTGGAATATTATCAGTTTTATTCCTAAAGAACTATGGATTCTCTCGGAAACATCTGCTGTGCGTTACTTATTACATTGGGAATAATATTTTCCATGTTTCTTCGGCCCTTTAGCTTTCTAATTCTCTCTCTTGTGAATGTGCTATATTTTCTACATAGCAGCCTCTGTCCACACTGTGTAGAAACAGTGTTTTAAATACCACATATCCTGGTGGAGAAATTAACTTCCAGATTGAATCTAAGTTGTAATGTCTGAAGCTTGCATGCTATAGCGTTTCCTATTTAACACTATTAAACATTCCCCTCTGGCTACAGCAGTTCAGGATTTTATTTTTATCCTCTGATGTGAACTAAGCTTGATTGTAGTGCCACACAAAACTAGACATGACTTTGCCTTCCTGAGCTATAACTCCAGATTGACAGACAGACTTGGAGCTGGAGGAAAGGAGGAGATACTGTGTCCGGAATTGGTGGGTTCTTGGTCTCACTGACTTCAAGAATGAAGCCGCGTACCCTCGCGGTGGGTGTTACAGTTCTTAAAAGCGACGTGTCCGGAGTTTGTTCCTTCTGATGTTCGGATGTGTTCGGAGTTTCTTCCTTCTGGTGGGTTCGTGGTCTTGCTGGCTTCAGGAGTGAAGCTGCAGACCTTCCCGCTGACAGTTACAGCTCTTAAGGCAGTGCGTCTGGAGTGGTTCATTCCTCCCGGTGGGTTCCTGGTCTCACTGGCTTCAGCAGTGAAGCTGCCAACCTTCGCGGTGAGTGTTACAGCTCATAAAGGCAGTATGGACCCAAACAGTGAGCAGCAGCAAGATTTATTGCAAAGAGTGAAAGAACAAAGCTTCCATAGTGTGTAATGTGACCCCAGCAAGCAGTTGCCACTGCTTGCTCCGGCAGCCTTTCATTCTCTTATCTGGCCCCACCCACATCCTGCTGATTGGTCCATTTTACAGAGAGCCAATTGGTCTGTTTTACAGAGAGCTGATTGGTCCGTTTTGACAGGGTGCTGATTGGTGTGTTTACAATCCCTGAGCTAGACATAAAGATTCTCCAAGTCCCCACCAGATTAGCTAGATACGGAGTGCCAATTGGTGCATGCACAAACCCTGAGCTAGACACAGGGTGCTGACTGGTGTGTTTACAATCCCTTAGCTAGACATAAAGGTTCTCCAAGTCCCCACTAGACTCAGGAGTCCAGCTGGCTTCACCCAGTGGATCCTGCACCGGGGCCACAGGTGGAGCTGCCCGCCAGTCCTGTGCCATGCGCAGGCACTCCTCAGCCCTTGGGTAGTCGATGGGACCTGGCGTGGTGGAGCAGGGGGCGGTGCTCGTCGGGGAGGCTCAGGCCGTGCAGGAGCCCAGGTGGGAGGGGGAGGGGACGGGGGAGAGGTGGGGGAGGGGAGGGGGGAGAGGTGGGGGAGGCTCAGGTGTGGCAGGCTGCAGGTCCCGAGCCCTGCCCTGCGGAGAGGCAGCTAAGGCCCCGCGAGAAATCCAGCGCAGCGCCGGTGGGCCGGCACTGCTGGGGGACCCGGCGCACCCTCCGCAGCTGCTGGCCCCGGGTGCTAAGCCCCTCACTGTCCGGGGCCAGCGGGCACATCGGCCGCTACGAGTGCGGGGGCCTGCCGAGGCCACGCCCACCCGGAACTCTCGCTGGCCCGCAAGCGCCGCGGGCACCCCCAGTTTCCGCCCGTGCCTCTCTCTCCACACCTCCCCGCAGGCTGAGAGAGCCAGCTCCGGCCTCGGCCATCCCAGGAAGGGGCTCCCACAGTGCAGCCGCGGGCTGAAGGGCTCCTCAAGCACGGCCAGAGTGGTCGCTGAGGCAGAGGAGGCACCAAGAGCGAGCCAGGGCTGCCAGCACGCTGTCATCTCTCAATAAGAGATGTGACACTCTTGTTAATAGACCTCTCAATAAGAGAGCTGTCACTTCTTACAAGAAGTAAGAAGTTTTCTCCTTAGATATGCTTCTTAAATATCTGGACTTCAGTTACTACATTTTTTGCATATTTCCTTGGACTGATTTAGTGGTCATGTTAGTTACTGCTTAGGCAAAGGATCAGGACTATGTTTGAGAGTGTTTATGTCACTAGAAAAAGATATTTTCATGGAACATTTCCTTAAAACATCAAACTAGAGTCCAATTAATTGTATTCTTAAATTAATTGGGATTTTTAAGTGATGCTTTACTTTGAGGGGAAAAGTGTAGATAGCCAGACAGAATTCCACATCAAGCATCTATTGAATGACTTATTTATTCATTCATTTATTCAACACTAGGTACTGAGTATAGTGACAAGGGACATAATTATTGCATTCAAATAGAAACATAAATGGATACATGAATGATTTCAATTAAATATTATGTGTACACATAAGCACAGGATGTTTTAGAATTCATAGGATAGACAATTCGGGAGATAACAAGGAAGGGTTCCTGAGGAGGTGACATACGATGTTAATTTCAAAGGATGACTAGAAGTAGGCCAAGTGAAATGGTAGTGAAAGGGAAAATAACTGTAAGTAAAAGAACTACTTTGCACTCCAGGCAAAAGAGGAAACATAAGGGAAGAAGGCATACAGTAAGAACTGTAAATAGTTCAGAGTATGGCTACAACACACAGTAAAACATGGAATGTGGCAGAGAAACTGAACTGGTTGGCAGAAGCCAGCTCATTAAGGAACTTGTATATCAGGTTAAAACATTTAGATTGAATGTTGAAGGCAATAGAGAATCATTGAAGAATTTTCAGATGCAAAGGGTTATGGCTGTGTTTGCAGTTTAGAGAGCTACCTCTGGTGCAGGGTGGAGGCTGGATTGGAGAAGTTAAGACAGGAGGCAAAAACAATTAGTAGGCAATTAGTGGTAAGTTGTATTAGACCAGGTAAGCAATGAGGAGGTAATAGTGGGAATTGAAAGGAGAAGGTATATTTTAAAATAGTGAAAAAGATTTATGAGGTTGAATGGACAAGACACAGTGAATTTTTAGAGTTCGGAGTTGAGGGAGAGGGAGGTATCTAGGATGATAAGAGAACTAGCAGGACAGGACATGAGGAAAAAGATAAATTAATTTTTGTACATGATGAAAATACTTGGAGGTGAAGATCACATTTCCTCAGGGCTTGGACTTTGACCAATGACATTTAGAATGACTCTTAAGATTTTGCACCAGCCTCACTTAGCAAAGAAACATTCAAGTATGTTCACTAGACCAGATTGATTAAAGAAGCTTCCAGATAAAGCTTCACTTGCACAGCAATTTAATTAGCCTGAACCTACCATTCCCTAAGTAGCTCCCTTATTGAGGCTTTGTTGTACTTAAAAGATAAATCTATCCGGGACTCAGATATTCGATGATATTACTGTTGCTTTGGCCTTCATTATTTTAAAAATGCATCACGTTTCCCTAATCACTGCCAAGGTGACAAGAAGCAATCCTCCACTTTACAATTGATCAAATTCTCTTTAGTTTGATTTTCACATTCTCTGTTACCCCCAGAGTGGATCTGTTATTTTTATCATGACCGTTCACTCATATTCATTATTGATTTTTTTTCTGAAGGATGCCAAAGCAATTACTGCCTACCTCTTACTTCCTCCATGAAGGTATCTCAAATGGCTTCTTAAGGCCCTACAAAATCAAGTCTTGTTTACCCCAATCACACATCTCACTGCTTTTTCTCAGCTTTTCAAGATAAAAGTTTAATGTGTCTCCTGATTAAAGTGCTTCTGTGATTGTTGCCCTGCACCAAGTTCTATACTTGCCTGTTTTTTCCTGAGAGCTTCTTTTCACAATCCAGGAAGCAACTTGGTAGGGGACAGCCTGGGGTAAACAAAATGATGAAGGAGGGAGGCATTCATATTGGTGGAATTTTCTTTTTTTTTTTTTTAATTATTATTATTTTTTTCTTTTTATTATTATTATTATTATTATTATTATTATTATTATTATACTTTAGGCTCTATGGTACATGTGCACAACGTGCAGGTAAGTTACATATGTATACATGTGCCATGCTGGTGCGCTGCACCCACCAACTCGTCATCTAGCATTAGGTATATCTCCCAATGCTATCCCTCCCTCCTCCCCCCACACCACAACAGTCCCCGAAGTGTGATGTTCCCCTTCCTGTGTCCATGTGTTCTCATTGTTCAATTCCCACCTATGAGTGAGAATATGCGGTGTTTGGTTTTTTGTTCTTGAGATAGTTTACTGAGAATGATGATTTCCAATTTCATCCATGTCCCTACAAAGGACGTGAACTCATCATTTTTTATGGCTGCATAGTACTCCATGGTGTATATGTGCCACATTTTCTTAATCCAGTCTATCATTGTTGGACATTTGGGTTGGTTCCAAGTCTTTGCTATTGTGAATAATGCCGCAATAAACATACGTGTGCTTGTGTCTTTATAGCAGCATGATTTATAGTCCTTTGGGTATATACCCAGTAATGGAATGGCTGGGTCAAATGGAATTTCTAGTTCTAGATCCCTGAGGAATCGCCACACTGACTTCCACAAGGGTTGAACTAGTTTACAGTCCCACCAACAGTGTAAAAGTGTTCCTATTTCTACACATCCTCTCCAGCACCTGTTGTTTCCTGACTTTTTAATGATTGCCATTCTAACTGGTGTGAGATGGTATCTCATTGTGGTTTTGATTTGCATTTCTCTGATGGCCAGTGATGGTGAGCATTTTTTCATGTGTTTTTTGGCTGCATAAATGTCTTCTTTTGAGAAGTGTCTGTTCATGTCCTTCGCCCACTTTTTGATGGGGTTGTTTGTTTTTTTCTTGTAAATTTGTTGGAGTTCATTGTAGATTCTGGATATTAGCCCTTTGTCAGATGAGTAGGTTGCGAAAATTTTCTCCCATTTTGTAGGTTGCCTGTTCACTCTGATGGTAGTTTCCTTTGCTGTGCAGAAGCTCTTTAGTTTAATTAGATCCCATTTGTCAATTTTGGCTTTTGTTGCCATTGCTTTTGGTGTTTTAGACATGAAGTCCTTGCCCATGCCTATGTCCTGAATGGTATTGCCTAGGTTTTCTTCTAGGGTTTTTATGGTTTTAGGTCTAACATTTAAGTCTTTAATCCATCTTGAATTGATTTTTGTATAAGGTGTAAGGAAGGGATCCAGTTTCAGCTTTCTCCATATGGCTAGCCAGTTTTCCCAGCACCATTTATTAAATAGGGAATCCTTTCCCCATTTCTTGTTTTTGTCAGGTTTGTCAAAGATCAGATAGTTGTAGATATGTGGCATTATTTCTGACAGCTCTGTTCTGTTCCATTGATCTATATCTCTGTTTTGGTACCAGTACCATGCTGTTTTGGTTACTGTAGCCTTGTAGTATAGTTTGAAGTCAGGTAGCGTGATGCCTCCAGCTTTGTTCTTTTGGCTTAGGATTGACTTGGCGATGCGGGCTCTTTTTTGGTTCCATATGAACTTTAAAGTAGTTTTTTCCAATTCTGTGAAGAAAGTCATTGGTAACTTGATGGGGATGGCATTGAATCTGTAAATTACCTTGGGAAGGATGGCCATTTTCATGATATTGATTCTTCCTACCCATGAGCATGGAATGTTCTTCCATTTGTTTGTATCCTCTTTTATTTCCTTGAGCAGTGGTTTGTAGTTCTCCTTGAAGAGGTCCTTCACATCCCTTGTAAGTTGGATTCCTAGGTATTTTATTCTCTTTGAAGCAATTGTGAATGGGAGTTCACTCATGATTTGGCTCTCTGTTTGTCTGTTATTGATGTATAAGAATGCTTGTGATTTTTGTACATTGATTTTGTATCCTGAGACTTTGCTGAAGTTGCTTATCAGCTGAAGGAGATTTGGGGCTGAGACAATGGGGTTTTCTAGATATACTATCATGTCATCTGCAAACAGGGACAATTTGACTTCCTCTTTTCCTAATTGAATACCCTTGATTTCCTTCTCTTGCCTAATTGCCCTGGCCAGAACTTCCAACACTATGTTGAATAGAAGTGGTGAGAGAGGGCATTCCTGTCTTGTGCCAGTTTTCAAAGGGAATGCTTCCAGTTTTTGCCCATTCAGTATGATATTGGCTGTGGGTTTGTCATAAATAGCACTTATTATTTTGAGATACGACCCATCAATACCTAATTTATTGAGAGTTTTTAGCATGAAGGGTTGTTGAATTTTGTCAAAGGCCTTTTCTGCATCTATTGAGATAATCATGTGGTTTTTGACTTTGGTTCTGTTTATATGCTGGATTACATTTATTGATTTGCGTATATTGAACCAGCCTTGCATCCCAGGGATGAAGCCCAGTTGATCATGGTGGATAAGCTTTTTGATGTGCTGCTGGATTCTGTTTGCCAGTATTTTATTGAGGATTTTTGCATCAATGTTCATCAAGGATATTGGTCTAAAATTCTCTTTTTTTGTTGTGTCTCTGCCCGGCTTTGTTATCAGGATGATGCTGGCCTCATAAAATGAGTTAGGGAGGATTCCCTCTTTTTCTATTGCTTGGAATAGTTTCAGAAGGAATGGTACCAGCTCCTCCTTGTACCTCTGGTAGAATTCGGCTGTGAACCCATCTGGTCCTGGACTTTTTTTGGTTGGTAAGCTATTGATTATTGCCACAATTTCAGCTCATGTTATTGGTCTATTCAGAGATTCAACTTCTTCCTGGTTAAGTCTTGGGAGGGTGTATGTGTTGAGGAATTTATCCATTTCTTCTAGATTTTCTAGTTTATTTGCGTAGAGGTGTTTGTAATATTCTCTGATGGTAGTTTGTATTTCTGTGGGATCGGTGGTGATATCCCCTTTATCATTTTTTATTGCATCTATTTGATTCTTCTCTCTTTTTTTCTTTATTAATCTTGCTAGCGGTCTATCAATTTTGTTGATCCTTTCAAGAAACCAGCTCCTGGATTCATTTATTTTTTGAAGGATTTTTTGTGTCTCTATTTCCTTCAGTTCTGCTCTGATTTTAGTTATTTCTTGCCTTCTGCTAGCTTTTGAATGTGTTTGCTCTTGCTTTTCTAGTTCTTTTAATTGTGATGTTAGGGTATCAATTTTGGATCTTTCCTGCTTTCTCTTGTGGGCATTTAGTGCTATAAATTTCCCTCTACACACTGCTTTGAATGCATCCCAGAGATTCTGGTATGTTGTGTCTTGGTTCTCGTTGGTTTCAAAGAACATCTTTATTTCTGCCTTCATTTCGTTATGTACCCAGTAGTCATTCAGGAGCAGGTTGTTTAGTTTCCACGTAGTTGAGCAGTTTTGAGTGAGATTCTTAATCCTGAGTTCTAGCTTGATTGCACTGTGATCTGAGAGATAGTTTGTTATAATTTCTGTTCTTTTACATTTATTGAGGAGAGCTTTACTTCCAAGTATATGGTCAATTTTGGAATAGGTGTGGTGTGGTGCTGAAAAAAATGTATATTCTGTTGATTTGGGGTGGAGAGTTCTGTAGATGTCTATTAGGTCTGCTTGGTGCAGAGCTGAGTTCAATTCCTGCGTATCCTTGTTGATTTTCTGTTTCGTTGATCTGTCTAATGTTGACAGTGGGGTGTTAAAGTCTCCCATTATTAATGTGTGGGAGTCTAAGTCTCTTTGTAGGTCACTCAGGACTTGATTTATGAATCTGGGTGCTCCTGTATTGGGTGCATATATATTTAGGATAGTTAGCTCTTCTTGTTGAATTAATCCCTTTACCATTATGTAATGGCCTTCTTTGTCTCTTTTGATCTTTGTTGGTTTAAAGTCTGTTTTATCAGAGACTAGGATTGCAACCCCTGCCTTTTTTTGTTTTCCATTTGCTTGGTAGATCTTCCTCCATCCTTTTATTTTGAGCCTATGTGTGTCTCTGCACGTGAGATGGGTTTCCTGAATACAGCACACTGATGGGTCTTGAGTCTTTATCCAATTTGCCAGTCTGTGTCTTTTAATTGGAGCATTTAGTCCATTTACATTTAAAGTTAATATTGTTATGTGTGAATCTGATCCTGTCATTATGATGTTAGCTGGTTATTTTGCTCGTTAGTTGATGCAGTCTCTTCCTAGTCTCGATGGTCTTTACATTTTGGTATGATTTTGCAGTGGCTGGTACCGGTTGTGCCTTTCCATGTTTAGCGCTTCCTTCAGGAGCTCTTTTAGGGCAGGCCTGGTGGTGACAAAATCTCTCAGCATTTGCTTGTCTGTAAAGGATTTTATTTCTCCTTCACTTATGAAGCTTAGTTTGGCAGGATATGAAATTCTGGGTTGAAAATTCTTTTCTTTAAGAATGTTGAATATTGGCCCCCACTCTCTTCTGGCTTGTAGGGTTTCTGCCGAGAGATCCGCTGTTAGTCTGATGGGCTTCCCTTTGATGGTAACCCGACCTTTCTCTCTGGCTGCCCTTAACATTTTTTCCTTCATTTCAACTTTGGTGAATCTGACAATTATGTGTCTTGGAGTTGCTCTTCTCGAGGAGTATCTTTGTGGCGTTCTCTGTATTTCCTGAATCTGAATGTTGGCCTGCCTTGCTAGATTGGGGAAGTTCTCCTGGATAATATCCTGCAGAGTGTTTTCCAACTTGTTTCCATTCTCCCCGTCACTTTCAGGTACACCAATCAGACGTAGATTTGGTCTTTTCACATAGTCCCACATTTCTTGGAGGCTTTGCTCGTTTCTTTTTATTCTTTTTTCTCTAAACTTCCCTACTCACTTCATTTCATTCATTTCATCTTCCAGGGCTGATACCCTTTCTTCCATTTGATCGCATCAGCTCCTGAGGCTTCTGCATTCTTCACGTAGTTCTCGAGCCTTGGTTTTCAGCTCCATCAGCTCCTTTAAGCACTTCTCTGTATTGGTTATTCTAGTTATACATTCTTCTAAATTTTTTTCAAAGTTTTCAACTTCTTTGCCTTTGGTTTGAATATCCTCTCATAGCTCAGAGTAATTTGATCGTCTGAAGCCTTCTTCTCTCAGCTCGTCAAAGTCATTCTCCGTCCAGCTTTGTTCCGTTGCTGGTGAGGAACTGCGTTCCTTTGGAGGAGGAGAGGTACTCTGCTTTTTAGAGTTTCTAGTTTTTCTGTTCTGTTTTTTCCCCATCTTTGTGGTTTTATCTACTTTTGCTCTTTGATGATGGTGATGTACAGATGGGTTTTTGGTGTGGATGTCCTTTCTGTTAGTTTTCCTTCTAACAGACAGGACCCTCAGCTGCAGGTCTGTTGGAGTACCTGGCCGGCCGTGTGAGGTGTCAGTCTGCCCCTGCTTGGGGGTGCCTCCCAGTTAGGCTGCTCGGGGGTCAGGGGTCAGGGACCCACTTGAGGAGGCAGTCAGCCCGTTCTCAGATCTCCAGTTGCGTGCTGGGAGAACCACTGCTCTCCTCAAAGCTGTCAGACAGGGACATTTAAGTCTGCAGAGGTTACTGCTGTCTTTTTGTTTGTCTGTGCCCTGCCCCCAGAGGTGGAGCCTACAGAGGCAGGCAGGCCTCCTTGAGCTGTGGTGGGCTCCACCCAGTTCCAGCTTCCCGGCTGCTTTGTTTACCTAAGCGAGCCTGGGCAATGGCGGGCGCCCCTCCCCCAGCCTCGCTGCCGACTTGCTGTTTGATCTCCGACTGCTGTGCTAGCAATCAGCGAGACTCCGTGGGCGTAGGACCCTCTGAGCCAGGTGCGGGCTATACTCTCCTGGGGCACCGTTTCCTAAGCCCCTCGGAAAAGCACAGTATTCGGGTGGGAGTGGCCCGACTTTCCAGGTGCCGTCTGTCACCCCTGGAAAGGGAACTCCCTGACCCCTTGCGCTTCCCGAGTGAGGCAATGCCTCGCCCCTGCTTCGGCTGGCGCAGGGTGCACTCACCCACTGACCTGCAC
This sequence comes from Pongo pygmaeus, assembly GCF_028885625.2. Taxonomy (NCBI): domain Eukaryota; kingdom Metazoa; phylum Chordata; class Mammalia; order Primates; family Hominidae; genus Pongo; species Pongo pygmaeus. The sequence goes on along the minus strand of NC_072396.2, from coordinate 133,042,508 downwards.
CCACTGTCTGGCACTCCCTAGTGAGATGAACACGGTACCTCAGATGGAAATGCAGAAATCACCCGTCTTCTGCGTCACTCGCGCTGGGAGCTGTAGACCGGAGCTGTTCCTATTCGGCCATCTTCCATATTGGTGGAGTTTTCTAGTTACTTCTCCAGAAACTATTAGAAAGTTATTTATTTCTGTTCTTTTTACTGAAAATCTTGTTTAGATTATATGAATGTATATTATTGTCAAAGCATGTCTGCACTAGTGAATCAAACTGAATTGCCCTTTGATGTTTCTTTTGATGAATGGTGTTTTCAAAACTTGGTGCCGTTATTCGGAGCTTTATTGATCATTGTCAGTTGATGATTATAGACTATGTTAGCAGGGTCAGACAAAGGTAGGTTTGACTCTTGATTCCATCACTTACTAACTGTGTGACCTTAGCTAAGTCACTTAATTTTTTGGAGGTCTCCATGTCCTCATCAATGAACATATACAATTATACACATTCTGCTTTTCTCTTGAGCTTGATGTGGTTTTCAAATCAGGAATGTATTTTATCAATTTCCAAACATTATACACATATATTTGATAGTTTGGGCACATATTTAGAAGGTATAAAGGAAAAAAATGTGAACGGTTTTGCTGCTATTCTCTGAAAGACATAATAAATAATGTTTGGTGACCTGGCAGGATTTAGGTATTAAATTAAAGATATTTACAGAAAATTAGCTTATATTAAAAGAGAAATATGAGAGCTAACAGTAATTTGGTGCTTACTGTATGCCAAACACCATTTTATGTGTTTTAGATTATTTTATTTGATAGTCACAGCATTAAGTATTATCATTAGATAAATTTTACAGATGACAAGACTTGCTTTAGAACACCCAGATAGTGAGCAGAAGAGGGATAGATTTTAAATTTGGGCTTAATGAAAACCTCATGATTTTAACCACAATGTGATTGGGCCTCATAATCTTGATCTAAGCTTGTTTAATTTTGATGTTTTAGTTTATCTTACAGCTATCTGCAGATGAAAAATCATAGTTAACTGGGCTTTACTGTGTGTAGGAAAAGGGGTAAAAAGATCTGGTGGGGGTGCTGGTTCTTAAATCTTAGGAATCACCTTGTTCCCTAGTTTCTGTGTTAACTATAGGGGAAGATTTAACAAAGTAAAAAACAGATACTCAGAGAGAAAACTCTTAAAACAACTTTCGCTCACTTGACTTTAAAATCTTAGAAGTCAGAGAATGTATGCTTGGTAAAGACGCTAGCACATAGTTGGTATCCTGTGAGTGTTTGTTGAATTGGACTGAGTTCTTCTCTTTTATTTCCCAGCAGAGTTTTATTTACCCTCAACCCCTGTTGACTGTGGCTAACAGTATAATTAAGCATCTCTGCAGACACCAGCATAAAATGAGAGTCAAATGTAATGTTTATGTCTACCAAGCAATTCTTGAAAGTTTCTGTACACAAGAGGAATTATATCTGATCCATTGTGAAGCATGATCAAGATACATAATTTACTTTGAAAAAAATCTGTGGTTGATAGATGTTTAGGAAATATAAAGTGGATCAAATTGAAACGAAATTTAGATTAAATTATCTTAGAATGATTTAGATTAAGACAAGTGGAAGGAATCTTAACAATTCATGTAGGCATCCCCTATAACCTTACCTTTGAATAGCACTGTGCCTAAACTTTAGAAAAATCTCTGATGAGTTACATGATCATTAAGACTAGTTGGGAAGAAATTATATTAGTCTTATTATTAAAGCATTTCCATGTGTACCTACCTTTATTAGTAATGATTTGCAAATGTAATCAAGAATAGAATAACCTAACAGAGCAGTTCTCAAATTTTTTTAATCCCTTTATGCTCTTAAAAATTATAAAGAATCCTAAAGAGTTTTTTTCTTACATGGGTTATATCCATCAATATTTACTATATTAGAAATTAAAATGAGAAATTAAAATATGCATTTATTAATTTATTTTAAAATAACAACAAATCCATTATATAATTACCTAAATAACATAATTTTAGGAAAACTAATCTTATTTTCCAAAACAGAAGTATGTCATGAAAAGGATGGGATTGTTTTAGATTTTTTCCAATCTCTTTATCATCTGGCATAACAGAAGGCAGCTATATTATCACATATATTTTTCTGCATTCAATCTGTTGCAATATGTTGTTTCATTTGAAGTACAGGAAGAAAATCCAGTCTCACTCAGATATGTAGTTGGAAAGGGAATAGATATTTTAATAGCCTTTTCAGATAATAGTGGATATTCTTCTCTGATACTACACTAAAATTCAACAAGTAGTGGTTGCTTAAAGGTTAGTTGCAATATTGCATTGGAAACAAAACCACATTAACTAACTTTTCGTACTAATTTTCATTCTTTTCATACTTATTTTCATTAACAAGCATTGGTCTATCTTGCACTCTGAATGGATTTTTAAATAATAAATTATTTGGAAAATTCTAATTCACTGAGTTATACAGATCTTCGAAATGTTGCCTTTTTAAAATCCAATACAAAAATCATACTCAATATCAATGCTGATCTTATCAGAAAAATATTTAATGGTAGAAAACTGTCATGCTTATGATCGCAGATACCAATTTTCCAAAATTTGAATTTTCTTTTGAAAGCTTGAGTTTTACCAGCATCAGCAAATACTGTCAGTTGTTTTCCTTTAAGTGACAAGCTCACTTCATTAATTTCTCAAGAACATGTCAAGAAATATCTAAGTCTGAATAACCATAGTTTATTAGTTGTTCTTTTAAGTGAGAATAGTGTTCCATGAGAAAAACATCTTTCAACTTGAACTCTTAACAGTAACACAGTGCTTTTTCTTAAAAGAACCATCATACTTGAGAATGTGTCAGAAGTGCTTTATGCAGATTTTGCATTTGTCACACAGAAAAATAACGAAACACATCCTCATGGGTTAAGACATAAAATTAATAATTTTAATGCTTCACCAAGGACATTTTAAAGTTAAACTGGCCTTTTTGTTATTCATTTACTACAAATTAATGGTGGTAAAGAATACAATGACAATAGTAATATGTGTTGCCCCAGCTTTGATTAATGCTAGGCCATTGGTAGTATTATGCTTTATTGCTTTTGCACCATCAAAGCAAATATCAGCATAGTGATAAAAGCAAATAGCAATTATTATTATTAGAATGATTTTAACTCATGGAACTCCCTGAACCAGTTAACCCCTGGGCTCTGCAGACCATACTTTCAGAATTCCTTACCTAGAGAATGTCTTAAAAGTGCAGATTTTGGGGGGTGAGGTGGGCAAACTTCCAAGAATTCCAATTCAAGAGTTCAGAAAAGCAATCTAGTAATGTGTATTTTACTAGCACCCCAGGATATTTTGAGAAAGTTGGCCTATGTAACACATTTTGATTAATACAGCACAATAGAAGAGATGCTTTCATTTTGGCTATGGTTATGTGAAACTGAAATATATACCTGCCTAAAACAACCAATTATTTAATAAAGTTAGTAACCCTCACTTCTTGTTAAGTATATTTTGTTTGTTCTCTCCAAATTGATAGCCCTTTCTTTGTGTACAATCATTTTCCATCTCTCATCTTCCTTATCTACTTCCTTGTCATTTTCTCTATTTAAACCTGTTTAGACTGTATTTCTCTTTGCTAGGTTGTGAAAGTCAAAATTGGACAGCCATGCCATCCTCTGGTCATGCTTAGAGGAAGTCTCTGCTGTGTTTTCACATCATAAAATAATCAGACTGCTCATCCCCTAAGTTCTCCCTTCTCCCTGTTAGCTTTCTAGCCCTGTATCTGCCTCCAGAATTCTGATCATGGCTGCCGTGCCTGGCGTCAAGCCAAAGAATATAAATGAGTCTTGTCCAGGACTTTATAGTTGAATACCCTGGGTTCCTTTCCTTAGGGATGGTATACTGGGGTATGTCTGATAAAGAGGAAAAGAGTAAGCGTGAGTAAGAGAGAAAGCTTGGGCATGAGTACGAGCATTCCTTATGTAATTGGCCTGCTTCTTTTCCCTTTTCTAACAATGAAACCTTGAAAACTAGGACTCAGCCACTCCTTTGATCTGTCTTCATTTTTCCCTTTTCAGCTACCCTATAGTTGGCTGCCTGGCTTCAGAGCTTTTTTTGAACTTGGAAGACTTCAAGCCTCAACTGAGGAATCCTTGATGCTCTGTTGTTTTGTCTTGCTAAAATGTACAAGAAACGTGCACAGCTCTGTCCTTCAGGCTTAAAATCATCCCAGGTGAGAACAAACTGCCTTGGTCTTATTTGCATTTCTGGTTGACCTGTTTACTTTACCCTTTGGGCATTTTCTTCTATTTGAAGGGCTCAGGTTTTATCACCTCCAATACAATTATGGATACCTATTGGTTTCTACGACAGCTGGGTAGTTTTAAGCAAAATTTACTACTCTAAATGTTCACATGGGCAGTATGACACATCAGTGAAACAGACTTTCAGTTGCGAAGTTGGTTTGGTTTAAATCTTGCCTAGGGGTCATAATTTGTGTGATGGTGTTATTAGCATAATTTAACTGAAAAGACTGTTGTGTGTGTGTGTGTGTGTGTGTGATAAAAATTGTTACAAGAGCTGCCTTTATCATAGTTGAACAATTTAAAGGGGTATAATTGTAATGTTCAAAAAATGTTAAGTCATGAGTATGAGATCCTGAGATATAATCTGACTTATAAATGTAAATATCCCTGCCATATTCACTGACCCCATTTCATGCATAGATATGTATATATGTACACAGCTGTTTAAACTTTAAAGATCAAACACTAGTGCATGCAAGAAATCCACAGCAAATACTCCTGATTACACTTCTATTTCTAAAACTAATTATATGTCTGTGCAACTAATACCTTTAGAATTTATCAAGTGTCAGCAAATACACATATTTGTCAAGCTTGACCTCTTTGATATGAAATTTGAATCTATTTGTGGCAAAGCAAGCAGTTTTTATAGTAATTATTCCAATCAAGACAGGATCTTTCTTACTTAAACCAACAGCAATAATAAAAACCACTTTGGGGACAGAAGCATAAGCTAAAGCATAACTCATGAATTTGCAAATATTTTTTCCATGTAACAGATTAAACTGAGTTCTATTTTTGTCTGTGACTTCTGCTGACTTTTATGTGACAGAATAATTTATTGTGATATTAATTTCTATATTATTCTCACTGGAGTGGACATATTTTTTTCCTTCTCCATCTAGAAAAAGTAGCTAAAACATTTTGTATCTCTGCTATGGCAGAGGCAGAAGTGGAAGACTTAAATTTTGATTCACCAAAGCAGTAGTTTCCAGAAATCCAGAAGGTGACCCCATCCAGGCCTTTTGATTTTTAAAAACATAGTCTTTTGGAAGGATTATTCACAAAGAGGAGAGTTCTAAGATATGGAAGAGGTGGAATAAGGCAACCTGGAGATTGGAGTATTTGGGGAAGGCTTTCCTGAGTCTAATAGAGTTTTTTTTTTTTAAGGTTTCCTGGAGAACAGAAAAATGGAAACTCACTTACAAGGCTCTAGATGGGGAATTACTAAGGAATGCCTGTAGGAGCTTGACCATATGTATCATGGACTTGAGAGAATAATGGTGAGGCTCCTTGTGAATGAATCTTGGGCCAGTTAGGCAAACCATTTTAAGAGGCATTCTGAATCCCATTAGAGTGGAATGACTAAATGAACTTGAAGGATCTGCTTGATAGAATAATAATATTGTGTAAAAAACCCTTAAAATACAATAACCATCATATAATAAGGACTTGCATTACTCCTCAATTTTGAGTACCACTTAAGCCTGTGATTCTGGTATAATCGTCTGGAGGGTAGGGAAAATGTCTCTAAAATGACTAGCATCCTGGTGGGTACAGAGTTTGGGCAGATTTCACAGTCTGGAAATGTAACAGAGTAAGATATTAAATCCAAATGTTGTGGAATAAAAATCACACACACACACACACACACACACACACACACACACTTCATCTATAAAAACTATAATCAATGAGTGGTGGCATAATTCTTATTAGTCTTTTGATTTCCCCAATTTATGGTAGCTTGCTTATTATTATTATTATTATTTTTGAGACGGAGTCTCGCTCTGTAGCCCAGGCTGGAGTGCAGTGGCATGATCTTGGCTCACTGCAAGCTCCACCTTCTGGGTTCATGCCATTCTCCTGCCTCAGCCTCCCAAATAGCTGGGACTACAGGCGCCCACCAACACGTCCGGCTAATTTTTTGTAGTTTTAGTAGAGATGGGGTTTCACCATGTTAGCCAGGATGGTCTCGATCTCCTGACCTCGTGTTGTGCCTGCCTTGGCCTCCCAAAATGCTGGGATTACAGGCATGAGCCACCACGCCCGGCCTGGTAGCTTGCTTATTATTAAAGTAAAACACTAATGATCATTATGTGCAATCCTGCTACTGAAAAAAAAAGTACTTCTGGCCTATTTGTAATACTGTGATGGCATTTTCATTCATTTTTATTTTCTGAGCATCTATTGAATGATACAGGTAAGCAAATTAAAGTCCTTGAAAAAGATCAGTGGGTGTTGAGGACTGACTAGGCAGCTAGCATGACTACGTAGAGGAAGGAAGAACAGCGTGGTGTGGCAGCCACCTGAAAACCACACAGGACGGGGAGCCCCCACTCCCAGTCAAGGTGGCTAGTGAGTGAGCATGCTACTTAGCCTGGGGAACTGTGCTTTTCCACGGAACTATGCAACCCACAGATCGCAAGATCCCACTTGTGAGCCCACACCACTAGGGCCTTGGGTCCCAACTGCAGAGCCACACTGATTCTCAACAGATTCTCAACAGCCACTCTGCTGGAATATGCCTAAGCCTGCTGAGCTCCCAGGTGGAGAGGTGGCCATCACCACTGCTGCCACTGCCTGTTGTCTAAGCCATCTGAGCTCCCTGGGGGAGGGGCAGCAACCAACACTGCAGCTGCTAGCTACCTAAGAAATGAAGCTCCTGGCGGGGAAGGCGAAGGGAAGGGAAGGTCGGCGGCCATTACTATAGCCCCAGGTCCTGCTTTTTGCCTGCTGGAGCCAGGGCCAGACTGCTTGGTCACAAGAGGTATTCCTCACAGTGCAGCACACAGGCTGTGGCCTGATAGCCTCTTCAGGCCTGACCCTGACCCATCCCTCCCTCCTAACTTGGCAGGGCCTCCCTGCAGAAACTCCAACAACTCCAGACAGGGGCTCAGGGAAAGAACTCTGATCTTCCTGGGTCTGAGCCCCTAGTGGGAGGGGTGGCCATAGTCTCCGTGGACAAGCAGACATAGTCTTTCCTCCTGCTAGCTCTGAGGAATCTGGGCATCCCAGATGAGTGGGTTACCCCACAGCACAGCACACCCCCTCCACCAAAGGACAGCTAAAGTACTTCATTAAATGGGTCCTGGTTCCCATACCCCCCAACTGGGTGAGACACCCCAACAGGGGTCACCAGACACCCTATACAGGAGCATTCCTACTGGCTTTAGGTCGGAGCCCCTCAAGGTCAGAGATCCCAGAGAGCAGGCACCCGACTTTGCTCTTCTCCAGCCTCCTTAAGTGACATCTCCAGCTGCGGGAGTGAACCAGATGAGTAGGGCCCCAGCAAACTGCAGCAGCCCTACAGAACAGGGACCAGACTATTGAGAGAAAAACAAACAGAAAGTAACAACAGCATCAACAACAAAAAAATCCCGACAAAAACCTCATCCAAGGGTCAGCAGCCTCAAAGACTGAAACTAGACAAACTCATGAAGATGAAAAAGAATCAATGAAAAAATGCTGAAAACCCAAAAGGCCAGAGTGCCTTTTCTCTTCCAAATGATCGCAAAATCTCTTGAGCAAGGACACAGAACTGGACGGAGGATGAGATGGATGAATTGACAGAAGTAGGCTTCAGAATGTGGGTAATAACAAACTTCGCTGAGGTAAAGGAGCACGTTCTAACCCAATGCAAAGAAGCTAAGAACCGTGATAAAAAGTTACAGGAGCTACTATCTAGAAAAACCAGTTTAGAGAGGAACATAAATGACCTGATGGAGCTGAAAAACACAGCATGAGAACTTTATGAAGCATACACAAATATCAATAGCTGAATCAATCAAGCAGAAGAAAGAATATCAGAGATTGAAGACTATCTTGCTGAAATAAGGCAGGCAGACAAGATTAGAGAAGAAAGAATGAAAAGAAATGAAAAAAACCTCCAAGAACCATAGGACTATGTAAAAAGACCAAACCTACGACTGATTGTAGTACCTGAAAGAGACAGGGAGAATGGAACCAGGTTGGCTAACACACCTAGGATATCATCCAGGAGAAATTCCCCAACCTAGCAAGACAGGCCAACATGCAAATTCAAGAAATACAGAGAACCACGTAAGATACTCCACAAGAAGATAAACCCAAGACATAATTATCAGATTCTCCAAGGTTGTAATGCAGGAAAAAATGTTAAGGGCAGCCAGAGAGAAAGGCCAGGTGACCTACAAAGGGAAGCCCATCAGACTAACAGTGGATCTCTCAGCAGAAACCCTACAAGCCAGAAGAAAGTGGGGGCCAATATTCAACATTCTTAAAAGAATTTTCAACTCAGAATTTCATATATGGTCAAACGAAGCTTCATAAGTGAAGGAGAAATAAAATCCTTTTCAGACAAGCAAATGCTGAGGGAATTTGTCACCACCAGGCCTGCCTTGAAAGAGCTCCTGAAGGAAGCATTAAATATGGAAAGGAAAAACCAGTACCAGCCACTGCAAAAACATACCAAAATGCAAAGACCAATGACACTATGAAGAAACTACACCAACTAGTGTGCCAAATAAGCAGCTAGCATCAAGATGACAGGATCAAATTAACACATAACAATTGCACCCATCTCACGTTCAAAGACACACATAGGTTCAAAATAAAGGGATGGAGGAAAATTTACCAAGCAAATAGCAGAAAAAAGCAGGGGTTGCAATCCTAGTCTCTGACAAAACAGACTTTAAACCAACAAAAATCCAAAAAGACAAAGAAGGGCATTACATAATAGCAAAGGAATCAATTCAACAAAAAGAGCTAACTATCCTAAATACATATATGCACCCAATACAGGAACACTCAGATTCATAAAACAAATTATTAGAGACCTATAAAGAGACTTAGAATCCTACACAATAATAGTGGGAGACATTAACACCCCACTGTCAATATTAGATCAATGAGACAGAAAATTAACAAGGATATTCAGGACTTGAACTCAGGTCTGGATCAAGTGGACCTAATAGATATCTACAGAACTCTTCACCCCCAAACAACAGACTATATATTCTCATAACCACATGGCACTTACTCTAAAATTGACCACATAATTGATAGTAAAACACTCCTCAGCAAATGCAAAAGAACTGAAATCATAAAAGTCTCTCAGACCACAGTGGAATCAAATTAGAACTCAGGATTAAGAAACTCACTCAAAACCATACAATTACATGGAAATTGAACAACCTGCTCCTGAATGACTCCTGGGTAAATAATGAAAATAAGACAGAAATCAAGAAGTTCTTTGAAACCAATGAGAACAAAGAGACAACATACCAGAATCTCGGGGATGCAGCTAAAGTAGTGTTAAGAGAGAAATTTATAGCACTGAATGCCCACATCAGAAAGCTAGGAATATCTCAAATCAACACCCTAACATCAGAACTAAAAGAACTAGAGAAGCAAGAGGAAGCAAATCCAAAAGCTGACAGAAGACAGGAAATAACTAAGATCAGAGTGGAACTGAAGGAGATAGAGACAAAAAAAATAAAAAATAAATAAAACCTTTAAAAAATCAATGAATGGTTTTTTGAATGTATTAATAAAATAGCAAGATAGACAAAGAAGTAAAGAGAGGAGAATCAAATAGACACAATAAAAAATGATAAAGGGGATATCACCACTGACCCCACAGAAATACAAACTATCATCAGAGAATACTATAAGCACCTCTACACAAATAAACTAGAAAATTTAGAAGAACTGTATAAATTTCTGGAAACATACACCCTCCCAAGACTAGACCAGAAAGAAGTCAAGCACTTGAATAGACCAATAACAAGTTCTGAAGTTGAGGCAGTACTGAATAGACTACCAGCCCAAAAAAGCCCAGGACTAGACAGATTCACAGCCAAATTCTACGAAAGTACAAAAAAGAGCTGCTACCATTTCTTCTGAAACTTCCGAACAACTAAAAAGGACGGACTCCTCCCTAACTCATTTTATGAGGCCAGCATCATCCTAATACCAAAACCTGGCAAATACGACATAAAAATAGAAAACTTTAGGCCAATATCCCTGATGGACATCAATGCAAAAATCCTCAATAAAATACTGGCAAACCAAATGCAGCAGCACATCAAAAAGCTTATCCACCACTAACAAGTTGGCTTCATCCCTGGGATGCAAGGCTTGTTCAACATATGCAAATCAATAAACATAATCCATCACATAAACAGAACCAATGACAAACACCACATGATCATCTCAATAGATGCAGAAAAGGCCTTTGATAAAATTCAACATCCTTTCCTGTTAAAAACGCCTATAAACTAGGTATTGATGGAACATATCTCAAAATAATAAGTGCTATTTATGACAAACCCACAGCCAATATCATACTGAATGGGCATAAGCTGGAAGCATTCCCTTTGAAAACTGTCACAAGTCAACGATGTTTCTCTCACCACTCCTATTCAACATAGTATTGGAAGTTCTGGCCAGGGCAATCAGCAAGAGAGAGAAATAAAGGATATTCAAATAGGAAGACAGGAAGTCAAATTGTCTGTTTGCGGACAACATGATTCTATATTTAGGAAACTTCATCTTCTCAGCCCAAAAGCTCCTTAAGCTGATAAGCAACTTCAGCAAAGTCTCAGGATACAAAATCAATGTACAAAAATCACAAGCGGGCTGGGTGTGGTGGCTCACGCCTGTTATCCCAGCATGTTGGGCGGCCGAAGTGGGTGGATCACGAGGTCAGAAGTTCAAGACCAGCCTGGCCAACATGGCGAAACCCTGTCTCTTCTAAAGATACAAAAAATTAGCTGGGCGTGGTGGTGGGCACCTGTAATCCCAGCTACTCGGGAGACTGAGGCAAGAGAATTGCTTGAACCCAGGAGTCAGAGGTTGCAGTGAGCCGAGATTGTGCCATTGCACTCCAGCCTGGGCAACAGGGTGAGACTCTGTCTCAAAAAAAAAAAAAAAAAAAAAAATCACAAGCATTCCTATACACCAACAAGAGACAAGCAGAGAGCCAAATCATGAATCAACTCCCATTCACAATTGTTAGAAAAAGAACAAAATACTTAGGAATACAGCTAACAAGGGACATGGAGGACCTCTTCAAGGAGAACTACAAACCACTGCTCAAGGAAATAAGAGAGGACACAAACAAATGGAAAAACAGTCCATCCTCATGGATAGGAAGAGTCAATATTGTGAAAATGGCTATACTCCCCAAAGTAATTTAAAGATTCAATGCTATTCCCATCAAACTACCATTGACATTCTTCACTGAATTAGAAAAAAACAGTTTAAATTTTATATGGAATTCAAGAAGACCCCGTTTAGTCAAGACAATCCTAACCAAAAAGAACAAAGCTGGAGGCATCATGCTACTTGACTTCAAACTATACTACAATGCTATAGTAACCAAAATGGCATGGCAGTGGTACCAAAACAGACATATAGACCAATGGAACAGAACAGAGACCTCAGAGATAACACCACACATCTACAACCATTGGATCTTCCACAAACCTGACAAAAACAAGCAATGGGGAAAGGCTCTCCTATTCAATAAATGGTGCTGGAAAAACTGGCTAGCCATATGCAGAAAACTGAAACTGGAACCCTTCCTTACATCTTATACAAAAATTAACTCAAGATGGATTAAAGATGTAAATGTAAAACCCCAAACCATAAAAACCCTAGAAGAAAACCTAGTCAGTACTATTCAGGACATAGGCATGGGCAAAAATTTTATGATGAAATTGCCAAAAGCAATTGCAACAAAAGGTAAAATTGACAATGGGATCTAATTAAACTGAAGAGCTTCTGCACAGCAAAAGAAACTATCATCAGAGTGAACAGGCAACCTGCAGAATGGGAGAAAATTTTTGCAATTGAATTTACATGGAACTTAATGTACAAGAAAAAATCAAAGAACCCCATCAAAAAGGTAGGCAAAAGAAATGAACAGACACCTCTCAAAAGAAGACATTTATGTGGCCAACAAACATATGAAGAAAGTTCATCATCACTGAGCATTAGAGAAATGCAAATAGAAACCGCAACGAGATACGATCTTATGCCAGTCAGAATGGCAATTATTAAAAAGTCAAAAAACAACTGATGCTGGCAAGGCTGTGGAGAAATAGAAACATTTTTACACTGTTGATGGGAATGTAAATTAGTTCAACCATTGTAGAAGACAGTGTGGCTATTCCTCAGACATCTAGAACCAGAAATACCATTTGATTCAGCAATCCCATTACTGGGTATATACCCAAAGGAATATACATCATTCTATTATAAAGATACATGCACACGTATGTTTATTGTGGCACTATTCACATAGCAAAGACATGGAACCAACCTAAATACCCATCAATGATAGGCTAGATAAAGAAAATGTGGTGCATATACACCATGAAATATTATGTAGTCATTAAAAGGAATAAGATCATGTCCTTTGCAGGAACTTGGATGAAGCTGGAAGCCATCATCCTCAGCAAACTTACACAGAAACAGAAACACCGCATGTTTTCACTCATAAGTGGGTGTTGAATAATGATGAACACATGGACACAGGGAGGAGAACAATACACACCGGGGCCTGTCGGGGGAGTTGAGGGGAGGGGGAGCTTCAGGACCAATAGCCAATGCACGCGGGGCTTAATACCTAGATGACGGGTTGATAGGTGCAGCAAACCACCATGGCACATGATTACCTATATAACAAACCTGCATGTTCTGCAGATGTATCCCGGAACTTAAAATCAAAGAGAAAAGAAAAGAAAAAAGATTGGTGTTAAGGAGGATAGTTATCTTGTACATTAAATATTTATTATGATTTAGATTTTGTGGAGAATAGAATTACAGAAATCTGAGACTAAAAAGCAAATGGAGCTGTAATTTATATCCCATACTGTTGTCCAAAGGTGTACTTGTTCTGATATTTCCTGAGATAATAAGGTGACTTTTATATTCTATCCTTTCCCTCTATGGCTTATGGAATTGGTCACTACATACTGTAAAATTTGTGGTGTGTGTAGATAGAAAACTGGCCACCTGGAAAACCTATTTGAACTTAGTGGAAAATCGCTCAGTTCATGACATGGATATAGGAAGCTCTAAGGAAAAGATTCCGCATCTAGTGTAGTTTATTTTGTAGACTGTTACTTGCCTTTCACATAATAAACCCAAAGCTGAATACTTTGAGTGTCTACATTTCCATGATTAGACCATGTAGTAAGTGGTAAATTATATATTTTCTATACACATGCATCTCCAATTCAGGTAAAAAATAACAGGAGATAGAGATCATACCTCTTTCCACCTCTTTGCCCATGTTCAATTATCAGACATTGATTCAGGAAAGGCAAAACAACAACAAAACTAATAGTGGGTGATCTAATTCCTAGTAGAGGACTAACGGTAGAAAAATAGAATTAAATAATGAAAGATCTTGAATTCTGACTCAGGAGTTTATATTTAGTCTTTTTAGGCACTGGGGAGACACCAGAGTTTCTTGATATGAGGTGTGACAAAATGGAAGTGGTACTGTAGGGAATAATCTGGAAGCAGTGTGTAGGATATATTGGAACATGAAAGATATGGTAGTATAGGAAGACTAATTGGAAGTTACTACTAAAATTCAGTTTAAAAATTATTATTTGTCTGGATAATTTTTTTTTCTTGAGACAGTCTCTCTCTGTTGCCCAGGCTGGAGTGCAGTGGTGCAGTCTCAGCTCACTGCAAGCTCCGCCTCCTGGGTTCACACCATTCTCCTGCCTCAGCCTCCTGAGTAGCTGGGACTATAGGTGCTCGCCACCACACCTGGCTAATTTTTTTGTATTTTTAGTAGAGACGGGGTTTCACCGTGTTAGCCAGGATGGTCTTTATCTCCTGACCTCGTGATCCGCCCACCTCGGCCTCCCAAAGTGCTGGGATTACAGGCGTGAGCCACCGCACCCAGCCTTGTCTGGATAATTTATAACTTGTAATACTGAATTAAAATACATACTACTGTTTGCTGCTCAATTATTTGTCCCTGTCAATCATAAGTTTTAAATATTTTTTACTTTTATACAATTACCTGAATGTGTGACTTCCTGTGTCAAAACACTCACAATAACAGGTGATAAACAAAGAAAAACATGCTATAATTATTCATTTAAAAAAGCATTTGAACTAAAGTGTGTTTCATTAATAAAGAAAAATTCACTTGCAGTGAAACATAAATTAAAAAAATTATCTAATACAATAAATTAGATTTGAGTGAGAGGTAGACTACATTAATTCCACGTAACAGTAAATGAAGTTGATAGAATGTTACCCTCAGATATTAGAAGTGAAATTTTTAATTTTGATTTTAGATTTAGCCTGAAGCAGGGATGCTTGGAATTTGATGTCAGGAGGTCAGTATTCTAAGCCCAGTTCCATTACTAGCGTACTATGAAGTTACACGGTAAGCACAGAAATAAGTCACTGATTTCCAAAAGCATTAATTTTGGCATTTAGAAAAAAATATTAAGGAGTAAATTGTTATATCCAAGATAATAGAACTAATAACTCTTGTTTAGCTTTGGCTTGTTTGTTTGGGTCACTTTCATCTCCAATTCACACCTAGAATGGGTCGGATAAATACTTACTGAATGAATAAATAAAAATGAAACAATAGCATAATTGTAAGCTTCATGAGAGCAGGGACCATATCTAGTTTATTCACTCCTGTATCCTCAGCACTAAGCATAGTGTTCTGTACCTTGTAGAAGACTTAATCAATTATAAATCCCTTTGAAGAAAACCAGCAAATTAGTACATTTAAAAAAATTAAATTCAAGATTATATCTCTCTTGTGGGATATCTTTTTAATGAGATTGATTTTTCAAGTTGATTATTTCTTTTTCATCAGTAACCAAACTGAAATCACTAAGACAGATTGGTCATTGCAGGGTATTCAGGAGCAATAGGCTGCTATATAGATCGGTGACTTGTGACATTAGAAGACATATAAGAGCTCCTGAAAGTTAATAGGCTACCTAACTGTTACAGTATTCATCTGTAATATTGTTCTAAAAGCCCTATTGGGAGTTATGGATTTGGGCTTGGGGACTCAGCGATTTTTGGATTTAGAGCTGTACAACTCTAGTTATTTTCAAGACTACTTGTGTGAATAAGGGATTGTCTTAGTCATTTCAGACTGCTGTAACAAACTACCACAGACTTAAAGAAAGAACATTTATTTATCATACTTCTAGAGGCTGGGGAGTCCATGACCAAGGCCCTAGCATAATTGGTATTTGGTTCAGTTCTGGTTCACAGGTGGCCATCTTGCTGTGATGGGGGTGAGAACTCTCTGATCTCTCTAATGTCTCTCTCACTGTCTGTCTTTGTTTGTTTGTGTTTTTTTTTTTTTTTTTGAGATGGAGTCTGGCTCTATAACCCAGGCTGAAATGCAATGGTGCTATCTTGGCTCACTGCAACCTTCGTCCCTGGGGCTGAAGTGATCCTTCCACTTCAGCCTCCCAAGTAGCTAGGACCGTGGGCATACACCACCATGCCTGGCTAATTTTTATTTTCTTTTTTGTAGAGACAGAGTGTCACCATGTTGCCCAGGCTGGTCTCGAACTCCTGGGCTCAAGTAGTCTGCCCACCTCAGTTTCCCAAAGTGCTGGGGTTACAGGTGTGAGGCACCTCGCTCGGCCTGAGGTCTCTTTTATAAGAACACTAATCCAATTCATGAGAGCTCTGCCCTTAAGATCTAATTACCCCCCAAAGTCCCCACCTCCTAATAGCATCACATTAGGAGTTAGGATTTCAACATATGAATTTGGAAGGGACACAAACATTCAGTCTATAGCAGGAATGGAGTGACTACTGTCTCTAAGAGATAAATATCTTGGAGCTTAGGTGTGTTTTGGGGATCCTCTGTTTTCAAACCAGGGTATACCACATCGAAAATGTGTGCTAGGCAAAGCACCCACGACAATTCATACTAAGACACACACATATTTCAGGAATTTTATAGTAATGATCATGACGAATTGTCACAGTAGGTATAGAAGTAGGAGGAAGGGGGCTGGGCACAGTGGCTCACGCCTGTAATCCCAGCCCTTTGGGAGGCCGAGGTGGGCAGATCAGGAGGTCAGGAGATCGAGACCATCCTGGCTAACATGGTGAAACCCCTTCTCTACTAAAAATACAAAAATTAGTTGGGCATGGTGGTGTGGGCCTGTAGTCCAAGCTATTCAGGAGGCTGAGGCAGAAGAACCACTTGAACCCAGGGGGCAGAGGCTGCAGTGAGCCGAGATTGCACCACCGCACTCCTGCACTCCAGCCTGGGTGACAGAGCGAGACTCTGTCTTAAAAAAAATAAAATAAAATAAAATAAATAAAAAAAATAAATAAAGGGGGAGGAAGGGGAAGAAGAGGAGGAGGAGTAACAGCAGCTGGCATTTTTAAAATGCCCATAATGTGCCAAATACTGTTGTATGTTTTGCATTTAATCCTTACAATCACCATCTGACATGGTAGTTATTATTACAATCACTCTGCCATGGACGAATAAACTAAAGCAAGAAGATATTTAGTAATGTGCCTAAGATTTTAGACAGAAAATGAAGGAGTTGTGCTGTCAATCTGGGCAGTCTAGATTCAAACTTAATTCTGTTCTAAACTGCCTCCTAATTGGATACTTTTTGGACACAATTTTCTTGAAATATAAAAACCACAATTTTATATAGAAAGTCAGCTTGCGAAAGTTTATGCTTTCCAAATTCTCTACCTCAGGAAACTAAAATTCTACCTAAAGTCTTTCTTCCATGCGTTTCAGAAATAGCTATATAATCACATTTTACCACCATTGCTTCCTTGAGGTCATAATTGGAATCACTGCTTCTGTTGAGATTCAGTGTCTTCCCTTTTCTTCAGCCCAGATTACCTTGCTCAATCCTAAATTCTGGAAACTTTGATCAAGCTTCTGCCTGGTAAAAAGGAAGCACTATGTATTTTGCTATAGATATTGTTAAGAAAGTAGTCTTGGAGCTGAGGAAATATTCAGTCTACTTGTCCTTTTTGTTTAATCATTGTGGGTTTCACTTTAAACCATTGAAATAAAACTGCAAACAACCCTAGTTGCTATGTGTTTGTCTTTAGCGATTTTATATAAATTTATTATTAATAGTTTATTAAAAAGAAATATTGTTCCCTACAAATATTCCATAGTCAAAAAATAATGTGCTGTTTTTAAAAGGAGTAATTCGATCATGGTTGGAATGAAATTATTTTCCAATTAAGCAGGTAATCAATTTTACAATGAAAATCAATGAAAAATAAGGTTCTCTATCTAGAATTGTGCCTTGTGGGCAACTTACAGGACATACATCTACTCCAAAGAGGGAGAAACTTTTACATTTGCTACATTTCCACCGCTGTGGCAAATCCTAGTGCCCTCAAACCTTTGCTTAATTTTACCTTTTGTGGGCAGTACTTTTTTGTGGATGTGATCTTTAGTCAGTGATATTGAGGCCAGATAAGAAGTAGAGTAGGTAGGCAGAGAACTTTGATGTGATCATGAATTCTTCTCAAAGAAATTCTGGAGTGGTGTTCCTCTCTGAAACTGGTAATACTTGTTTGTGAACCAAATTTGAAATGATCCAGGCTCTACTGCACTTTTAGGAAAATAAGAAAGAACATAGAAAACTGACCATTGTCTACTCCTTCAAATTGGGAGAAAGAATCCTGGTACATTATTTATCATGCTTGATTTTTTTTTCAACTCGGAAATAGCAGGCACAACAAGCTTTTTCATAGAAGTCCTCTGGTTGGCCAAAGACAAATTCACAGATTTCTATCAGAAATGAGCTTTGGAACAATTACTTCTGAAAGTTCCCTCAAGAGACTAGACTAGGGGTCAGCAAACATTTTCTGTAAAAGGCAAGATAATAAGGATTAGGCTTTCTGGGCCATCATCTAGTTTTAAATGTAATTCTAAATATTTTTTACTCTCATACAATTACTTCAATGCATGACTTCCCAAGTGTCAAAACACTCACAGTAACTGTTGAGAAACAAAGGAAAACATGCTATAATAACATAATTATTCATTTTTAAAAGAGCATGTGAACTAAAGTGTGCATCATTAATAATAGAATAGAGAAAAATTCCCTTGAAGTCAAACCTAAATTTAAGAAAAAAAATCAATTTATCTAATAGAATGAATTAGATTTGAATGAGAGGTAGACTATCTACATTAATTCCAGATATTTATTTCTGCCATTATAGCATGAATGCAGTGATAATACATACATGAATGTGTGGTTCTATTATAATGAAAATTTATGGACAATAAAATTTGAATTTCATATAATAGTTTATGTCATTAAATACTATTCTTATTTTGATTGTTCAACCATTTGATAATATGAAAACAATTTCTAGCTTGCACACCATACATAAAGAAGTGGCAGGCCAAATTTGGTCCATGGGTCACAGTTTGCAAAACCCTGGAATAGACCAAATGAATTTTTACTATAATCTTTTCATTACTCATCTTTCATGCCTCATTCCACTTTCTATTAAATGAAATCAAAACTGCCTAGTCTTGTCTGAACATAATTATGAAAACCATTGGATGACCCATAGGTGTGTTCCAATGGATCTAATGACTTTCTTATGTCAAGAGATGACATTGAGAGTACCATTATTATAATAGAAGGAGGTCAAATGAAGGACGTGGATCAAAGAATCAGAGACTGGAATGCACAGGGCATCTTCTCCAGGATTTATGTCCATATAGGTCCAGCGATTGGAATTTATGGTCCAGGGCATAATTATGGCTATTCTTTTGGAAAAAAATGTACTCTATTGCTAAAATTGTAGGACCATAGATCATGAATAATTAGAATTCCATATATGTTAGTTGAAGACTTGGATCTTTATTAAATTACCTTGTTAGGAGATATGATCAGGCCATTTTTGTGTGAGTACAAAGGAAAACAATTAAGATCTAGTTCTTTTTTCTATGCTTAAAACTATCTTCTAAAATCAGCTTATTCATTTAATCACTTTTTCATTTGTTTTTCTTTTTTTTCTTTTTTTTTTTATTTTGAGACAGTCTTGCACTGTTGCCCAGGCTGGGGTGCAGTGGTGCAATCTTGGCTCACCGCAAGCTCCATCTCCTGGGTTCATGCCGTTCTCCTGCCTCAGCCTCCCTAGTAGCTGGGACTACAGGCGCCTGCCACTACGCCTGGCTAATTTTTTGTGCTTTTAGTAGAGATGGGGTTTCACCGTGTTAGCCACGATGGTCTCGATCTCCTGACCTCATGATCCACCCGCCTCGGCCTCCCAAAGTGCTGGAATTACAGGCCTGAGCCACTGCACCCAGCCCACTTTTTAATTTAATAAATATTTATTGTATGCCACATACTGTTCTAACCCATTTGATACAGATTTCATTGAATTGCTTGCATCAATTATCACTTTTCCAATGAATAAAATAAAATTCATAAAAGTTAAATGACTTGGCCAAGGTCACATAGATGATATATGGTAGAACTACAATTCAAATAACTAGTTTGTTGCCTGAAGATTTTGAGATATCCCAGAAGTACTGTGCTAAGTCCAGTACAGGGCAGTATCCTGTACAAGAAGATATATAGGAGGTTTGGAGATCAGGCTGATCTTAAGAAAGAATTGGATTAAAGGCTAATAAAGCCCAGTTTATTGTCAAGTGGAAGTTCCATCCCATTTTAAATTTTCCTCCTTCCTCCTCCTCCTCCTCCTCCTCCTTCTTCTGTCTGTCTCGCTCTGTGTATGTAGAGGTATAAATTTTGTTTGGCTGGTAAAACATTTCTATTTAATCTTAACCTCTCTTACTTGATCCCTTTCCTCCATCTTCTTCAATTCCAAATCCATCACCCTTAGGAAGACTTGAAGATGTCCCTTTTGGGAATGCAGATACTTGAAACAGTTCACTTCCCTTGAAGACTGTCAGTGTGAGCTCTAACGGTTGGAATTGTTCCAAAAATGTAGTTACAGTTAATTTTCTGATACGTAGCACACCTTATGAGCCCCTGACAAGTAGGTAGTAGGCCTTGGGCAAAGAGATGCCGTGTTCCACTGTATAATATCAAGGTTAGGATGAGTCTTTCTTTACTCTATCTAGAAGAGTCAGTGTTTTTATTTGATTCTTCTATTGCCCCATATAGAAGTTGCACCCTCTGATTTGCTGACAAACTATGCAAGGTCCTTTGGCATGTATCTGCGTATTCCCAGGATGGTGAGATGTGGAAAGCAGGCACGTAAGTTAAGAGAAATAAATCCATAATTTGATATTTGATTTGTGAGGCAGTTTAGCATAGTGCTTAGGATCAGAGAACTGTGGAACTTGACTGCCTTGGCTCAAATTGTAGCTCTGCTATAAGCTAATTGACCTTGGTAAATTTACTTAACCTGTCTATGCCTTAGTTTCCACTCCAATAAAATTGGAATAAATAATAGTTTCTACCTCATACGAGTTTAGTGAAGATTGAGTTAACATTTGTAATGTACTTAGACTAGTACCAAGCTTGGAATAAGACCTACATGAGGATTATCTATTATTCTTTCTATTACTACATAAGTTATGTCATTGGTGTGATCTAAAGGAAACTCTCAGGCTTCCCCTGCTCAGAAAATATTGTAGATGTTGTAGATATACTTTGGCCTAGAAGCCAGGATGCCCCTGTTTGAGTCCTGGCTGTGCCATTGTAACATGTATGGCTTTGGGGAAAGAAGCTCTGACATGATGGTCAGAAGAATGAGTTAGTATCAAGATGAAGAAGCATCAGGCATCGTCTTGGTCTATATTTTGCCAAAATATATTGGCATTGTAGACATCTGTCTTCAAACCTTAGCTGTAATACATTTTAGCGAAGTGACATTTTGGGCAACTAGCTTATCCTCTCATATCTACAGAACAGATTGTAAATAGTGCCTGCCTCACAGGATCATTGCCAGAATTAGAAGAATTAACGCCTATGAAACAATGAGAACAAATGGTTTCTTACACTTAACAAGGGCTTAATAAATGCTATTACTATCATCATCATCACCATCGTCATCATCATATTTGGGAATTCATGTTAAAGATGAGGATACTAAAGCCCAGGAGAAGTGACTTTCCCAAAGTCACAGAGCTAATTAATGACTTGAATACGGATCTCCTGACATCTAAGTCACTAGTCTTTCTGTCACAGTGTTGCAGTCTTGTTTTCTATGGTATTATCTGGAGTTCTTGTCTCACAACCAAGAAAATTGGGGATCATGGACACAAAGGGTGAGGTTGGACCAAATGTTTAATAAGCAAAAGAGGAAAGCTCTCCACCAAGGAGAGGGGGCCTAAGAGGGTTGCCAGCTATGAGGCTGAGTCTGGCATTTTTATGGACTGGAAGGGGAGGAATGTGCTCACTAGCTTGTAGGCTGTCTTGGAGAAAGCACCACTTAGAGAGAGGTATGATATTGTAAAAAAAAAAAAAAAAAATGCAATTAGGGATAGAGGTGAAGGCTTGGCCCAGGAACTTGGCCCTGGACCAATCAGGAGCTGATGTGAAAGCTTGGCCTGGGACCTTGGCCAGAGACCAGTCAGGGGCTGAAATGATGATTCACCCTATGTGAATGAAGACTTGGCCTGCAGCCAATCACAGAAAGGTAGACATATGTAAAACAGGTGAAAAGTAAGAACCAAAAGAGGAATAGAATTTGTTCATCTTGTTTCACAGAGTAGGTGTTTCCATTCAAGGATGCGGGCTCTTTCTTATCTGGGGCCTGCAGTTTGATTTTCAGGCTGTCCTCTGTTTGAAGAAGTTTTACCAAGGACCCACCCTAACCGCCTATTTGAGTGATTTCTTCCTTCCCCCGCTTTCAAATGCAAACTGCCTCCTTACTTCCTGGGTAAATACAGCTTGGTAATTTTTGTAAAATATACAGAATATTCAAGAGGAGCAGAACTCTTTTAAAGGATGATTCTTGCTAATAGGAAATGCAGTCTCATTTTCCTTTCTTTCATGCCTGTGGATGGGTGTGCTCCTCTGCCACTGCTAGTCCATGGATCTATGCATAGTTGTTAATTACTGTTGGTGACTGTGCTCAATAATCTACATGGAGTTTGATGCTATCTCAGTCTTCAGAGCTCCTGCAAGATTATCATCCAATGGCTACATCCTTCTCCAAGTACTTCCTGCTCCACCAATCTCCCTCAGACCAAATTACAAACTAGATAGTCAAAGTTTCTTGATGAAGTATAGAGTAGCTCTTAGAACAATGGTATAGTTTGGAGGAACAGAGATTGGAACTCTAATCTAGTAGTTCCTTGTGCCAAACAGGGGAAATTCTATCTAGGTTTGGGCTTTTGAAGAGAAAAATGTTCCTGTTTTACCTTCCTCTCTACTCATTACTCACCTATCCTTTCATTCCACACAGCCCCTCTTCCAAGTTGCCTAGATTTTTGTCCTGTCCCCCCGCCCTCACAAAATCCAACCTTCTTCACAGGAGGACAAATATTTTGTCTCTCAGATCCTTACTGTATTTCGCAAACTTAGATTTTCAGGCTTTGGCCAAATAATCGAGAATCTGCTCTGCTTTACAGGGTCCTGTGGTGGGTGTGAGGGGACTGCTTCTAGTTCAGTCAAGTCTCTCTGACTTTAGTTCAGACTTCCTAGCTGGAGCTTATTTTCTTACTAGGTGCTTTAAGAATTACAGACAATTTAATCCAATATGATGCCTAGAAATGTTATTTCTCCTAGTAGTAGGCCTTTGCCCTGGCTTCTTATTTTCTTATTTAATTTTTTTTTTTGAGGCTGAGTCTCACTCTGTTGCCCAGACTGGAGTGCAGTGGCATGATCTCGGCTCACTGCAACCTCTGCCTCCCAGGTTCAAATGATTCTCCTGCCTCAGCCTCCCGAGTAGCTGGTACTACAGGCATGCGCCACCACACCTGGCTAATTTTTTTTATTTTTATTTTTAGTAGAGATAGGATTTCACTATGTTGGCCAGGCTGGTCTCAAACTCCTGACCTCAGGAGATCCACCCACCTCGGCCTCCCAAAGTGCTGGGATTACAGGCGTGAGCCACCACGCCCGGCTGCCTTGGCTTCCTAAGTAAAAGTAAATGGGCCTGAGCATTTGCCACTTTTCTAAGTCTACCTTGCACTACAAGAACCACTGTTTCAAGTATTTCTGAAGATGAAGGCCATTTAACTGGACAACTCTGTAAGTTAAAATTGCCTCTCCCAGTAAAATGTTTAGGTAGATATCTCTGGAGTATTTGGACACTGACATCAAGAATGTGGCGCTCCTCTTAAATCATCCAGGCCTGTGTGCCATGAGATATTTTGAGGTAAGTTCTACAAAAGCTTATTGAAGAAGGAGTATAGATTTAATCTGGATAATTCATCATTTTATAGCTAGTTGGATTAATCAGACCAGTTCTACACTAGCAAAATGAAAGTGATGAACCAAGTTAATTATCTGGACCATCCAAATCAATAAATTTCAATCATTCCTGTTTCCTGCACATTTCAGGTGAAACCATATTTTGACTTGAATTATTTGGATAAATTCTTCAGTTTAACATTTATCTCTGACAATGGAGCCCTTGAGGCTTTGAATCTAGTAAGCATTGCATCTGTCACAGGCATAATGGAAAAAATGCTTATATACCTTGGTGCCACATTGCTTTTACAAGCCTCCTTGTAGTGCCATGTTGAAACCTTTAATGTTGAAATGTAGCACCATTTCCTTAGAAAAGAAGAATGAGACTTACAATAAAGATGATGGTTGCACATAAAAATACGAGCAGAGACAAAACCACTCTTTTCTTTGGGTGAGAATAAGGGGCAGTGATTTTACTGGCCTTAATAGCTCTCAACAGGGATAAATTGATTTGCTTCTTTCTTTATTTTGTAAGTTGCAGTGAATAGATTAAGATATGTGTACAAAACAAGCAGAGCCCATTGCAGAGAACAGGAATAAATAGAAGTGTGCTTTGAGTGCTGTGCCCCTTTCCCTTGTTTTGCTTTCCCCAGTGCCTTTCTGAACATCTAAGAGTACTTCACTTAGCTGTACTGTGCCTCCTTTCACACCTGCCCAGGATTACCTTAAGGCCTGATTCTTCTTGAATATATTTGAGATAAGGTTGTTGATAACCCATAATCACTCAATGTAATAGTCTTTCCAAAAACTGCATTTACACTGTCCACTAATGGGAGTGAGTCAAGTGGGTTTTTCAGTCACTGTAGTAGAGCTGGTGGGAAGGAAACTTGCAGTCGGGAATATCTTTCTAGAATTCATCAACTCATCCCATGGTGGTAGCTGCCTAATCTACTTAGGCATGATGATGAATCCATAGGCTAAGCTCAGCATATAGCAAAACACAGAGAAAGAACACGAAGCATCTAGTTAGATATCTGGGTATATATCTTCCTATACTGTTTCTTGGTGTTTGGCCCTGTATTTGTAAAACCACATTTAAACCTTAACCAGAAGACCTTTTCAGATAGAGTCAAGGAATTCGTGCTTCTAAAATTTGCATCACCTGGAGTATCTTGTTAAAATGTGAATGTAGACTCTGTTAGTCTGGGATAGGGCCTGAGATTCTATATTTCTAACAAGCTCCTAGGTTATGCAGATACTACTGGTTTGTGGAACACACTGTATTAGAAAAGTCTTCTGTAGAAGGTGTGCTCAAACTGGAATCCATGGATCCAAAGACTCTGTGAAGGTGCCTTAAGGGTTAACTCAATGGGGTGAATGTGTAGCCAAGAACATGAAACTCTGAGCACTTCTTCCCTCATTCTTTTTTTAAAAACATATGCTCTACTTCTATATTCTTTTTTTTTTTTTTTTTTGTTTGAGACAGAGTCTCGCTCCGTCGCCCAGGCTGGAGTGTAGTGGCGCAATCTCGGCTCATTGCAAGCTCTGCCTCCCGAGTTCACACCATTCTCCTGCCTCAGCCTCGCGAGTAGCTGGGATTACTGGTGCCCACCGGCACGCCCAGCTAATTTTTTTGTATTTTTAGTAGAGACGGGGTTTCACCGTGTTAGCCAGGATGGTCTTGATCTCCTGACCTCGTGATCCGCCCGCCTTGGCCTCCCAAAGTGCTGGGATTACAGGCATGAGCCACCGTGCCCGGCGCATACTTCTATATTCTTAATATAATGGGGTCCTATATAAGTTCTTTTAGAGGAAAAAATAGGTTTTGGTTACTAAAAACGCAAACAAAAATGCGAATAAAAATCCAGTATTACTCAAGATGAAGATCATTCAATTGGGCCAATTTTAAAAATAAAATTGCCTTTGGCAATGAAACATTCAGGTAGATACTTTGACATATTTAGATACTAATATGAGTATTCCCTGATTAACTTCCAAATTTCCTAGTGTAGTGGGTCTATCTACATGAAGAAGGAGGTTCTAAAAATGGGAAATATGATTTGGCTATAGTTTACTAATAGCCACTTTGCTGTTATAAGGCTAAATAGATAAAATTAGGTGTCAGGAGATCTACCTTTCAGTTATGGCTCTGATATTAATATATGGGTGACCTTCAGTGAGTTCTCACCTCTATATGTGTGTCTTCTTGTTAGTAAAAGAAGGGAATGATCAATACCCTAAATACTCCACAAGCTTATTTGAAGATGGAAATAACATAGTGGGTAGAGTGATACAGGGCCAACGCAGAAGCAGAGAGAACTATTAGGAGACTACTGCAATAATACAGAGGAGAGATGATGATGGCTTGGCTACTATGGTAAAGACGGAGGTGGTGATAGGTCATATTCTGATTCTCTCAAGGAAAAACTAAAAAGATCTGTTGATGAATTAGATGTGGGATGTAAGAGAAGGAGAGAATATGTAATTAATCATGGTACTTTAGACTTAGGAAATATTTTAAAGCCTTACTAGGAAATAAAGCATTGAAAATGAAAAGTTTTTGTCACATGGATGTAAAAAGCTGGATTTATTTCCAGGGAAGCAAGAAATGTTCACTGTGCAGCAAAGCCACAGAGATACCCATTGGCTCATTTGATGTTTTACCAGACACACATTGCTTTCTCTTTATCTTCTATTCCTTTTCCTGATTTGAGGTTTGTTTTCTAGAATAATAATATAACTTTTAATGAGGGAACCATTAGGCCTTATGAAAAATTGATAGATCATTAATCCAGAACGAGGATTCACTTCTTGGATGTTTTTGAAAAAAGAATTGAAATGAACTATAATATTTTTTTGGAGGGAGGCGGAATGCAGTTATGTCTATCTTCTCTCAGCTCTATGTGAGCACTCTGCATTCAGTTACCTAGTAAATGCCTTTTCAAGGCTGTTGAATTCTTGATGATAAAACTCAGTGAAGACTAATTCTCCTCTCAGATGTACTTCACTTTACACAACTGTTGTGTTGCTGAAGGCTGGGTTATGGGGAAAAGATTGTATTTATCTTGATTTCCTTATAAATCAATTCATATTTTAACCATTTTTGTGTTTCCAAAAACCATTTACTGAGTTCCTAGTGTATGCTAAGCACTTTACCAAAAGCCCAATATTCCTACAGTGTTTGCCTGTAGAAATATATAGTCTAGTCTAGCATATGGTACAATATATCAGCACAAATAATATGGTGTTAAATTATTTAATAAAGATACGTAAAAGATGTTATGGAAACACAGAGGAGGGACATCTAACCCTGACTGGAGGTTCAGATATGGGTTCATGGAGACAGTAATTTATGAGCTGGGTTTTAAAGGAGCAGTAGGAGTTAACATTAGCCAGGTGAAGAAGGAGTAGAGGGAGATCATTCTTCTAGGCAGACAGGGCGGCATGTGCAGTGAAGCCCTGGCTGAAAGGCAGATCTCTTGACACCTGGGTGTAAGAACGTGGCATGTTCAGAGAACAGCCAGTAGTTGAGTATGGCTGGGATTGAGTGTCTGTGAGGTATGCAATAATATGAGACTTGAGAGGAAAGCAGAAGTTATATAGTGAATGTTGTTATTTGCTCAGCTAAGAAGTTTGGGTTTTATAAGTAATGATAGCAGGTATTTATTGAGACTTGGTATTGCTAGGTAGCATTATATATACTTTATATGCATTATATAACTTAATCCTCACAACCACACAACAC
The DNA here is from genome assembly GCF_028885625.2 of Pongo pygmaeus. Classification (NCBI taxonomy): domain Eukaryota; kingdom Metazoa; phylum Chordata; class Mammalia; order Primates; family Hominidae; genus Pongo; species Pongo pygmaeus. The sequence goes on along the minus strand of NC_072396.2, from coordinate 133,015,072 downwards.
AATATTATTATCACTATCTTCATATAGAGAAACTGAAACACAGAAAGATTACATAGCTGCCAAAGATTAGTAAGTGACAGATCTGGGATTCAAATACAATCAGCTTATTTTAGAGCTCTTGCTCTTAACCAATAAATTCGATAGGCTCCATTAATCCTGAAATATAAAGAACCCACAGATGAAAGATGGCCACAGATTGAGACTCCTCCTATTGAGAGGTTCAGTCTATGCCTTCTCAGGAACCTCAACCAGCACTGCAACTGGTTTAACCAAAAGATATGGGAAAAAGGGATGTTGTACCAGTTTCTAAACCTAGACCACAAGACACTGGCAGTTTTCACTTCTTGTCTCTTGAAACACTCTCTCTGGAAACCCTGGGCCACCATGTACATGCTACATCTACTTTGAGGTTTCCATGTTGGAGACTCCAGGTGTAGAAGCTTCAGTTGATAGTCTCAACCGAGTTCAACCTTCCAGTCATTCATGACAAGGTACCGTCTGTACAAGTAAAGCCATTTTGGACCATCCAGAGCAATCTGTCCATCTGGTAAATACCATTAAATGACCTTTGTTGGCACCATGTGGAGGAGAGAAGTCATCCAGCCTAACCCTGCCTGAGTTCGTTACCCACAATATCATAAGATGTAATATAACGGTTGTTGTTTTAAGCCAGAAAATGTTGGCACAATTTGTTGTGAAGCAATACATAATTACAGCCACACCAATGAAAGATACCTGTTAAATTTATAAGTAAATAAAAACAGGCCAGACACCTGTTAAATTTCCAAGTGGTGTCTATCCAAACTAAAATACCTGGAAAAGGGTAGGTATGTAATAAATGAATGAATGAATGAACCCAATATGTATATTAACAATTTATAATTTATACATTTTGTGTGTGTATATGAAACCAGGTACCCAGTAGAGGTTGTTATGCTGGAGAAAAACTAGTACTGGATAGTCTGAGAAGATTCATGTTTCCACAATCTCTTGGGGCCTGCCCTTTTCTTACTGGTCACATTTGTAGGTGATTTTGCAAGAAGGAACTATTTTTTGAGCTAGTTTAGTGACCAGCATCTCACTCTTTACATGTAAATTCCCGCTTCCCTTCCATACTTGGCATGAGTTTTAGGTGGATTATTTCCTGTGTACTTTCTTCCAGCTTTTTGATAGAGCAGAGGGAATCAAGAGTTAAGAAAAGTGAAGCATTTCCCTAGGTGCACAAGTTGTTTTCAACCAAATATCAGTTTTAGCAGGTGAAGTAAACTATGAAAGACAACGTCTGAGTACCTGGTGAATGTTCAAATCCCCAAATGCTCATTGCAACTTGGAATATGAGGCATGAGGGCATATCTGGTTGGATATAATCTCTTTTCCCATGAAAAATCTCCAAATACAGATTTACATCCCCTGTTAGAATATGCATTTTAAAAGACCCCAAATACATATTAATAAGCCATAAAATGTACTTTAAAATGTCAAGAGTCTGGTTTTAAAATGTACAACATTTAATTTGGAGAGGAATTCTGGAACTCCTAAATTGTGGGAGGAACACAAAAGTGTCAGTGATACACTTCGTGTCTGCTTGTTTTGAAATCTCTCATGTCTTATTGTAGGTATAAGATAGCTTTTACTTCTGAAAAAGACCCCATCCCTTCCTGCTAAAATGACAACTTTCTTTCTTTTGTCCTTCCTTCTCTTTTTATTCTTCATAGATTCTTTTCTTTCCTTTTTTCCTTCCTTCCTTCCCTTTCTTTCTTCTTTTTTCTCTTCTGATCTGTCTCAGAAGAATGAAGATTTATATTCTTTATTAATCATTCACTTTTCACTAGCTCAAAAGTATATATTGCTGGGAGAGGTTTCATCCTTTCCTGCCACTGAGATAAAGAAAGTAATGTCACTCTACTTCCTGGGGTGAAAGTAAAGAGATTCATCTAAAGTGTCAAGTAGGAGTGGGTAGAAATGGACACAGCCTCCACTTTTGCTTATCTTGCCAGCCCCAGGTAGTGAAGCAGATCCCCACGCCCTCTGATATAGAAAAGGAAGAGAATCTGTGAAGGCAGAGAAGAGACACTTTTTGAGGAAGGATTAGAAAACAGCAATATTAACTATCATAGCCTAGCAGAAGCTGTGCTGTCAAACCTGCTATTTTGGGTCCCTGACCCTAAACTGGTTCAGTGGGAACATTTGTGGATAATGGAATACAAAGTGTTCTGAGACTAAGTAAGTAGCTTTGGAGTAAAGTTAGACCTACTACACACTGACACTTGACGCAGAGGCTCATCAGCTTCTGTGTGACCTTGGTCAAGTCACTTTACTCTTCTAAGCCCTAGTTTCTTCATCAATAAAATGGTGATATTTTCTTTGTGATTTACACAGATGTTCATGTTTTAGGAATGACAGTAACCAGTTTGTCTGAATTCAATCTCTTCCTCCCTGTTCAAGTTGTTTTATTCATGTATATCCAGACTGCAAGGACACGGGATGAGAGATGTTCTCCCTTTTTTATTACTCACCAAACATTGCTGATGGTTTCTCTTGAATATTCATAATCTTTCAAGTAGATAAAACAGTTTAGTAATCCATTCTTTCCCAAATCTTGTTAACATTCTTCTGACTCCTTTAATATCCTCTTGAATGGAGCTTACTTGTTTATAACTCCGTATAACCTCTCTAACCCTCAATTTTCATGTAAAATAGAGATAAAGTATGTCATGTATAGGTTTAGGGGGAAGAATTAAGAGATGAAAGAATCTAGAGCAGAGCCTGGTACATAGCACGAACTCAGTGAACGTTAGTTTCTGTTTCCTTTCTTTGGTAGTTCCTTTTGAAGTAAAAATGTATCATTCTTTATGTATGAAGATACGCTCTTTCTGTCATTGTGAAAATGAATCACTCTGGGTCTAGGACACTTTGAACTTAGCATTATATAAAGCTGAGACATCTGGTCAGGATCTGAGTAGAGCTTGAGAATAAGATTTAAAACTGTGAGTATCTGGCCCATGGAAGACCAAACCTATGACTTTGGCTTTTTATTCACCTTTTTATTACCATGTAGGAAAAGTCAGTAAGTCGGTGCTTTAAAGTGAGCACATGCATGATAGGTACGTTAGAATTAACCCTATTTGTTTATGATGGCAGTCAAGCACTCGCCCATTTCTCCTTCTTGAAGGTTAGTGTCAGATTCTTTCAAGTCTGGCTGGAAATAAAGGTACAGCATCTTTGATCAGGCTTGAAATCTTGAGATAGCTGCTAAGGTCAAAGAAGAGAGGAAGAGAGGAGTGTCCAGGCCTGACTGACTTTTTACAAATTTGTTCAACTTCTTATAGGACCTTTTGATTCAAAAATGAGTGATTCCAGCAGATAAGAGTATAGGTTACCAATGTGTTGGCAAGCTAAAATGCTGGCCAAGCTGATGACTTTTGAAAGCTTGTCATGAAATATCAGCCACTCTGTGCTGGGTAAGCTTATGTCTTGCTCTGAGGTTAACAGTTTTTTGGAAAGGTGTTGGAAGAACACCAGAAAAGGACATAATACCTAACTCCTGAAATTCTAGGCTTTTTCTGAAATGCAATGGAAATAGAGTTGCTTTTCTGTGATTGGAAGGAACCAAATAAATTCCTGGCATGCTGTCCAAATAGTCGAGGTTGATGGCCTCTCTTTTCTTGCCCCTCTGTCCCTTCTTTATGCTATGCTGGAACAGAGAGGAAAGAAAGAAAGATGTTTTCTTTTAAAGGGCTCATTTGAATGGTTCACACTACTTCAGTGAGAAGGTGAAAATCATCACCTGAGGCTGTTTTCTGAGCTCACTGGGGGTTCCAGATGAATTTAGCAACTCAGTCTAATATGTTCTAGGAATATATCAAGGTCTGAACTTGTGGCATTCTGTTAATACAAGCTTCTTTGACTTCAGTAAGTGGGCTCATTTTTCTTCATCCTTTTCCTAACCCATGCACTCTAGCACTTAATTATCAGTGGTCTACTGTTCACATTAGGTAATGCTTACATTTCCCTTCTTCATTCATTCATTTATTCGACATCCATTTATTAAATGCCTATTTTGCCACAATCTATTATCTGGGCATTGGGGATACAGATATGTGTAAAATTTGGTTCCTGTCCTCAAGCTCACAGTCGAATATTTCAATTATTCTATAAGGTATTCTAGGACTGAAACTATGACTTCTATTTCTTAATACCTACATAAAACTAAAGACACAAAGTATGCTAAGTTAAGATTTATCAAGTTAAATTTGATTGAATTTAATCTGAAAAATATAGTTTTACGGTTGGCTCATTAATAGGCAAACAATTCATGAGAAAATGCAACTATTCTAAGATTGGTTCAAGTTTTAGTGCTTGATGAAGCATCCCAAACAACTTCAAATACAGATGGATGTGGGATGAATTTTTCTATTGGTAGAAAGTATCAACTATGTCTATACCAAATGTCTCCTGGGCAACTTTTACCCCATCATCAGTGGCTCAATTTTCTTATGTTTAAATGTATTTATACATATTTGTGTACACAACACACTTTCTTTGTGTGTAAAGGCTCAGAGAGGCATAACTAGTGTTCCCCATTGCATTTTGTTCTGATCTGAACTGTGCTGTCTCCACAGAAGAGTGGGCAGTCATATAGGTATTCTCATTTCCCACCCTTTACTTGCCCAGTGATAAATGAAATGGTTTGTTGTTATGGGATTTGTGGCAATTCATCATTTGCAAACTTTCCACAGCATAGTGTAACTTTCCAGAGCCATAATTATTCAGCAAACCAACTGGTCAAGGCAAGAGTTCATAACTGGTAAAACCGATAGTTCATTCTTTTGACTTTTGCCAAATTGAAGATCCTAAGGAAAACAGAGCAATGTGGGGGTTCAGAAGTAGTGTATTTTTAGCCAAGATGAAATGGGTCACATAAAATCTACCTACTACCTAGATAAGTGAGTCCATTCCTAACAATTGGAGTCTTTCATGAATTTTCCTACAACATTCTGACTTGCCTTTTTCCCTCTTTCTAAGCTCTCTGGCTGAAGTGATAAACCAATGAGTGAAGCAGCAGTTTAATTCCAACCATTAGGAAAGGACTGAGCCCATATCTAATACAAGCAGGACTGCAGCACTAATGTGTGTGACGTTATTCTTTCTTTCTTCAGGTATCTGACCATATGGGCTATTTACCCTCAATTTTCCTGTAAAATAGAAACAAAGTATGTTGTGTATAGGTTTTGGGGAAGATTAAGATAAGAGATGAAAGCATCTAGAACAGAGGCTGGTACATAGTATTTTGAGTCATCTTGGCAAGTTTTCAAATGCTTGATTTGAATTGATGGGCTTGAACTGTAGCAATTTGTTATATTGGCAATTTGTTATATTGACACTTCTCTTTGCACACCTAAAAAGAGATAGCTTTTTGCAGATACACTGTCTTCCTCTTCTCTGAGGACTGGCTTTTCTCTTGGTATTTTTCAAATGAGATGAGAAGAATAGAAAAGTTTAGGCCTGAACTGAAGGTCAAAATTGATTGGCTGAAAACTAGCCTTGGATGTACAGATTTGGTGGTAGATCTCTTTGAAAATTTCATTTCTCACACACACACACACACACACACACACACACACACACTAGGAGACACAAATTTCTAGGGCAATGATTTTTTTAAAATGGAATGTAAAATTTTATTTTGTACTTTTGTAATAGAGACACTTCAAAGCATGTATTTGTAGATCTCTTTTCCAAAATCATCTTGTTTGGTTAGCATACTAGAGTACCTTAACACTGAGTTGGAAATTATTGCTTTCATACCCAGGCAATATTGTAAGAAACTTATAGTTATGACTATGAAAAAATTATATGTGGGTACAGGTACATATATATGTATGTATGTGTTTATAAAATTTTGTGTGTATATGATTATATACACACATATGTACATATACATGTATTTACATATATGTGCATATATATGTGTATAGTATAAAAAGGCATGTACAATATATATCACTAAACCTATTCAATTCAGTCTATGTAAGTAACAGTAATTGACTGCAAAATTTCCTGTGTGACTAAGAATTAGACAATAATGTTGATAATTGTGTCCTGAAGCAGCTAATTCAAATTGCCTTTGGGAGGAAAAAAGTAAGCAAACAAAACTGAATGAGGTCATTTAATCTGATATAACCTTGTAGTTATTTTGGATCTCAAGTGGGAAAAATAAGGTATAATTCAGCATTGGCAAAACTTACGTTTGCTGAAATCAATGTGAAAATGATTATATTCGTTTAACAGCCTGATGTAATTTTGTGATGTGACTCTCTTGTTGGAGTGCTTCAGTGTCTGCAGGTCAATCAACTCAAGGGGAAGCTCATCCTTGTCACCAAAAAAGATGATGATGACAATCCAATATGGATCATCTGAATAGGAAACCTCAACCTTCAGGCAACCAAAAGTGAAAGTGAACTGGGCTTAAACTGATTAGGCTGTCATGACTTCGTGATGATAGATGGAAGTCTACTAAGTATACCATGAGGCAAAAAATAATAATGGTTATTTGTACTGCCAAGTGTAGAGGATATTTCTGGGCAACTGGGTGCCCTCCCAATCTTGGAGATACTTTATCCTTATCTTTTAAACTCCTCTTCTTTTTCCCTGCCTAAAAGATATTTTTTGTAAACTTTAGTGATTATTCTGAAAATGTGCTGTCTCACAAAGAGCTTGTGGTTGAAATGATTATTTGTTTGTTTTAACAGTATGTACCTTCTCACAGAGAGGAACTAGCTACCGAATACATTGAAGAAAATTAGAAATTCATGATATCCAAACCATGCCTTCTAGTATGATAATGTGTGCATCAGACATCTCTCATCACTCCATTTGTACAATAGTGCTCATGTACATTTATTTTACATGACATTGTGTATTTTATTTATAGTCTTATACTAGTTGTTTTGCTTGTTCATATTTGTTCTCCTTATTTAGATTTTAAAGTCCTTGAATTCAATGAATACATTTTCTACTTCTCCTGAATGTCTTAATAGGATTAAATCAGAAAAGGGAAGGAAGAAGAGGGAAATGGAAGAGAGGGAGAAACTTACTGCTGAATCACAATGTGTCAGGCAAAGCAAGGGGTAGGGACGCAGTGTGTGGAGAAATGGTATCAAAATGTACATTTACCGGAAGCTGTGAAGTTTAGTATGTCTGATTCAGTTTTTATCTGGGCAGAGTTCAACTAAATTGATTTTTTTTTCTGGCAATGATTGCCAGTTATGGACTCAAGGCTCCTGATACCTGCTAGGAAGTATAAAATAGGGCAGAGAACAAATCATCTTTGCACTAGGGTTAAAGTTCAAATCTGCCTACTAATGCTGATTTTGTTGACTTCTACAGTCTTCTCAACTCTGAATCTTGTCTGGTTACTTAGCCATTTAATGTCCTGCCTGCCATTTTGCACCTTAGCAAACTTACCTGGACATAGGCCTTTTCTTACCTGCTTAGACTTATGGATCTCCCACTTACTTAATGGAAATTATAGTGCTAGTACCTCCTGACCAGCCACGTTTTTGTCACCCATACCTCAAGTAGCAGAAGCTGAAAAGGTCAATTGCATAGTTGAGTTAATCCATCTAAAGGAATATTAAATACTGGTTTGGGAATTAGCAATGTAGATCTGGTGGGGGGGTATCATGATTACAATAATATTTACATCAAGAGTGATATGACTATTGAAAGAGTAGCTCTATACATAGTTCTTTGCACGTCATAATAAATGCATAATAAATGTTATTTTATTGTTGGTCTTTTTTTCTTAAAAATCAGAAGATTGGAAACACTCTAAAATACTCTGATATACACACATACATGTCACACACATACACACACACACACACTACTTTGAAGATCCCTTTCCTTTCTCATATTTGCATAACTAAAGTCTGCTGTAATGGTCAGAGCTGAAAGGTCAGTGTCCTGATTCTTAAACATCAGACCATTTGAGAAATTGCCTCTTATGTACCATTTAGGCTGTATGGCTGTTGGCTAATGCTGTAGTTAGTTTCCATAAAGGTGGTGTCAAAACCATAATGACTGAGTGCAAGGTAGCTCATTGTTTTCTCTTTTCATCAATTATTCAGTGAAATCTCAGTCTTGGTAATATGTAACAAATGAATGAAGTGCTCTTGAAATGGATGAGCTACAACAGGATGAACCTTGTAGATCAGAACTGATGTTCCAAGAAGTCATTTTTGATATCCGGTGGTCATTTTTTATATTGAAAACTGAGCAAAGAAGGAGCACAATGGCTGGACAAAATAGAGCTTCCCATCTGTAACTTATGACTATTGTCACTTAAATGGTCTATATATTATGCCAACCTGTTACAGACCCATGGCATGTAATGCAAAGAAGATGTCATGCAAATAATTTACAGCCTATTGTATAGGTGATGAAGTGTCCTGTGTTCACACTCTTTCCAACTTGCAGATTAAAATAGAAGCTTTCAGAGCCAAAGTTTCCATTCATTTACCCACCAATACAGGGCAACATTTTTCAGTTAGTTGGGTAAATTTCCTATGTACCCAAAATATGGATCAAATCTTGATCTGTTTGATTAATTTTGGAAAACTCTTTAACGTTCCGACTATATTTGTTAATCTTACTAACATTTTATCCCAATCTCAGATATTCAAAAAAGGATTTCAGTTGATATGGTTTTAGCATAATATTAAGGTAGAAATCCTCTCAGACTACTATCTATATTAAACAAGCAAAATGAGAAGTGCCTAACTGCTCTTCTTGTTGTTGAATTCAGGATGTATCTCTGATGGAAATACCCAGGAATGGTTTAAAGAGAAGTAGAATGGTCATTCTCCTATATTTTGAAACATCAGACAGCTAGGCTATCCCTCTGTCCTAACCGCCATCAGTGATCAATAGTTCTACTGTACACAAATTTTTCAAAACACTTCTTCAACTTTTTATGCTTTTAATGTGCACCATATGTCTATTCCCTGTTATATAAACTAAAAACGCAGCTATATATTATGGAGACTGAACAAGTACCTTTATGTACAGGGATGAACTGTAATCAGCTCCTTATGGTATACCCTTTGGATTCTATTTGTGCAGTCTAAGGGATGTGGGCATCTGCCAGTTAGCTGTGATTTTGATCAGTGTGGGCAGCTGAACCAGATACTTCATCTAAATCCAGGTTACCTTTTGCAGCTAGCAAATAAAGGAGGATTGGGAATGATTCTTGAAGCATATAGCATAGGGCACAGTTCATCCTAAGGATAGAAGTTGCAAAAGAGTTGGCAAAAAAAAAGATAGAGGCAGATCCCATTTGGGCATTGGGATACATATTCGGGCACTTGGACAATACCACCAGAGATACAAGCACAATTAGGTTGTCAAGGTCAGATAATGCAACAATAAGGACAACCTTTAGAGTGAGAGTGGAAAGTGAGATATGTTGGAAATAATTCTCATAAGAATATAACCTCAAGATTCATTTAGAAGTCCTAGCCTGGACTTTGCACCCTAGCATCTGTTCACCATATTCACACAAATAACTAGGTGTTATTTGAGAAACCAACTAAAATACGACCATCATTGAATAGAACCTGTGTTCAACTACATTCCTTCTAAATTTCTTCATTGAAGTGATTTCATATACTACATCTCACTTTATATGTAAAAAAATGTGTTTTCCTACAATGAGATAGTATAATCCTAACAGTCAATATCAATCTAAGTATTTGTTTATGAAAATGCATTTTTTAGGCCAGGTGCAGTGGCTCACGCCTGTAATCCCAGCACTTTGGGAGGCTGAAGCGGGTGGATCACCTGTGGTCGGGAGTTCGAGACCAGCCTGAACAACATGGAGAAACCCCATCTCTACTAAAAATGCAAAATTAGCCGTGTGTAATCCCAGCTAGTTGGGAGGCTGATGCAGAAGAATCACTTGAACCCGGGAGGCGGAGGTTGTGGTGAGCCAAGATTGCGCCCGCCATTGCACTCCAGCCTGGGCAACAAGAGCGAAACACCATCTCAAAAAAAAAAGTGCATTTTTAGGAGTAAAATTCCCCTTTGGAGTCAACTCTACCTTTTGGCAATAATGATTATCTCTTCCCTGACAACATACAATGATCTTCTGAGTATACATGTTCCAGTGAGATGCAGCAGGTTCTATATTCTTATTTAATTTGGGGCTCAATCATGAAAATACAGAGGTAAATATGTAAAGAATAGGTTCTTCTCACATATGGAATTTAGGGTTCTATGAAGGGACTTCTCTTCAAGCTGGGACCTGGGTAGAGAATCAACTGGAATGGGTAATGATATATTTAGACAGGGTCATCCTTTATACTCATTATTTTACCTCCCAGGATGCCACGTTTTTCTGAATGATCTGTATAATTTGGAAGACTTCTTCTTCAGCATGTACCCTCCTCCTTATTCTGGAAAAAGAGTGACCAAAATGTACTTGCCCTAGCAAGGTTTTGTATCTAATATAGTTTATTTCATATGTGGTGCTGGGCCCAACTCCAGCACGACTTATACCATAAACAGTATTAATAATGATTGCACTATTCATTCGAGTGCCACAGAGTGGAAAACAGTCTCAGATTCAGGAACCATAACTGCACTGGTACCACCTATGCCTCCAAAATGTCATATGAATGTAAGTTTATCACAACTCTTCCAGAGATCCACTTTCTTTATCCTAAAATGGGGAGTGGGAATATTGGTCCAGATTAGTGATTTTCTAGGTGATGTGTTTGTGTGTGTGTATGTGTAACTTTCTTTTTAAAAATTTTATTTCAATAGTTTTTAGGGAATAGGTGGTTTTTGGTTATAGGGATAAGTTATTCCGTTCTGTGGTGATTTCTGAGATTTTCATGCACCCGTCACCCGAGCAGTGTATACTGTACCCAATATGTGCTATTTCATCCCTCACCCACCTCCCACCCTTTCCCCCAAGTCCCCGAAGTCCATTATATCATTCTTATGCCTTTGTATCCTCATAGCAAGAGCAGATTACTTAATTTTCATGTATTTGTATAGTTTCGAGGGTTCCTTTTGGGAGCTAACTTCCAGTTTTATTCCACTGTGGTCTCAGAAGATATGATTTTGATTTTCTTAAATTTATTGAGACTTGTTTTGTGGCCTATTATATAGTCTATCATGGAGAATGTTTCATGTGCTAATGAAAAGAATGTATATTCTGCAGTTGTTGGGTAGAATGTTCTGTAAGTATCTGTTAAGTCCATCTGCTCTAGGGTATATTTCCAGTCCATTGTTTCTTTGTTGACTTTCTGTCTTGATGACCTGTCTAGTGCTGTTAGTGGGGTATTGAAGTCCCCCATTATTATTGTGCTGCTTCTATCTCATTTCGTAGCTCTAGTAGTAATTGTTTTATGAATTTGGAATCTCCAGTGTTATGTGCATATATATTTAGGATTGTATCTTCCTGTTAAACGAATTTTTTTTTATTTTCAGATGGAGTCTTGCTCTGTCACCCAGGCTGGAGTGCAGTGGCATGACCTTGGCTTACTGCAGCCTCTGCCCCCTGGGTTCAAACGATTTTAATTCCTCAGTCTTCAGAGTAGCTGAGATTACAGGCACCTGCCACCACACCTGGCTAATTTTTTTTTTTTTTTTTTTTTTGTATTTTTAGTGGAGATGTGGTTTAGCCATGTTGGCCAGGCTGGTCTTGAACTCCTGACCTCAGGTGATCTGCCTGCCTTAGCCTCTCAATTACACAGACTAATCCTTTATTCATTGTATAATGTCCTTTTTTGTCATTTTCACTGTTGTTGCTTTAAAGTCTGTTTTATCTAAGAATAGCTACTCCTGCTTGCTTTTGGTTTCCATTTGCATGAAATGTCTTTTTTTTTTTCACCCCCTTTACATTAAGTTTATGTGAGTTTTTATGGGCTAGGTGAGTCTCTTGAAGACAGAAGTTACTTGCTTGGTAGATTTTTATTCACTCCACCATTCTGTATCTTTTAAGTGGAGTGTTTAGGCAATTTACATTCAATGTTAGTATTGAGATGTGAGGTACTGTTCTATTCATCATGTTAGTTGTTGCCTAAATACCTTGTTATTTTCATTGCATTAACATTTATGGGCCCTGTGAGATTTATACATTAAGGAGGTTCTATTTTGGTGTATTTTGAGGTTTTGTTTCAATATTTAGAACTTCTTTGAGCATTTTTAGTGCTGGTTTGGTAGTGGCAAATTTTATCAGCATTTGTTTGGCTGAAAAAGACTTTATCTCTTCATTATGAAGCTTAGTTTTGCTAGATACAAGACTTTTGGCTACAATTATTTGGTTTAAGGAGGCTAAGCATAGGATCCCAATCCCTTCTTGTTTGTAAGGTTTCTGCTGAGAAATCTGCTGTTGATCTGATAGATTTCCTTTATAGGTTACTTGATGCTGTTGCTTCACAGCCCTTAAGATCCTTTCCTTCATTTTGACTTTAGATAACCTGATGACTTTGTGATGATATTTTTGTGATAAATTTCCTAGGAGTTATTTGAGCTTCTCGTATTTGAATGTCTAGATCTCTAGCAAGGCCAGGGAAGTTTTCCTCAATCATTCCCTCAAATAAATTTTCCAAACTTTTAGATTTCTCTTCTTCCTCAGGAATACCAATTATTCTTAGCTTTGGCCATTTAAAATAATCCTGTATTTCTTGGAGACTTTATTCATTTTTTAAATTCTTTTTTGTTGGACTTTGTCAGATTGGGTTAATTCAAAAGCCTTGCCTTTGAGCTCTGAGGTTTTTTCTTCTGCTTGTTCTAATCTATGGTTGAAACTTTCCACTGCATTTTGTATTTGTATAAGTGTCCCTTTCATTTCCAGAAGTTGTAATTGTTTTTCCTTTATTATATCTATTTCTCTGGAAAATTTTTCATCCTCATCTGGTATTGTTTTTTAAAATTTCTTTAAGTTCTCACCTTCTCTAGTATCTTCTTGAGTAGCTTAATAATCAACCGTCTGAATTTCTTTATCCAGCAACTTAGAGATTTCTTCTTGGTTTGAACCTATTTCTGGGGAGCTAGTCTGATCTTTTGGGGGTACTATGGATCCCTGTTTTGTCATATTACCAGAATTACTTTTCTAGTTCCTTCTCATTTGGGTAAACTATTTTTTTTTTCAAATTGTTCTTGAATATATTTTTGATTGGACTGTGTGTTTTTTTAAATTTCTTATTTTTTTCCCTGTTAAGGATTGGGCTTTAATGTTTATTTTAGCCTAATTTGATTCTTGGTGCTTCTAGGGGTGAAGTTTCTATGAGATCCTTACTTATAGAGTTTCTGTGTGCTGGCTTTCCCTGATGCTAGTTGCAGTAGTTATATTCTTCGTGTATGGGTGTGTTTACTGTCTTCCGTGGAGCTGGAATGGCAGGGATCTCTTGAAACTTATTTTGTGATTTTGTGGTGTACACTTTATTTGTTTATTTAATTTCTCCCCAGTATTTTCTTTAATTAATTTGTGTTTCAGACTTCAGGCCAATAGAGGAAGTATCCCTGGGTAAGCACTGATTGTAGCTAACTAAGGCAGGTGGGTAGATATAATATCCGACCATGAGTCAAGGTCACAGCCTTGACAAGGGTGGCTGGGGGGAGCTCTCAATTAGATGTGCTGAGTGTGAGCTACCTCAGCTCCCCTGCCAGGACAGCAGGAAATGTATTCACCACACAGCCTCACTCCTGTCCTAGTGTTTTGGCTGTTCAGACAGACACCTCTTTTCATCTATAGAAATGTTGAAATGTTGATGTTCCAAGTATGGAGGAATTGTGACTTTGTAACTTGTGCAAGCCTGATTCTTGGGGGTAACTCCTCCTGTGGGGCTGCGCTCATCTGGATTGTTCCAGGAAGGCTGTCTATAGGTGCCTCCGCACTGCATTCCTGTGGAGGAAGCTCCAGCTGTATCTGCAGTGGAGTGCCGGGGAAGACAAGGACTCCTTATCCAAGGCCTGTCATGATCACAGAGGCAGCCAGCCTGTTAGGGTAGAAGTACAGACTTTCCGTACTGCAGTCAGCACTGCAATTGTGTCTCTGCTGTGAGAAACTTCCCACAGTAGAAAGATCTGGAACTGAAGTCCTGCTGTTCAGATTCTTTTGTCCCATGTGGTGATCCCTTGATGTGGTGCTCTCCCTCTTCCCCTAGGAATGGGGCTTCCTAAGGGCAAGACTGCAGTGATTGTTACTGCTCTTCTGAGTCTAGCCACCCAGTGGGGCTACCAGGCTCTGGGCTGGTGCTGGGGAATATCTGCAAAGAGTCCAGTGATGTGACCAGTCTTCAGGTTTCCCAGCCACGGATACCAGCACTTGCTCTGATGGAGGTGGCAGGGGAGTGATGTAGACTCTGTGAGATTCCTTGGTCGTGGATAGGCTTAGTGTGCTGGCTTTCTGGAATGCTGGTTTTGCTAGCAATGAAGTTGCCACGTGAACAGACTCAGGAACTCTGGTTAGCCAGGGTGTTGCAGGCTGTGGTGTTAGGTGTTGTTTTCTTCTACCTGGGAACAGTATTACTCTGCCAAGAGTTGCTCTAATGGCCTGAGTTGGTTGGCCTCTAGCCAGGAGGTGGTGCTTGCAAGACAGCAACAGCTGCCATGGTAGTAGTGTGATTTGAGCTTGCCCTAAATTGTCCAGGGGAAGTAGTCTGGTTTCTCAAATGATGGGCAGGGCCATAAAGCTCCCAAGGGTTTATGTCTTTTGTGTTCAGCTACCAGAGTAGAGAAATATTATCAGGTCAGGGCAGGGTTAGGCGAGTCTGACCTCAGATTCTCCCTGAGAGGGGCTTGCCTTGGTCTTTGCTGGGGGTGAAGGGTGATTCTTAGGCCAATAGGGTAATGTTCCAGAGGGGAGTATGGCTGCCTCTGCTGTGCAGGCAAGTTTGCAGAGAGTAGGAGATAGCTTGTAGCAAAAGGCCTCACCCAGCTCCCACACATTTGGCGAGGCCGGTCTCGCTCTCACAGTGCCCCACTAACAGTGCTGAGTTTAGTTCCAGGCAACCTGTACACAGAACTTGGACTTATCCCAGGCCATAAGCTTCCCCACAAGAAAGCAAGAACCACGTTCAGGCCACGCCCCTCCCCATTTGCCAGCAATGCTAGGTCCCCAGCTCCTGTGCTCCTATCTGCTGCAGTTCCCATTTACACCCAGATTTTGTTCAAGGGAGTTCGTGCCCACTCAAAATTATCGCAAAATTCAGCTGGGAGCTTCTTTCACCCTGCAACCCTTCCCTACGTTGACTGGCTACCTTCCCCATGGGGACCCTGTAAGATATAGTCAGGGATGGCTTTTCTGGGTTCAAGCTGGAGACTGGGAATGCCTATAAGGCTCTTCTTGCTGCTGCTTCTACTTTTATATTTTGCACCACTCCCTTAATCTGTTCTAGTTCTAGGTAAGTTTAAAGCCTTCTATGATCTGGATTTTTAGATTCCCCAGTGGGGATGTGTATTCAAAGACATACTCTCCCCTTCTCCCACTCTGGAAACTCAGGTTTTCAACCGTCCCATGGAGTTTGCTGTGGTGTGCCACTTCTTTCAAAGAATCTGTGAATTATTTAGGTTTTCCTGGTAAGTTCCTGCAATGGTTCTTGGAACAGAATTTCACAGTGTGAATCTCTACACACTGTTTTGTTCTTCAAGTGGGAGAGGCAAGCTAGCACTACCTCCTATCTGCCATATTGAAAAACAGATATATGTTGTGTGTTTATGTATGTATTTTCTCAGCATAATTTTTATTCCAATAAAATCTTATATAAACTTCCACATTTAGAACAGAATAAAATAGAACTATTCTGAAACTACTTCCATTTCATCAAACTTGTTTCAATCACATGCCAGCCATTACATTCACTGGAACACAGATTAAAAATCACTAGTCAGGATTTAAGGCCCCTCATCACTCTGATCTTCCATGATTCCTTCACTTTGCAATGTTGAGTCAACAGGTCCAAATGACCCAATTAAGGTGAACCTTATCTTTATTCACCACTATAGGAGAAATCATGGATTTATTTACCAGTGCCTAACATAGGGAAGATTCATCCAAAGTATTTATTGCCTACCACAATAAACACTCAGTGTTAGATGTGGTGAATTAATTGTTGCAGTCCTATTTTTTTTAAAAAAAAAGATCAAATATCTGTGTTTAATCAGCCACGCACTATGCTAAAAATGAATTTGTCCCATTAAGAAGGGACATCAAGAAATAAAGCCTATCAGGGAGGAAGACAGCTGGAAAAGTTACTGAATTACTGGTGTATGTGTATGTGTATAATATGTGGTTGTGGAGATGTTTGAAGTTTTTACTGCAGTGAGTTTGCAGTGACTGCATTACTTATAAGTGGCAGCACTATGCGTGAGTTATGCCAGTCTTCCCAAGTAAGTGGCAATAAAAACTTTATAGCATATCACACCATACCCACATATTTTATTTAAACCACTTATTTTCTTTGGATTGTCTCTTTTAAATACATCTCTATTTTTTCCTTCTCGCTTATGTTACTCAACATAGAAATATGGCCTCTTTGGAGAGGGTGGGGCCAAGAGCATTGGAAAAGGACAAGGTGGAATCAGTTTATATTTCAGTTAGAAATGAATGCGTTGGAAAGAAAAAAGAAATGTATGCATTGGTATGGAAAGCCTACAGCATATTTGCTGGTGGTTGTGGTCAAATATGGATTCGGAAGGATAAATTATAGCTCATAATTTACAGGAACAAATGGGAAAGACATTTGGAATGCTGGAATGGGAATAAAACCATTAAGTATCGTAGACTGTTTCCACTACCTCTGCCATGGGTTTTTGCCACATTGGGCAGGCTGGTCTCGAATTCCTGACCTCAGGTGATCCACCCCCCTCAGCCTCCCAAAGTGCTGGGGTTACAGGCATGAGCCACCGTGCTCGGCCCAATCCTTATCTTTAAAAGAGGAATGCATATTTTAGCCTCCATTGCTGGGTAGGGAAATTTTTTTTTTCTAATATTTGCTTCAATCTTTACTAAGCACCTTCTAAATCTATTAACTTAAAAAATTTTAAGGTTAGTAACTCAGGAGACATGGAAGAATAGAACATTTGAGTCTGGATGGCAGTAAAATGTACTAGAATGAAGAGGTATGATACTTAGCCACCAGACACTTCCATTTGTGTAGTCTAGATGCTTGAGGAGACATTGTTTTCCATGATGGAATAAACCTTAGTTAGTATCTGACAGTGTCACAAAAGGTAGTGAGCAACACTCCAAGAAGACAATCGGTATGAAAGGAGGTAACTGTATAAGAAAAACAAATGAAAAACCAACAACAGCAACAACAAAGAAATTGAGATGAATAGCAAGTAGTTTCTATCCTACAGTCATTAGTTTATTTTCAATTACATATTTTTGAATACTACTATATATACAGAAATATTTGTGCTCAGTAGAGCCTCTGTCCCAAATTCTCTGGACATTTACTTTATACCAGATTGGACCTTTAATATTTCTAGCTTTATCTGAATTTCCAATTTTAACATATCACCTACTCTGATTTTAAAGGTTTGTGCTACTTTCTAGCTAATCTAAATCCTTTGAACTTTCGTTCATCTATTTGATTAGCCAAAAACATTATTGAATGATGTATTACTAGGCACTGAGACTGTAGTGATCAAAAAGGCAGACATAGCCTCAACTATCCTAGAGCCTACAATCATTTCTTTCCTATTCCCCATACCTAGGTATGAAACACTGTTATGGTTACTTTCTCACGTAAAAGTGCTGTCCATAAATTTTAATGATGTGTTTATATTTACTCAGAATGCATTTTCTTCAATTTTCTCAGGATTTATTTGCTTTGTTTGGCATAAGCTAACTCAATGAGGAAAGAAGAGTTCAGTGATTAATTTTGTGTGTCAACTGGAGTGGACCACAAGATGCCCAGATATTTGGTCAAACATTTGCTATGAGTGTTTCTGAGAGAGTGTTTTGGGATGAAAGTAACATTTAAATGTATAGACCAATAAAGCAGGTGACCTTCCATAATATGGGTCAGTCTTATCTAATCAGTTGAAGGCCAGAATAGAACAAAAAGGCTGAACCCCAAGTAAGACAGAATTCTTCTTGCCCAAGAGCCTTCAAACTGGGATATCATCTTTTTTTTCATGCCTTCAAATTTGAAATGAGCCATTGGCTCTTCCTGGGTCTTGAGTCTGCCAACCTTCAGACTGGAACTATATTATCAGTTTTTCTGGTTCTCAGTCTTTTGGAATTGGACTGAAGCTAAACCATCAGCTCCGCTGGGGTCTCCAGCTTGCTGACTCACCCTGAAGATCTTGAGATTTTATTCACTTTGTTTCTTACCAAATTAGATATTTTCCCTAACTAATTAAATTAGATTGCTTAGATGAGCTAAGTGTGCCTCCCATCACATGTAATATTTATATCATAAATTAGGCCTCCAAATAAATCATTTTGAGGCATTAAAATGTGGATAATTTCAGTACCGAAGCAATTCAGTGTGAAAGGTTCTTGTTGGCCTAAATGCCTTTCCCATAAATCATCATATGAGTAGAGCTGTCCCTGTTGACCACCGATACCACTAGCCAATCTGTTAGACATTGAACATACCTTTAATATATAGCAAATAATAATAATATCATGCATGCATGTATATTTGTGTTGAAGGCAATGTGTAATTAAGAGCAGGGAATTTCAGCATTAGTAGGGTCATTCTTTCTTTTTTATTTTTGTTTTGGTCTGGATAGAAACCAACTCATTTTTCTTTTATTTGACATTTTATTTTAAGTTCAGGGGTATAAGCACAGGTTTGTTCCATAGGTAAATTTGTGTCATGGAGGTTTGTTGTACAGATCATTTCATCACACAGGTATTAGGCCTACTACCCATTTGTTATTTCTCCTGATCCTCTCCTTCCTTCCACCCTCCACCCTCTGAAAGGCCCAACTGTCTCTTGTTCTCCTCCTGTGTCCATGTGTTCACATCACTTAGCTCCAACTTATAAGGGAGAACATGTGGTGTTTGGTCTTCTGTTTCTGTGTTAGTTTGCTAAGGATGGTGGCCTGCAGCTCCATCCATGTGCCTGCAAAGGACATACTCTTTGGTATGGTTTGGCTATGTCCCCACCCAAATCTCATCTTGAATTGTAGTTCCCATAATCTCCCTGTGTCATGGGAGGGACCCAGTGGGATGTAATTGAATTATGGGGACTGTTACCCCATGCTGTTCTTGTGATAGTGAGTGAGCTCTCACAAGATCTGATGGTTTTATAAGGGACATCCCCCCCAACCTTGTTCAGCACTTCTCTCTCCTGCCGCCATGTGAAGAAGGATGCATTTCCTTTCCCTTCAGCCATGATGGTAAGTTTCCTGCGGCCTCCCCAGCCATGCTGAATGGTGAGTCAATTAAACCTCTTTCCTTTATAAATTACCCAGTTTCAGGCAGTTCTTTATAGCAGTGTAAGAATGGACTAATACAATCTTGCTCTTTTTTATGGCTCCATAGTTCCAGTACCACATTTCTTTATCCAGTCAATCATTGATGGGCATTTAGATTGATTCTATGTCTTCACTATTTTGAATAGTGCTACAATGAGCATACACGTGTATGTTTCTTTATAATATTAAATAGAATGACTTATATTCCTTTGGGTATATACCCGGTGATGGGATTGCTGGGTTGAATGGTAGTTCTGTCTTTAAGTCTTTGAATTGCCACACTGTCTTCCACAATGGCTGAACTAATTTACACTCCCACCAACAGTGTATAAGTGTTCTTTTCCTCCACAATCTCGCCAGCATCTGTTATATTTGACATTTTAATAAAAGCCATTCTGCCTGGTGTGAGATGGTATTTCATTGTGGTTTTGATTTTCATTTCTCTAATGATCAGTAGTTTTTATATTTTTTGACCACATGTATGTCTTCTTTTTTTTTTAAGCTTTCCCATTTTATTATTATTATTATTATTATTATTATTATTATTATACTTTAGGTTTTATGGTACATGTGCGCAATGTGCAGGTAAGTTACATAAGTATACATGTGCCATGCTGCTGCGCTGCACCCACTAACTCGTCATCTAGCATTAGGTATATCTCCCAATGCTATCCCTCCCCACTCCCCCCACCCCACAACAGTCCCCGAAGTGTGATGTTCCCCTTCCTGTGTCCATGTGTTCTCATTGTTCAATTCCCACCTATGAGTGAGAATATGCGGTGTTTGGTTTTTTGTTCTTGCGATAGTTTACTGAGAATGATGATTTCCAATTTCATCCATGTCCCTACAAAGGACATGAACTCATCATTTTTTCTGGCTGCATAGTATTCCATGGTGTATATGTGCCACATTTTCTTAATCCATTCTATCATTGTTGGACATTTGGGTTGGTTATATGTCTTCTTTTGAAAAGTGTCTGTTCATGTCCTTTGTCCACTTTTATATGGGGTTGTTTGTTTTCTTGTAAATTTGTTTACGTTCCCTATAGATGTTGGATTTTAGACCTTTGTCACATGCATAGTTTGCAAAAACTTTCTCCCATTCTGTAGATTGTTTGTTTACTCTGTTGACAGTTTCTTTTGTTGTGCAGAAGCTCTTTAGTTTAATTGGATCCCGTTTGTCAAGTTTTGCTTTTGTTATAATTGCTTTTGGCATCTTTGTTATGAAATCTTTGCCCATGCCTATGTCCTGAATGTTATTGTCTAGGTTGCCTTCTAGGGTTTTTAGTTTTGGGTTTTACATTTAAGCCTCGAATCCATCTTGAGTTAATTTTTGTATATGGTGTATGGAAGGGCTCCAGGTTTAATCTTTTACATATGGCTAGCCAGTTATCCCAGCACCATTTATTGAACAGTGAATCCTTTCCCCTTTGCTTGTTTTTGTCAGGTTTGTTGAAGATCAGATGGTTGTAGATGTGCAGTCTTATTTCAGAGTTCTCTATTCTGTTCCATTCATCTACATGTCTGATTTTGTATCAGTACCATGCTGTTTTGGTTACTGTAGCTCTGTAGTATAGTTTGAAGTTGGGTAGCATGATGCCTCCAGCTTTGTTTGTTTTTTGTTTTTGTTTTCTTGTTTTTTGCTTAGGATTGTCTTGGCTATTTGGGCTCTTTTTTGGTTCCATATGAATTTTAAAATAGTTTTCTCTAGTTCTGTGAAGAACGTCAATGGTAATTTAATAGGAATAACATTGAATCTATAAATTGCTTTGGGCAGTGTGGCCATTTTAATGATATTGATTCTTCTTATCCATGGGTATGGAATGTTTTTTCACTTGTTTGTGTCATGTCTGATTTCTTTGAGCAGTGGTTTATAGTTCTCCTTTTAGAGATCTGTCACCTCTCTAGTAACCTGTATTTCTGCGTATTTTATTATTTTGTGGCAGTTGTGAATGGAACGTCATTCCTTATTTGGCTCTGGGGTTGACTGTTATTGGTGTATAGGAATACTAATGATTTTTTGCCCATTGATTTTATATCTTGAGACTTGGATGAAGTTGTTTATCAGCTTAAGAAGCTATTGGGCTGAGACTGTGGGTTTTCTGTATAAAGTATCGTGTCATCTGCAAACAGGGATAGTCTGACTTCCTCTTTTCCTATTTGGATGCCCCTTATTTCTTGCTCTTGCCTGATTGCCCTGGCCAGAAATTCTAATACTGTGTTGAATAGAGGTGCTGAGAGAAGGCATCCTTGTTTTGTGCCCATTTTCAAGGGGAATGGTTCCAGATTTTGTCCATTCAGTATGATGGAGAACAACACATTTTTTCATGCTGCCATCTAACCAGGAAACAGCAGGATTATCAGGTAATAAAATCCACAAAGGATTACTTCTACAAACAGTGTCTATTAGGATATATTTAACCAAGTTCATGAAAACATGACTGATACCTAATGTGAATATTTAAAATATGCTGAGCCTGTGATATCCCCTTTTTATCTCCTCTATCCCCACTTTTCTGCTGCCAAAAGAAGTAATTTTCCCTGGGTCATGATGACTTATTTAAAAATCGTTGTACTAAGAAGATGTTAAACTGGCCACAAAAGTGATAACATTAGCTCTTCCAGGCTATTGCACATATCATTTATATTTTTAATGATTCATATGTTTTCCAAACCTTTATACAATTAATACTACTTAATAGGTATGGAAATGTTCTTAGGACATTCATCCAAGGAGATAACATATTTTTTTATGGCTGCAATATAAAGCTTTAAGCAAATGAGTTTCTCAGATGATACTGTTCTGTGTGTCAAAGTAGATATTTTCAAATTGTGCACATTAAAATTTTGACTGCAGATATCACCTTTAATGTGTGGTTTCCTGGCTGCGGGGATGGGGTGGGGTGGAAAAAATTATTACTAATTGATATGCCTTAATGACCTGAGAGCTTTCAGAGTTGGGTGAACCCAAGAGAAATGCTAAGAGGTATATATTTGATTCTAATTATGCATGGCACATGCTGAAAATAGACCCATTGTGACAGTTATATCATTGTCAAATTGCTAGACCTCACATTTTCTACTAATTTGACACTATTACCAAACACTGCCTCACTGAATTCATGAAAAGTGAAATAATGGATGAGGGCAGGAAAAAAGTAGAACTTCGTGATCTGTACTTGCTGTGGAGATTACTGTATTAAAAGGAAAAGGGTAAGAACATTCTAAATTTGCTCTTCTAGCTATTTTGAAATATACAATATATTATTGTTAACTATAGTCACCCTACTGTGCAATGGAACACTGGAACTTATTTCTCATATCTAACTGTAACTTTGTACCCATTGATCAACCTCTCCTCATCTCCCTTCCCCATTACCCTCCCCAGCCCATGGTAATTGCTATTCTTCTCTGTATTTCTATAAGGCCAACGTTTTTAGATTCCACATATGAGTAAAATCGTGTAGTATTTGTCTTTCTTTGTCTGGCGTATTTCACTTAACATAATGACCTCCAGACTCATCCGTGTTGCTGTACCCCATAAATATGTGCAATTGCTATGTGTCACTTAAAAACAAAATAAAACATAAAAAGAAAAGTGGGCTGAAAAGAAACCAAACTTGTTTTGGTAAATTAACGGACTTTACTTTTTTTTTCCTTATGGCTTTTTCATCATAAATTTGAAGACCAGGGCAGCAGAGACCTAAATATTTATTTGGATTATATTGACAAGCTTCAAGACAAGAATGGGTCTGTTGAGCACTTCCTGGGTAATTAGGTTTCTTTGATAACTACTGGTGGAATTTGGGTTAATATTTGCTTTTCCAAAACTGAAAACCAACAGTAGCACTGGTCTGGATGCATTTTCTCTAAGCTTATAGGCTTTTATGTTGGTTAATTTATTTTAACATAGCAAACTTTGTTAACCTTCCCTCACTTTTTTGGGAAGTAGGGAAAATTAAATATGATTTGGAAGAAAATGAAAAGCTAGATATTAAGTTTACCTATCTTATGAAAGCCATTTGATTGCTTCCTAAACATATCATGTATTGGGTAGAGGGGTTCTGCTCCTGGACTTTCTCCTGGTATAATTTTGTTTCTGGAAGAAATACATGGGGTTATCTGAGTCAGCTAAAGGTACAGAGTCAAATTAGAGCTTGAAGAAGAAAGTGTATCACTCTCAGATCTGTTTCTCATGATCATCAAGTATGAGAACTCAAAGGGACCCAATTAACATCCTAATCCAACCTTCAAGCAGTGGACAAGTTATGTTGGATCTGTAATTGGTCATAATTAAGATTCTGAAGGACATCTAGGATCAGCATTAGTTTAATAATGAGCAATCATTGGCCTTCAAAAGAAAAAGCTTTCAGTATTTCAAGACTTAGAACTCTATTAATAAACATCAGATTCTCTACTGTTTATCAACTTAATAAACACATATTGAACCATATGAAAGACACTTTCTTTTTGTATGTATATTATATACATATATACACATATATGTGTATGTATATATATGCATATGTATATGTGTATACATATATACACACATATACACATACACATATGTATATATACACACATACATATATGTATATATACACATGCACCTACATATATGTTTGCATGTTTATGTGTGCATATATATAGACGTACACACATGTGCATATATATAAAACATATGGTTTGTCTTCTGGAAGAAGGTTACAACATAGTATGGGGAATAAAATATATACACAGAAATCTACAAATAAAACAGAATATGGTGAATGCCACAGTAATGTAAGTATGATAGTCATATATTGTCTAAACTGGAATGCTTTTGAAAGTGAAAGGAGCATTATTAATAAATAAAACAGGTAATAGCATCACTGACCCAAGACAATGAGGATGTACATGAATTTTATATATGAATGATATTTTCAAAATGCTGAGTTCACAGATGGTCAAGAGCTCTTCAAGCTAGAATGATTAGGGAATTCTTTATGGAAGGGATAGCATTTGAGCCATATTGTGAAAGATGAATACAATCTTAATAGGTAGCTGGAGGAGGAGTCATTGTAAAAGGTGAGATTATAATGAACAAAGTCCTGGAGGTAGGAACAGGAGAGGTCTGCTTGAGTAGCAGCAAGCAGTACACCTTAAATTAAGATAAAACAAGGAGTATTTAGAAGATGAAACTGGAGCAGTTGGTTAGGAACAGCACACGTGGGGCTCCATAGCTTTGAATTTTATGCTAAGGAATTTAGATTTTATTTCAGCAGGCATTATGGCTCATTGAAAATGCAGTTGTATTATTTGAGAGGACAGTGATCATCATTGCCTTAATTATTTAGGATTAGATGTATTTTCAAATTATATTTAGCAGAAACCAAAGTGTGAGATAGGCCAATGAGTGGTGTAGTTGTAATATTCAGAGCAAAGTTCATCACCAGAATGTGGAGAGGCTGGATAGACTCTGCTGTGGAACTGCACTGCATGTTTGTAGGGACGAATGTACAAAAGCGTACGTCATTATCTATTGATGTTATTGTTTCTGTTTTCTTGTTGGCTAGATGAACAAGGATCCTTTCATTGTGTATCTTATTTGTGTTTACAAATTTATGTCCTGTATTTTGTTGAATCAAGGTTTTCCTTTTCTTTTTCTCAAAATTGACTTTTGTTTGGTATAGACAAACGTGGTCTTATCTTTTCAATAAGTCCACATTTATTTCCTATAATAGGCTTTATTTTACCATCTTTTATAAAGGTATTTCTGATTATTCTTCATCTTCCTTTTTTGCTTAATGTATTTAGTCAGTTTTCAAAAAGGAATACACAATAATCAAAATAGAAGAATCACAGGAAATGTAGCTTTCTGTCTTAAAAACATGCAATTATTTTTGAATATTTGCACTGAAAACACTTGGATGAGAAGTTCATGAAGTCTATATATCTATATATACACACACATATATGTGTATATATATGCACATATAAATGTATGTGCATATATATATATTTTATATATATATATATTTTATAGGCTGAGTCTCACTCTTGTCACCCAGGCTGGAGTGCATTGGTGTGATCTCAGCTCATTGCAACCTCCGCCTCCTGGGTCCAAGTGATTCTCCTGCCTCAGCCTCTCTAGTAACTGGGACTACAGGTGCCCGCCACCATGCCCAGCTAATTTTTGTATTTTTAGTAGAGATGGAGTTTCACCATGTTGGCCAGGCTGGTCTTGAACTCCTGACCTCAAGTGATCTGCCCACCTCCTCCTCCCAAAGTGCTGGGATTACAGACGTGAGTCACCGCGCCTGGCCAATGTCTTTATATTAAAGCTTGTTTGAATTCTCCCATTCAACCTTATGCTGCTGATGTGTGAGGCTGTAATATTGGGGTTACTTTCCAGTCCAGGCTAACCAGAATCATAGTTGTTTCAACTTGACACCTATGATACTGTGGTAAACTAGAAGGTTGTAAAACATAAAAGAAGAAAGGAACTAGATTAGATTCTGCTTAATTTGACACTTATATATGAATTTCAGAAGCTTTTATTTTGTTACCCCATAATTTGAACTCTGACTGTAATACACAATGGCTCCTAGCATGTGTCACTGGATCATGTCAATAGACTTTATTCAAATTCTACCAGAAAAAGGGAGAGAAGATGGCAAAATAGGAGGCACCATTATTCCTCTTCCCCACAAGCACACCAATTTAATGACTATTTACACACTCAAAACAACTTCATTAGAACCAAAACTCAGGTGAGCCCTCATAGTACCTGGTTTTAAATTTATATCACTGAAAGAGGCACTAAAGAGATAGAAAAAATAGTCCTGAATCCCTAAAGCCACCTCCTTCCCCTGAGACTGCTCCCTTCCTAGCAGCGGCAGCATGGTGTAGAGAGCAAACCTGGGTGCTGGGGGAGGGAGAACACTACAATTGTGAAGCATTGAACTTAGTGATTTCCTGTTAGGGCAGAAAGGAAAACTGGACCAAACTCAGCTAACACCCACCAATGCAGGGAGCATTTAAACCAGCCCTAGCCATCCAAACTGAGTTACCTAGCCATCCAAAACTGAGTTACCACAAATCTGGACTCCATGGGCTATAGTGCTCTGGGCCTCTAAGAAAACTCAAAAGGCAGTCTAGGCCATAAGCACTGCCATTCTTAGGTGAGTCCTAGTGCTGATTTAGGCCTAGAGACAGTGGACTGGGTTGGGACACATGATATACTGAGACACCCGCTGGGGCAGCCAAGGGGATACTGGCATCACCCTTCCTCTAACCCCAGACTGCACAGCTCACAGCTCCAGAAGCTGTCTCCTCAAACTCCTTCCTTCTGCTTGAGTAGAGAAGAGGGAAGACTGGGGAGGACATTCTCTTGCATGTTGGATACCAGCTCAGCCACAACAAGATAGGACACCAATCAGAGTCATGAAGCCCCTGTGCTAGGCCCTAGCTCCTAGATGACAATTCTAGACATACCCTTGGACAGGAGGGAACCTACTACCTTAAAGGGAAAGACCCAGTCCTGGCAGGATTCATCACCTGCTAACTGAAGAAACTTGGGCCCTGAATAATCAGCAGTGATACCCAGGTACTATGTCGAGGGCCTTGGTTGAGACTCTGAGATTTGCCAATTTGAGGTGAGACTCAGCATATCCCCACTTGTGGTAGCTAAGGGCAAGACTTCTTCAGCTTGAGAAAAGCAGAGGGAAAAGTAAAGGGAACTTTGTCTTGTACCTTAGGTACCAGCTGTGCCACAGAGGGGTAGTGCACCAAGCAGGCTCTTGGGGTCTCCGATTCCAGAACATGGCTTGTGGATGACATTTCTGGACCTGCCCTGGGCCAGAGGGGAGTGCACCGCCCTGAAGGGTGAGCCCCAGGACAGGCAGCATTCATCACAAACTGACTATAGAGCCTTTGGGCCTTAAGGGAATATTGAAGGTCATCTGGCAGTAATCCTCCTGGGTCTGTGAAATACTGGCTACAGGGTGGGGCTCCTCTGCCTTTGGAAAGGGAAGGGAAGCGTGAGAAGAACTGCATCTTGTAGTTTGAGTGCCAGTTCAGCCCCAGTGCAATTGAATACCAGGTAGACTTCTAAGGTTTTGAATCTAGTTCCTGTCTCCTGAACAGCACCTCTGGGCTTGCCTAGGGCATGGGGGAACTTGCTGCCCCAAAAAGGAAGGACACAAGCCTGGTTGGCTTTGTCACTTGCTGATTGTAGAGCCCCGGAACCTTGAGCAAACAAACAGGCAGTAACTAGAGTGTGGCTACAGCAGGCCTTGGGTGAGACCCAGTGCTGTCCTGGCTTCAGGTCTGACTCAGCACCATCATAGTGGTGGTGGCCAAAGGTGTGCTTCAGTCACATCACCCCCAGCTTTAGGAGCCTCAGCACAGAGATAGAGAGACTCCATTTGTTTCAGAGAAAGTAAAGGAAGAGAACAAGAATCCCTGCCTGGTAATCTAGAGAATTCTTCTGGATCTTTTCCAAGGCCATGAAGGCAGTACATTTATGAATCTGCAAGAACTAAAGTGTTACTGGGCTTGAAGTGCCCCCTAAAATAGATACAGCTTAGATTAAAACACCCAAGTCCTTTTGAATAACCACAAAACCTTCCTAAGAAGGACGAGTGCAAACAACCCCACACAGTGAAGACTACAATATTTATGTAACTGTTCAATGCCCAGACAAAAAAGAACATCTAAAAAAGTATTAAGACAATCCAGAAAAACATAACCTCACCAAATGAACTAAATAAGGCGCCAGAGACCAATCCTAGAGAAACAGAGATATGTAACCTTTTACACAGAGAATTCAAATAGCAGCTTTGAGAAGACTCAAAGTAATTCAAGATAACACAGAAGGGATTCAGAATAATATCAGATAAACTTAACAAAGATATTGAAATAATTAAAAAGAATCAAGCAGAAATTCTGGAGCCAAAAATTGCATTTGGCATACTGAGGAATGCATCAGTGTTTTAGTACCAGAACCGGTCAAGCAGAAGGAATTAGTGAGCTTGAAGACAGGCTATTTGAAAATACATATTCAGAGGAGACAAAAGAAAAAGGAAAAAGAAAACAATGAAACATGCCTACTGGATCTAGCAAATAGCCTCAGAAGGACAAATCTAAGAGTTATTTGCCTTAAGGATGAGGTAGAGAAAGAGATAAGGGTAGAAAGTTTATTGAAAAAGATAATAACAGATAAATTCCCAGATCTAGTGGAAGAGATCAATGTCCAAGAGGAAGAAGATTATAAAACACTCAGCAGATTTAATCCAAAGAAGACTACCTCAATGCATTTAACAATCAAACTCCCAGAGGTCGAGAATAAAGAAAAGATCCTAAAAGCAGCAAGATAAAAGGAAGAAAAAAATACAATGGAACTCCAATATGTCTGGCAACACATTTTTCAGTGGAAACCTTACAGGCCAGGAGAGAATGGCATGACATATTTAAAGTACTGAAGGAAAAGGCTTTTACCCTAAAATAGTATATCTGGTAAAAAATGTCCTTCAAATGTAAAGGAGAAATAAAGACTTTATCAGACAAACAAAAGCTGAGGGATTTTATCAATACCAGATCTGTCCTACAAGAAATGCAAAAAAGGAGTACTTCAATCAGAAAGTAAAGCATGTTAATGATTAATTAAAAATCATCTGAAGTTACAAAACTCACTAGTAACAGTAAGTACTCAGAAAAAGTCAGAATGCTATAACACTGGAATTGTGATGTGTAAACTACTCTTGTCCTAAGTAGAAAGAATAAATGATGAAGCAATGAAAAATAATAATACAACAACTTTTTAAGACATGGACAGTACAGTAAGACATACATAGAAACAACGAAAAGTTAAAAAGCAGGGGGACAAAGTTCAAACATAGAGTGTTTATTTTTCTCTTTTCTTGTTTATGTGTTTATGCAAACTGTTAAGTTGTCATAAGTTTAAAATAATGGATTATGAGAGAGTATTTGCAAGCCTCATGGTAATGTTTAACCAAATGCATACATTGGATACACACACAAAAAAAATTTAAAAAACAAGAAAACTAAGTCATATCACCAGAGAAAACCATCTTCATTAAAGGAAGACAGGAAGGAAGAAAGAATGAGCAGAAGACCAAAAAACAACCAGAAAGGAAATAAAATCTGAAGGGTAAATCCTTATCTATCAGTAAAACCACTGAATGTAAATGGACTAAACTCTCTAAACAAAAGACATGGAGTGGCTGAATGGATTAAAAAAATAAGACCTGTTGATTAGTTACCGGCAAGAAAAACACATCACCTGTAAAAACACACATAGACTGAAAATAAAGGGATGGAAAAAAGATATTCCATGCGAATTGAAATCACAAAAGAGCAGGAGTAGCTATACTTACATCAGAAAAGATAGATTTTAAGACATAAACTATAAGAAGCGACAAAGAAGGTCACTATATGCTGATAAGGAGTTAATTCAGCCAGAGGATATAACAATTTTAAACATATATGCACCCAACATTGGAACACTCAGATATATAAGGCAAATATTATTATAGCTAAGGAAAGAGATAGACCCCAATAAGATAATAGCTGGAGAATTCAACACCCCCTTTCAGCATTGTACAGATCTTTCACATAGAAAATTAACAGTCATCAGATTAAGTCTGATAGACTTTAATCATTGACCAAAGGAATCCAATAGATATTTACAGAATATTTAATCAATGACTGCAGAATACACATTATTCCCCTCAGCACATGGATCATTCTGAAGAATAGACCACATATTAGGTAACAAAACAAGTTTAAAATATTCAAAAAATTGAAATAACATCAAGCATTGTCTCTCAGCACAATCGAATAAAACTGGAAATTAATAACAGAAGGAATTTTGGAAACTACACAAATATATGGAAATTAAACAATGTGCTTTTGAATGATGAGTGGGTCAATGAAGAAATTAAGAAGGAAATTGAAAAATTTCTTGAAACAAATAACAATGGAAGCACAACTACCAAAACTTATGGGATATAGCAAAAGCAGTACTAAGAGGGAAGTTTATAGTTACAAGTGCCTACATCAAAAAAGAGGAAAAATTTCAAATAAAGAATCTAATTATGCATCTTAACTAGAAAAGCAAAATCAAACCAAAGCCCAAATGAATAGATGTGAAATATTAAAGATCAGGACAGAAATAAATAAAATTGAAATGAAGAAAACAATACAAATGTCAGTGAAACAAAATTATTTTGAAAAGTTAAACCCAATTGACAAACCTTTAGCCAGACTCACTGAGAAGAAAGAATATACAAGTAAACAAAATGAGAAATGAAAAAGGAGACATTAAAACAGATACTGCAGAAAATCAAAGGATCATTAGTGGGTACTATGAGCAACTATACTCTAGCAAAATGAGCAATCTAGAAGAAATGGACAAATTCCTAGACACATACAACCTACCCAGATTGAACTAGGACAAACTCCAAAATCTAAACAGACTAATAACAAATGAGATCAAAACCTTAATAAAAATTTTCCCAGTAAAGAAGACCCAGAGACTGGCTGACTTCATTGCTGAATTCTACAAAACATTTAAATAAGAAATGATACCAATCCTACTAAACTATTCAA
This sequence comes from Pongo pygmaeus, assembly GCF_028885625.2. NCBI lineage: Eukaryota > Metazoa > Chordata > Mammalia > Primates > Hominidae > Pongo > Pongo pygmaeus. Next base: position 132,984,005 of record NC_072396.2, on the reverse strand, counting down.
AAAAATAGAGGAGGAAAGAATACCTCTATGTTCATTCTATGAGGCTAGTATTACCCTGATAGCAAAACCAGAGAAAGATACATCAAAAAAGAAAACTACAGGCCAATATCTCTGGTGAATATTAATTCAAAAATCCTCAGCAAAGTAAACTGGGGCGGGGCCAAGATGGCTGACTAGAAAGCACGGTGTTCGGAGGCTCCCATTGAAAAAAAAAATAATGTTTGAATCCTTCACCAGCAACCAAGGTATCCAGGTTCTCTCATCAGAACTGACTAGGAGGCTAGCGTGACCCACGAAGAGAAGGAAGAACAGTGTGGTGAGGCGGCCCACTTTAGAGCCACATGGGGCAGGGGAGCCCCCTTCCCCTAGCCAAGGGAGGTGGTGAGTAGGCTACCCAGTCGGGGAAACTGTGCTTTTTCCATGGAACTGTGCAACCCATGGATCGCAAGATTCCACTGGTGAGCCCACGCCACCGGGGCCTAGCGTCCCAACCCAGGAATGTACACATTCTCAACAGTCTCTCAGCTGGTATCTGCTTAAGCCTAGGGAACTCCCAGGGGGAGGGTTGACCAACACCACAGCTGCAGCTGCCTGCTGTCTAAGCCATTTGAACTCCTTGTGGGAGGGGCAACAGCCAGCAGTGGGACTCACAACTGCCTAACATGCTAAGCGCCCTGGGCAAAGGAAGGGTGGCATCCACCTCTAGAGCTCCAGGCTGCACTTTTCCCCTGCTGCAGCCAGGGAGGCTGGACGGCTTGGTTCCAAAACTTGTCCCCAAAGCCCAACACACTTGCTGTGGCAGTCTGTGGCCAGAATGCCTTTTCGGGCCTGACCTTGACCCATCCTTCCTCATTGGGCAGGGTTTCCCTGCAGGAGCTCCAATAAATCTAACCAGAGGCTCAGGGACAGAACCTGTATCTCCCGGGGCCAGAGCCACTAGGGGGAGGGTTGACTCAGTCTCTGTGGGCCAGCAGACTTAGCCTTTCCTGTGGTAGTTCTGAGGAATCCGGGCAGCCCAGAAAAGTGGGTTTCCCCCCAGCAAGGCACACCCCCTGCACCAAGGGACAAAGTGCTTCTTTAAACAGGTCCTGTTCCCTATGCCATCTAACTGGATGAGACCTTCCAACAGGAGTTGTCAAACACCCTGTACAGGAACAATCCTACTGGCATCAGGGTGGTACCCCTCAAGGTCAGAAGTCCCAGAAGAAGGAACAGGCACCTATCTTTTGCTGTTCTCCAGCCTCCTTGACTGACATCTCCAGGCGTGGGAGTGAATCAGATGAATACGGTCTGAAGTGAACCCCCCAGCAAACTGCAGCAGCCCTACAGAAGAGAGACCTTACCATTGAAAGGAAAACAAATAAGTAGAAAGCATCAACAACATCAACAACAGCAACAACAACAAAGCCCCCACAAAAACCACATCCAAGCATCAGCAGCCTCAAAGACCGAAACTAGACAAACTGATGAATATGAGAAAGAATCAATGAAGAAATGCTGAATACCCAAAAAGCCAGAGTGCTTCTTCTCCTCCAAATGATTGCAACGTCTCTCCATTGATGGCACAGAACTGGATGGAGGATCAGATGGACGAATTGACAGAAGTAGGCTTCAGGGCTGGGCGCAGTGTCTCACGCCTGTAATCCCAGCACTTTGGGAGGCCAAGACAGGCAGATCACGAGGTCAAGAGATTGAGACCATCCTGGCCAACATGGTGAAACCCTGTCTCTAGTAAAAATACAAAAATTAGCTAGGTGTGGTGCCACGTGCCTGTAGTCCCAGCTACTCAGGAGACTGAGGCAAGAGAATTGCTTGAGCCCGAGAGGCGGAGGTTGCAGTGAGCCAAGATCATGCCACGGCACTCCAGCTCCGGCCTGGCGACACAACGAGACTCCAAAAAAAAAAAAAAGAAGTAGGCTTCAGAAGATGGGTAATAAAAAAACTATGCTGAGGTAAAAGAGCATGTTCTATCCCAATGCACAGTAGCTAAGAATCTTGATAAAGGTTAGAGGAATTGCAAACTAGAATAACCAGTTTAAAGAGGAACATAAATGACTTGATGGAGCTGAAAAACACAGCACAAGAACTTCCTGAAGCATACACAAGTATCAACAGCTAAATTGACCATGTGGAAGAAAGGATATCGAAGCTTGAAGACCACCTTGCTGAAATAAAGTATGCAGACAAGACTAGAGAAAAAAAGAATGAAAAGGAATAAACAAAGCCTCCAATAAAATTTGGACTTTATAAAAAGACCAAATCTATGATTGGTTGGAGTACCAGAAAAAGATGGGGAAAATGGAAACAAGCTGGACAACACACTTCATTATATTATCCAGAAATTCCCTAACCTAGCAAGACAGGCCAACATGCAAATTCAGGAAATACAGAGAATAATATTAAGATACTCCATGAGAAGATCAACCCCAAGACACATAATCATCAGATTCTCCAAGGTCAAAGTAAAGGAAAAACTGTTAAGGGTGGCCAGAGAGAAAGGCCAGGTCACCTATCAAGGAAAGCCCATCAGACTAACAGCAAAACTCACAGCAGAAACTCTACAAGCTAGAAGAGATTGAGGGCCAATATTCGACATTCTTAAAGAAAAGAACTTTCAAACCAGAATTTCATGTCCAGCCAAACTAAGCTTCACACATGAAGGAGAAATGAAATCCTTTCCAGATGAGCAAATGCTGAGGGATTTTGTTACCACAAGGCCTGGCCTGCAAGAGCTGCCGAAGGAAGCACTAAATATGGAAAGGAAAAACCAGTACCAGCCACTGCAAAAACACACTAAAATACAAAGACCAATGACACTATGAAGAAACTACATCAACTAGTATGCACAATAACCAAATAGCGGCATGATGACAGGATCAAATTCACACATAACAGTACTAACCTTAAATGTAAATGGGCTAAATGCCCTAAATTAAAAGACACAGACTGGCAAATTGGATAAAGAGTCAAGATGCATCAGTGTGCTGTATTCAAGAGACCCATCTCAGGTGTAAAAACACACATAGGCTCAAAATAAAGGGATGGAGGAAGATTTACCAAGCCAATGGAAAGCAAAAAAAAAAGATAAAAATAAAAATAAAAAAAAGCAGGAGTTGCAATTCTAGTCTCTGAGAAAACAGAGTTTAAACCAACAAAGATCAAAAAAGACAAAGAAGGTCATTACATAATGGTAAAGGGAACAATTCAACAAGAAGAGCTAACTATCCTAAATATATATGCACTTAATACAAGAGTACCCAGATTCATAAAACAAGTTCATAGAGACCTACAAGGAGACTTAGACTTGCACAAAACGGTAGTGGGAGACTTTTACACCCCACTGTCAGTATTAGACAGATGAATGAGACAGAAAGTTAAGAAGGATATTCAAGACTTGAATTCAGTCCTGGATCAAGTGGACATGGTAGACATTTATGGAACTCTCTACCCCAAATCAACAGAATATATATTCTCAGTGCCACATGCCACTTATCCTAAAATTGACCACATAATTGGAAGTAAATGCAGCAAATGCAAAAGAACTGAAATTATAAAAACAGTCTCTCAGACCACTGTGCAATCAAATTAGAACTCAGGATTAAGAAACTCAAGCAAAACCACACAATTACATGGAAACTGAACAACCTGCTCCTGAAAGGCTCCAGCATAAATAATGAATTAAGGCAGAAATCAAGAAGTTCTTTGAAACCAATGAGAACAAAGAGACAACATACCAGAATCTCTGGGACACAGCTGAAACAGTGTTTAGAGGGAAATTTATAGCACTAAATGCCCACAGGAGAAAGCAGGAAAGATCTAAAACCAACACCCTAACATCACAATTAAAAGAACTAGAGAAGCAAGAGAAAAAAAATTCAAAAGCCAGCAGAAGACAAGAAATAACCAAGATCAGAGCAGAACTGAAGGAGATAGAGACACAAGAAACCCTCCAAAAAAGCAATGAATCCAGGAGCTGGCTTTTTGAAGAAATTAACAAAATAGATTGCCAGTTAGACTAATAAAAAAGAAAAGAGAAAAGACTCAAATAGACACAATAAAAAATGATAAAGGGAATATCACCACTGACCCCACAGAAATACAAATTACCATCAGAGAATACTGTAAACACATCTATGCAAATAAACTAGAAAATCTAGAAGACATGGATAAATTCCTGGACACATACACCCTCCCGCGACCAAACCGAGAAGAAGTCGAATCCCTGAATAGACCAATAAAAAGTTCTGAAGTTGAGTCAGTAATTAATAGCCTACCAACCAAAAAAAGCCCAGGACCAGACAGATTCAAGGCCTAATTCTACCAGAGATACAAAGAGGAGCTGGTACCATTCCTTCTGAAACTCTTCAAAACAATTGAAAAGGAGGGACTCCTCCCTAATTCATTTTATGAGGCCAGCATCATCCTGACACCAAAACATGGCAGAGATATAACAAAAAAAGAAAACTTTAGGCCAATATTCTTGATGAATAGTGATGCAAAAATCCTCAATATAATACTGGCAAACAAAATCCAGCAGCATATCAGAAAGCTTATCTACCACTAACAAGTCAGCTTCATCCCTGGGATGCAAGGCTGGTTTAACTTAACCAAATTAATAAATGTAATCCATGACATAAATAGAACCAATGACAAATACCACATGATCATCTCAATAGATGCAGAAAAGGCCTTTGATAAAATTCAACGTCCCTTCCTGTTAGAAACTCTCAATAAATTAGGTACTAATGGAACATATCTCTAAATAATAAGAGCTATTTACGACAAACTCACAGCCAATATCATACCAAATGGGCATAAGCTGGAAGCATTCGCTTTGAAAACCGACACAAGACCTCTCTCACTACTCCTATTCAACATAGTGTTGGAAGTTCTGGCCAGGGTAATAAGGCCAGAGAGAGAAATAAAGGGTATTCAAATACAAAGAGAGGAAGTCAATTTGTCTTTGTTTGCAGGCAACATGATTTTATATTTAGAAAACCCCATCATCTCAGCCCAAAAAGTCTTTAAACTGATAAGTAACTTCAGCAAAGTATGAGGATACAAAATCAATGTGCAAAAATCACAAGCATTCCTTTACATCAACAATATACAAGCAGAGAGCAAAATCATGAATGAACTCCCATGCACTATCGCTACAAAGAGAATAAAATACCTTGTAATGCAGCTAACAAAGGAATGTGAAGGACCTCTTCAAGGAGAACTACAAATCATTGCTCAAGGAAATAAAAGAGGACACAAACAAATGGAAAAACATTCCATCCTCATGGATAGGAAGAATCAATATCGTGAAAATGGCCATACTGCCCAAAGTAATTTATAGATTCAATGCTGTTCACATCAAACTACCATTGACATTCTTCACAGAATTAGAAAATATAGTTTAAATTTCATATGAAATCAAAGAAAACCCCGTATAGCCAAGACAATCCTGAGCAAAAAGAACAAAGCTGAAGACATCATGCTACCTGACTTCAAATTATACTACCAGGCTACAGTAACCAAAACAGCATGGTACTGGTACCAAAACAGACATATAGACCAATGGAGCAGAATAGAGACCTCAGAAATAACACCACACATCTACAACCAGCTGATCTTTGACAAACCTCACAAAAACAAACAATGGGAAGGGTTCTCCTATTCAATAAATGGTGCTTTGAAAACTGGCTAGCCATATGCAGAAAACTGAAACTGGAACCCTGCCTTACACCTTGTACAAAAATTAACTCAAGATGGATTAAAGACTTAAATGTAAAACCCCAAACTATAAAAACTGCAAAATAAAACCTAGTCAACACCATTCAGGACACAGGCATGAGCAAAGGCTTCATGATGGAAATGGCAAAGGAATTGCAACAAAAGCTAAAATTGACAAATGAGATCTAATTAAACTAAAGAGCTTCTGCACAGCAAAAGAAACTATCATCAGAGTGAACAGGCAACCTACAGAATCGGAGAAAACTTTTGCAATCCACCCATCTGACAAAGGTCTAATATCCAGAATTTACAAGGAACTTAAACAAATGTAAAAGAAAAAAAACAACTCCATCAAAAAGTGAGCAAAAGTATATGAAATGACACTTCTCAAAAGAAGACATTTATGTTACCAATAAACATATGAAAAAAAGCTCAACTTCACTGATCGTTAGATAAATGCAAATCAAGACCACAATGAGATACCATCTCACGCCAGTCAGAATGGCAATTATTACAAAGTCAAGAAACAATAGATGCTGGCGAGGCTGTGGAGAAATAGGAATGCTTTTACACTGTTGGTGGGAATGTAAATTAGTTCAACCATTGTGGAAGACAGTATGGCGATTCCTCAAGTATCTAGAACCAGAAATGCCATTTGACCCATCAATCCCATTACTGGGTGTATACCCAAAGGAATAGAAATCATTCTTCTATAAAGACACATGCACTTGTATGTTTATTGCAGCACTATTTACAGTCACATAGTCATGGAACCAACCCTAATGCCCATCAGTGATAGACTGGATAAAGATAACATGGTACATATACACCATAGAATACTATGCAGCCATAAAATAAATTCAATAATGTCCTTTGCAGCCATATGGATGAAGCTGGAAATCATCATCCTCAGCAAACTAACACAGGGACAGAAAACAATAAGTGGGAATTGAACAATATATACACATGGACACAGAGGTGGGAACAGCACACACCGGGGCATATTGAGGATTTGGGGGTGAGTGGGGGGAACCTAGAAGATGGGTCAATAGGTGCAGCAAACCACCATGGCAGATGTATACCTATGTAACAAACCAGCATGTTCTGCACATATATTCCGGAAATTAAAATTAAAAAATTCCCACCCCTTTTCAGCTCTTATCTCAAAACTTCCTTGTCCAAACATGCTTCCTTTTCCTTCTCTTCCTTCTCTGGCATAATGGCTCTATTTTGGGAAAACCCTGTGTCCAGTGGAGGAGACCTGCCTTGGCTTATTAATGTGGTCAAAAGAAGAACTTAACAGCATAATTAAAGAATTATCGGATCCTCTTCAGAGCCCTAATGGATTTGCTAAAGAATTCAAATTAAACATTTTATCTTGTGACCCTAGATGCTCTGCTTTATATCAATTGCGTTCACATGTTAGTGTTAGAAAGCCAAAGATTGTATAGCAAAGGCAAACTGGTTGAATCCTTTTGAAGACTTCCATAAATTTTCTGAAGCAGATCGTGAAGGAACCCGTGATATTGCCAAAAATGTACAAAATGCTATCCTCTTTGTTTTCTAAAGAGTAGTTTTTTGAAATAAGGTATAACAATGCTAACAAAATCTTGCTAAGCCTACATTGTCATACTATGAAAGATTTTTAAAAATGTTTAAACGATATTCAGGCCTGTCAGCAGACAGTTGTGCTAACCAGCAACATGACATTATAACTCAAACTATATAAATGCCTTACATGAAGAATCGGCAATTATTATAAAGAAACAACACCCCAGTTGGGCTACCTCTCAAACTCATGATCTAATTAATTTTGGTAATCAAATGTCTTGTACCCTAAGCAAGGAGGTAAAGGAAAGGAAAATTGAGATTATGAGTTTACAACTAATAACGATTGTCCACACAATTTGTAATTCCTAGATAACCTAATAAGTTTGAAAACAGGCCCAATTCTCCACTTTGCAATTACTGCAAAAATCTTGGACATTTAAAAAAGATTTTAGAAAATTAAAATGGATAGAATAGCAACAGGTCAGAGAAAAAGAAAAATAGGGGTGCTGCAAAAAAATCAAAGGGACATTTTTTTTTCTTCTCACCAATGCCCTAAGGGAAATTGAAATTAAATGGAGAACAAATAGAAGTTCTTATACATACTACAGCTGCATTATCAGTGAGAAATTTCACCTTATTACAGTGTCCTACTCTTTTGAGTCAAAAAAATATACAAATGATGAGTGAAACACATACTGTTATATCAGTGTATAAATCTCAGTCTATTGTTTTTCAGTTAGGTCCCCCACATGGATCACATATTTTCGTCGAGTTCCTCAGCCTCCATCCATTTGATAAGGGAGACTTTTTAGAATCATACAATACTTCTATCTCTTTCCTTGGAAAGGGGAAATGTACTTAGAATTAAAAGATAAAATAAAATTGAGTTCAAAAATTTTTCAAAATCTGATTCTTTTAATTCCCATATTGCAATTCATATTGTCATGCAGGAAACTAAATTGTTAAATAATGAATAATTACAAGAGCTATTAAATATAGTACCTGATCAATTGTGGTCAAAATCCTCCACTAACAATAATTTTGGAGAAAATACCTCAAAATAATAATTTAATTACTAATTAAAATATCTCAATAAATTTGAGATAATTTTCAGAAAATTATCTCATTTGCTCCAATGAAAATTCAAATATATCAGTCGAAAGCTCTTCTAAAATTTAAATAATATCAGAGGACTTGGGAAAGATATGACCTATAGTTTTGAATTATGTAAAAGAGGCTTCATTATTCCTGTACAAGCCCATGTAACACTCCAGTTCTCTTCATGAGAAAACCAAACCCAAAAGATGGAGCTTGGTACAGGATCTGAGAGCAATTAATAACACAGTCATTCCTCAACATCCGGTAACCAAACCCCCATATGTTGTTGACTGCCATCTCAACTGAGAGTGAATTATTACTGTAATAGACCTACATAGTGCATTATTTAGCTTTCTTGTGGATAAATATAGTCAATTTCTCTTCATCTTCATTTGGGAAGACAGATAATATGTGGACAGTATACTGAAAGCCTAAATTATTTTTAAGAAATACTAAATTCAGACCTTTCAGATATCAAGTTCCTTAAGAAATCCACCCTGATACAGCATGTAGATAATTTACTTCTTTGCTCAGAGGATAAGCAAACCTGTATAGATGCTGGAATTTATTTATTGCAACAATTAGGTTCAAATGGAAACAAGGTCTCAAAAGAAAGACTTTAGTTCCACCAGAAATAAATAAGATATTTGGGTCACCTGAGATCAAAGAAAGACCTTTTTATCAATCTGGGTAAAATAAAAGGAATATTGTCCTTCCCTACTCCTAAAGCTAAGAAATAACTGAGAGGATTTTTAAGGTTAGCAGGATACTGTAGAAATTGGATTCCAAACTTCTCTTTAAAAATTCAACTTTTATACACTCTTTGAAAACAAAATAAGCGAGACATCCTGGAATGGACAAAGAAAGATCAGTTGACATTAGAAAAAATTAAAAAGAGTCCTAAAGATGCCTCAGTGTTAGGACATCCAAATTATAATCTTTCATCTTGTTTATGAAAATCAGGGAAACACTTTTGGCATTCTGACTTAAAAACATGGAGATCAAATAGACCTGTAGGATACTATTGTCAACGACTGGACCCTTTTGCTAAAGGATTGCCACTTTGTGTGAGAGCAAAAATTGCTACCACCATGTTAATAAAAGTTGTAACTTTTACAATAAATCTAGAAGCACTTCTAAACTCGCACCACACTCAATATTATTCAGTTAGTAGATTGGCTTCTTATGAAGTCCTTCTCTCTGCTCCCCATATTACCATCTCCATATGTAATAATCTATATCCTGCTATACTTCTCCCTCTGCCTTCAGATAAAATAATACATGATTGCATAATCTTAACTAACCAGCTTCTCTGTCCTAGAATATACCTGCAAGAAACCTCCCTTACTAATACTGATGTTATATGCTTTACAGATGGATCTTACTTAAAGAATGAATCTGGAATGTATCATGCAGATTGTGCTATAGCATCTTTGACTGAAGAAATGGAAAGTGCTTATTTTTCAGCAGCAACCTCAGCTCAGTAAGCAGAGTTAATTGCATGAATTAAAGCCTTTCAATTGACAAAATAATAAGTGCTAATATTTATACAGATAGAAGATATGCTTTTGTAGTATCTCATGTCTTTAGGATGCTATAGAAAGAGAGGATGTTTAACCTCTTCCAGTCAGTCCATAAAAAAATGGGTAGCTTGTCTTAGGTTATTAGAAGTCAAAATATTGCCAAAGTCGTTAACCATTATCAATATTCCAGCCTATTCAAAGCCAGACACACCAGAAAGCAAGGGAAACCAATAAGCACATAATATAGCAAAAAGGGCCACCCTAAATGTACCTGTACAAGAAAACCCATTTTAGCTTTTAAGAAAGCACTTGATTATGATATAAAATTAGCTCAATCTAAAGCTCTGAAAACAGAACAAGAAAACTGGGAAATAAAAGTGGGACCACACTTCTCAAAGACTGGGCTGTTGTATGGAACAAATGATCTACCCATACTTCCAACTAAATTACAGTCGTCTTTCTTAATTTATGCACAAGGTATAGTTCTTTGGAGCCCAGATAAGATAGTTGATTGGGAAATACAATATTATTGGAAACCTTTAGATAGTTCTCAAGGTATTTTCCTTTACTAGAAGTCCCTTTTAAGGTATGGCAACTAGATTTTATTCAGCTACAACCACCAAAGGATACAAGTATATTTTAGTGATGGTTTGTATGTTTTCTCATTGAGCAGAAGCATTTCCATTCAGAAGAGCAACAACCTTAGCAGTAAGTAAAATTCTCATAGAGAAAATTATTCTGACTTGAGGAGTTCCTCTAGAACTTCTGAGCAACAGAGGTAATCATTTTATTGAACAAATAATACAGTCAGTATGCCAAATCTGACCCATTCTCCAACATTTCAATTGTGCCTATCGTTCCCACACATCTGAGTTATTGGAATGTACGAACAGAATAATCAAAACTCAATTGGCAAAATTAACTGAGGTTTTTAAAAATGCCTTGGCCAAAAGTTCTTCCATTGGTCTTGCTTAACCTAAGATCATCCCCTTTTGGTAAACACCAACTGTCTCCATTTGAAATTATAATGAGCAGACCTATGAAATTGTCTTCAGGAAATCTGGGATCTATGATATTAAAATTAAATACATTTTATTATTGCAGTGGCTTTATAAAGCAGCTAACTAAAAACTAATTTAGTAAAAGACTGTTTCTACGGTGGGCTCCCGGGAGACAAAAACTCAGATCATGGACTTTAGGAGATTTTGTCTATTGGAAATGACATTTTAAAAAAGACTCTCTCCAGCCAAGGTGGCAGGGACCTTATTAGGTGCTCTTAAGCAACCTGTGTGTCACCAAGCTAAAAGGAATTGATTCCTGCATACATGTCACTCATTTAAAGAAAGCTACCTTGCCAATTTGACTTCATCTCAAACTGGTGATCTAAAATTGAAATTCTCAAGAATCAACAAGGGTGAGAAGAAGATGACATCTGAAGTAGTCAGCTTTCCCAAGTCACCAGACCAGGCCTGTATCTAAATGAATGCTTCATATTAATAATGGGTAATAAATGGGAAGGTATTATAAGTTCTCATTAAATTTCTTTCTTTTCATACCTAGCTCTTATGTTTTGTTGATACTACTACCAGCTTTTCCCCATGAAACAAACCTGTTCTTACAATAGGCTCAGGACTATGCCAACAGGTTACATAAAAGTACTTGTTGGGTATGCAACTTCATGCCGTTTTCCAGTGGCTTTGGCCTCCATAGTGGGTATCTCCTCTCCAAGAACAAGACTGTATAACATATCAGAAACATATCTATGCTTTTCAAGAAAAGTCATCAGTGCTTAACACTGGTATGACTAAGGATGATATACATATTTGACTTATTAATAATGTTTTGCAAAGCAAAGAGTGTGGGAAGAGCTTTTCAGTAAAAGAAACAAATTCATTAACCTTCACTCTGGCATTGCCACAATTGAGAGATAACTCAATTCGGTGCTTGTATAATAAAAATATGGTATGGTTTTATCTGGCTTACTCCCTCTTTTGGTCAGCTTAGTCAGCAGGCCCCTTTATGTTGAAAACAGAAGAATCACACAAAAGATACATGGCCCAGTAACACTAAAGATATGTAGCAGATATCCAAAGAATTATGTATCCACACCATTATATTACAATGTACTAATTGGCATGCCACTGAATGGGAATAGTGACCAGGTGTTTGTTGGCTATCTCCAAATGGAACAGCTTGGTTGTGCTGCACGAATCTATCGCTGTGGTTACCTCAGCATGGTTAGGATGGTGTTCTTTAGCTTGTGCCCAGGCACAAGGTCAAAAATCTTCCAAAGCCTGAATATCTTCTTTATTTATAATCTTATTGGGTTTCTTCTGTATTTTGTTAGTATGATAATTTAGCTTCCATCTTTTTGCCACAACTGGATATTGAGGATGTCGTTTGTTGTGTAGAAGTCCTAATCAATTATACAAAACAGCCCTAAATGACAGCTGCGTGAGTTTCTTGTTATTAAACCCTTTTAATTTTGGTATTTATCTGTTTTTATTGCTATCCAAGAAAGTTCAACATTTTTATTATTTCCAAATCTCAAAATGCAATAGTATCCTACTAATGGTTCTATTCAGATCTCATTTTCTTCCATTACTTGGTCTTTGACTATTATTAATTGCTATATTCATTAGTGCAGCAGTTATCAAAGTATGTTCTATGGACTTCTCAGGGGTGCCAGTGGCCAATTTCAGGAGGATAACAAGATAAAAATTATTAAGAAAGTAATTTATTAGGTATATTAAGAAAATATTAAGCATCATAATACTACTTATACACAGTACTTATAATAATACCTTTAATAAGAGTATTATAATGTTAAAATACAATGCTTTCTTAAAGAAAATAATTCTGACCTGGTTACTGTTAATAATACTATGTATTGGTCTTTTATCACAGTGTCAGCATTTATGCAAATGGTACAGAAGGCAGTAATGGTTAAATTGGCGGAGACTTGGCATGAATCATGATGGTGGTACCTGACTTTACAAGCTTCTGTTCTTCAATGATATGCATTCATGGGAAAATCAGGAGTTTTATTTAGGATAATAATTAAATTAAATATTTTCCCCCAAAGAACATGTCTTTTTAATATTCTGTGTGATAAAATGGGAGACACTTTTTCTTTTCATATTTAATTTTTGATTCAAGGGTACATGTGCAGCTTTGTTACAAAGGTACATGGTGTGATGCTGAGGTTTGGGGTGTGATTAAACTCGTCACCCAGGTAGTAAGGATAGTACCTGATAGGTAGTTTTTCAACTCTTACCCCTTCCTTCCCCCACTTTCTTGTACTCTCCAGTGTCTGTTCTCATCTTTATGTCCATGTGTACCCAGTGTTTAGCTCCCACTTATAAGTGAGAACATGTGGTCTTTGATTTTCCTTTTCTGTGTTAGTTCACGTAGGATAATGGCCTCCAACAACATCTATGTTGCTGCAAAAAACATGATTTTATTCTTCTTATAGCTGTGTACTATTTCGTGGTGTATACATGCCACATTTTCTTTATCCAACCCACCATTGATGGGCACTTAGCTTGATTCCATGCCTTTGCTATTGTGAGTAGTGCTGCGATGAATATATGCACACATGAGTCTTGATAGAAAAATTTATTTTCCTTTGGGTATATATCCAGTAATGGGATTGCTGGGTTGAAGGGTAATTCTGTTTTAAGTTCTTTGAGAAACCTCCAAACTGCTTTCCACAGTGGATGAACTAATTTATATTCCCAACAACAGTGTATAAGCATGCCCTATTTTCCATAGGCCTGCAAACATCTGTTTCTTTTTCTTTTTTTTGTTTTTGTTTTGTTTTGTTTTTTGCTTGTTGATAATAGCCATTCTGACTGGTGTAACATGGTGGTATCTTATTAGGGTATTGATTTGCATTTCTCTGATAATTAGTGACGATGAGCATTTTCTTCATGTTTGTTGACTGCTTGTATGTTCTCTTTTGAGAAGTGTCTGTTCGTGTCCTTTGCCCACTTTTTAATGGGGTTATTTGTTTATTGCTTGTTGATTTAAGGTCCTTATAGATTCTGGATATTAGATCTTTATTGGATACATAGTTTGTGAATATTTTCTCCCATCTGTAAGTGATCTGTTTACCCTGATGCTGGTTTCTTTTGCTGTGCAGAAGCTCTTTAGTTTAATTAGATCCCACTTGTCAATTTTCATTTTTATTGCAATTGCTTTTGAGGACTTAGCCATAAATTTATTGCCAAGGCCAGTGTGGAGAAGCATATTTATTAAGTTTTCTTCTAGGATTTTTGTAGTTTAAAGTCTTACATTTACGTATTTAATCCACCTTGAGTTAATTTTTGTATATGGTGATAGGTAGAGGTGCAGTTTCATTGTTCTGCATATAGCTAGCCAGTTATCTCAGTTTCATTTATTGAAAAGAAAGTCCTTTCCCCATTGCTTGTTATTGTCAACTTTGATGAAAAGCAGATGGTTGTAGGTGTGCTGCTTTATTTCTGGTTTCTATAATGTGTTCCACTGGTCTATGTGTCTTTTTTTTTTTTTGGTACCAAATACCATGCTGTTTTGGTTCCTGTAGCTTTGTAGTACACTTTAAAGTCAGGTAATATGATGACTCTAGCTTTTTTTCTAAATGTAAGATTGCTTTGTCTATTTGGGCTCTTTTATAGTTCCATACGAATTTTAGGGTTGTTTTTTCTAATTCTGTGAAAAATGACTTTGGTATTTTGATTTGAATTGCATTGAATGTATAGATTTCTTTGGGTGGTACGGCCTTCTTAATGATATGGACCTTCCAATCCATTAGCATCAAAAGTTTTTCCCTTTGTGTCTTTTCTGATTTCTTTCAGCAATATTTTGTAGTTATCCTTATAAAGATCATTTACCTCCCTAGTTAGCTGTATTCCTAAGGTTTCCTTGGTTATCATAAATGGGATTGCATTCCATTCTTGATTTGGCTCTTGGCTTAAATGTTAATGATATATAGAACTAATACTGATTTGTATACATTAATTTTGTATCCTGAAACTTTACTGAAGTTATCAGTTCTAGGAAGCATTTCGTGAACTCTTTAGGTTTTGCTAGCTATACAGTCATATAGTCAGAAAAGAGATAGTTTGACTTCTTTTTATATGTGCATCCTTTTTATTTCTTTCTCTTTCCTAATTTCTCTGGTTAGGACTTCTGGTATTATCTTGAATAGGAGTGGTGAGAGTGGACAGACATCCTTGTGTCTTGTTGCAGTTCTTAAGGGGAAAGCTTTTAGCTTTTGCCTATTCAGTATGATGTTGGCTGTGAGTTTGTCATATATGGCTCTTGTTATTTTGAGGTATGCTTTGTGATGCCTAGTTTGTTGAAGGTTTTTATTATGATGGGATATTGGATTTTATAAAAGCTTTTTCTGCATCTGTTTTTTTTTTGTTTTTAATTCTGTTTACATGGTGAATCACATTTATTGATTTGCATATATTGAACCAACTTTGCATCCCAGGAATAAAACCTACTTGATTTTCGTGAATTTACTTTTTGATGTGCTGCTGGACTTAGTTTGCTTGCATTTTGTTGAGGATTTTTATATCTATGTTCTTCAAGGATATTGGCGTGTGTGTGTGTGTGTGTGTGTGTGTGTGTGTGTATGTGTGTTTTTTATGTGTCTGCCAGATTTTGGTGTCATGATATTGCTGGCTTTGTAGAATGAGTTGTAGTAGAATCCTCCCTTCTTAATATTTTGGAATAATTTCAGTAGGATTGGTACCAACTCTTTTTTTAGGTCTAGTAGGATTCACATGTGAATCCGTCTGGTCCAGGGCTTTTTTCTTATTGGTAGGTTTTTTATTACCAATTCAATTTTGTAACTCATTGTTGTTCTGTTCAGGGCTTAATTTCTTCCTGGTTCAATCTTGGGTGGTCATGTGATTTCAGGAATTTATACATTTCCTGTAGATTTTCTAGGTTGTGTGTATAGAAATATTTGTAATAGTCTCTGATGATATTTTCTATTTCTGTGGAATCAATTGTGTTGTCATCTTTGTCATTTCTGATTATGCTTACTTGGATCTTCTTTCTTTTTTTCTTTGCTAATCTAGATAGTGGTCTGTTGATATTGCTTCTTCTTTCAAAGAAACAACTTTTTTTTTGTTGATCCTTTGCTTTTTGCGGGGTTCTCAATTTTGTTAATTTCTCATCTGATTTTAGTAATTTCTTTTCCTCTGCTAGCTCTGCAGTTAGTTTCTAGTCTTCTAGCTCTTCTAGGTACAATTTAGATTGTTTATTGAGACCGTTCTAATTTCTCAATGTAGGCATTTAGTGCTCTAAACTTTTCTCTTACCACTGCTTTTGCTGCATCTGATAGATTTTAATATGTTGTACCACTGTTTTCATTAATTTCAAATAATGTTTTGAATTCAGCCTTAATGTTGCTGTCTATCCAAAGACATTCAGAAACAAGTTGTTTAGTTTCCATGTATTTTTGTGATTTTGAGATATCTTCTTGGTATTGATTTCTATTTTTACTCTACTGTTCTCTGCAAGTATGCTTGATATAATTTCTATTTTAAAAAGATTATTGAGACTTGCTTTATGGATGAAAATATGGCCAGTTTTAGAATACAAGATGAGAAGGAAGTGTATTCTGTGGTTCATGGGTAAAGTATTCTGTAGATGAGTACTGGGTCCAATTGGTCAAGTATGAAATGTAAGTCCAGAATTTATTTGTGAGTTTTCTGCCCTGGTAATCTTTCTAACACTGCCAGTGGAGTATTGAAGTCCCCCACTATTGTGTGGCTGTCTTTTTGTCGATCTAGATATACTTGTTTTCTGAATCTAGTTGCTCCACTATTGGTTGTGTGTATATGTGTGTGTGTGTGTGTGTGTGTGTGTGTATATATGTGTTTATTTGTTTATATTATATATTTTATTATATATGAATAAATATATTTATATATTATTATATATTATATAATATAGTATATAATATAGTATATATTTCATATATAGTATATAATATAGTATATATTTCATATATAGTATATAATATAGTATATATTTCATATATAGTATTAATATAGTATAGATTTCATATATAGTATATAATATAGTATAGATTTTATATATAGTATATAATATAGTATATCTTTTATATATACTATATTATCTGTGGGATCTAAGATAATATTATATATAAAATATATATTTTATATATAAGATATTTATATTTTATATATAACATATATTTTATATATATTTTATATATACTATATACTATATTATATATTTTATATATTATATATAATTATATATAATATAAATGTATATATGTATATATATTTATGTAATATATATTTAAGCCTTCTTGTTGAATCAAATCCTTTATCAGTGTGTAGTGACTTGCTTTGTCCTTTTTAACAGTTGTTAGTTTAACATCTGCTTTATCTTATTTAAGAATACGGATCCCTGCTCTTTTTGTTTTTCATTTGCATGATAGATCTTTCTGCATCCATTTATTTTGAGGCTGTGGCTATCATTACTTGTGAGATGGGTGTCTTGAAGACAGTAGAAGCCTAGGTCTTATTTTTTTTATCCAACTTGCGACTGTGCTTTTTAAGTGGGACATTCAGAAGAGTTTATTTTCAAGATTAATATTGATATATGACATTTTGTTCCTTTCATTGTGTTGTTAGCTGGTTGCTTTGTAGTCTCGATTTGTAGTTGCCTTATGGGGACCGTGGGCTATGTACATAAGTTTGTTTTTGTGGTAGCAGGTATCATTCTTTTGTTTCCAAGTTTAGAACTCCTTTAAGAAACTCTTGAAAGACTGGTCTAGTGATAACAAATTTCCTTAGTCTTTGCTTGTCTAGAAAATATTTTATTTCTCCTTTGCTTATGAAGCTTAGTTTGGCTGGACATGAAATTATTGGTTGGAATTTCTTTTCCTTAAGGATGCTAAAAATATGACCCCAATCTCTTTTGCCTTGTAAGGTTTCTGCAGACAAGTCTTCTGTTAGTGTGCCATGGTTCCCTTCGTAAATGACATGACTCTTCTCTAGCTGGGTTTAAAATTTTTCTTTTGCATTCACTTTGGAAAGTCTGATGATTGTGTGTATTGGTGTTAGGGATGGTCATTTTCTATAGTATCTCATGGGGATTTTCTGAGTTTCTTAAGTTTATGTGTCAACCTATAGTAATATTGGGGAATTCTTGTGGACTATATCCTCAAATATATTTTCCAAAATGTTTACTTTCTCCTTCTCTCTCAGGAATGCTGATGTGTTGTAGGTTTGCTCTCTTATTTCCTGGAGGCTTTGTTTATGTTTCAAACTCTTTTTTATTGTTATTGCCTGACTGGATTTATTCAAAGGACAAGTCTTTGAGCTCTGAAATTATTTTCTTAGCTTGTTCTAATCTGTTTTTTTTAATTTTTGAATTTTTGTGGGTACATAGGTGTATATATTTATGCCGTATAGGAGATGTTTTGATACATGCATGCAATGTGAAATAATGACATCATGGAGAATAGGGTATCCATCCCTCAAGCATTTATCCTTTGTGTTATAAACCATCCAATTATACTCTTAAAGTTATTTCTGAATGTACAATGAAATGCTTATTGACTACAGTTACCCTGTTGTGCTATCAAATAGCAGGTTTTATTCATTCTTTCTAACATTGTTTTGGTACATATTACCTATATTCACGTCCCCCCCACCCCCTCAATACTCTTCCCAGCCTCTGGTAACCATCCTTCTACTCTCTATCTCCATGAGCTCAATTGTTTTGATTCTTAGATCCCACAGATAAGTGAGAACATGTGATGTTTGTCTTTCTGCATCTGGCTTATTTCACTTAACATCATGATCCCCAGTTCCATCCATGTTTTTGCAATTGACAGACTCTCATTCTTTTTTTATGGCTGAATAGTATTCCATTGTGTATATATACATCACATTTTCTTTATCCATTAATCTTTTGGTGGACACTTAGGTTGTCTAAAAATCTTGGCTATAATAAACAGTGCTGCAAAAACATGACAGTGCAGATATCCCTTTGATATACTGATTTCTTTTCTTTTGGGACTACACCTAGGAGTAAGATAGCTGGATCATATGGTAGCACTGCTTTTAATTTATTGAGGAATCTCCAAACTGTTCTGCATAGTGGTTGTACTAATTTACATTCCAAAAAAACATGATGTACGAGGGTTCCCTTTTCTCCACAGCCTCAACAGCATTTGTTATTGCCTGTCTTTTGGATATAAGCCATTTTAACTGGGATGAGATGATATCTCACTGTAGTCTTGTTTTGCCTCTCTCTGATCATAATGATGTTGAGAAGCTGTTCACATGCCTGCTTGCCATTTGTGTGTCTTCTTTTGAGAAATGTCTATTCAAATCTTTCGCCCATTTTTTTGACCAGATTATTAGTTTCTTTCAATAGAGTTGTTTGAGCTCCTTATATATAATGGTTATTAATCTTTTGGCAGATGAGTAGTTTGCAAATATTTTCTCTCATTCTGTGGGTTGTGTCTTCACTTGTTGATTGTATCCTTGCAGTGCAGAAGCTTCTTAACTTGATGTGATCACATTTGTCCATTTTTGTCTTGGTTGACTGTGACTGTGTCATATTGCTCAAGAAATTTTTGCCCAGGCATATATCCTGGAGATTTTTTTTCTAATGTTTTCCTATAGTAGCTTCATAGTTTGAGGTCTTACATTTAAGTCTTTAATCCATTTTGATTTGATTTTTGTATATGGCAAGAGATATGTGTCTATAGTCATTCTTCTGCATATGGATATCCTGTTTTGCCAGCACCATTTATTGAAGAGAATATCTTTTCCCCTGTGTATGTTCTTGGCACCTTGGTTAAAAATGAGTTCATTGTAGGTATGCAGATTTGTTTCTGGGTTCTCTATTCTGTCCCATTCATCTATGTGTCTGTTTTTATGCCCGTACCGTGTTACATTGGTTACTATAGCTCTGTAGAATAAAAGTCAGATAAAATTAGTTTGGATGTTTTTCCTACTCTTCTATATTTTGGTATAGTTTGAATAGGATTGGTGTTAGTTCTTCTTTAAATGTTTAGTAGAATTCAGCCGTGAAGCCATCAGGTCCTAGGCTTTTCTTTACTGGGAGACTTTTTATTTTGGTTTCTATCTTGTTACCTGTTAGTGTTCTGTTCAGGTTGTGGATTTCTTCCTGCTTCAATATTGATAGATTTTATGTGTCTCAGAATTTTTCTATTTCTTTGAGATTTTCTAATTTATTGGCATATAGTTGCTCATAGTAGCCACTAATGATCCTTTGAATTTCTGCAGCATCAATTGTAATGTCTCCTTTTTCATTTCCGATTTAATTTATTCAAATCTTCTCTCTTTTGTTCCTAGTTAGTCTGGGTAAACATTTGTCAATTTTGTTTAACTTTTCAAAAATAGCTTTTTGTTTCATTGATATTTTATATTGTTTTTCATTTCATTTGCCCTTATTTTGGATTTGATCTTTATTATTCCTTTTCCTTTACAAATTTTGGATTTTGTTTGTTCTTGCTTTGTCAGGTTGTTTATTTGAAGTTCTTTTTTTTAATGTAGACACTTATAGCTATAAACTTCCCTCTTAGTACGTTTTTGGTGTATTTCATAGGTTTTGGTATGTCGTGTTTCCATTATCATTCATTTCAAGACATTTTAAAATTTCCTTTGTAATTTCCTCTTTGACCCACTGGTCATTCAGGAGCATATTGTTTAACTTCCATGTGTTTGTAGTTTCCAACATTTCTTTGGATATTGATTTCTAGTTTTATTCCATTGTGGTCAGAGAAGATGCTTGATATTATTTCAATTTTTGGAATGTTTTAAGATGTGTTTTGTGATCTAGCATATGGTCTATCTTGAGAATAATCCATATGCTGAGGAAAAGGATGTGTATTCTGCAGTTGTTGGTTGAAATATCCTGTAAATACTTATTAGAACCATTTCGTCTATAGTGCAGAATAAATCCAATGACTCTTTTGATTTTATGTTTGGCAGATCTGTCTGATGCTGAGAGTAGAGTATTGAAATCTCTAGCTATTATTGCATTGGAGTCTCTCTCTCTCTTTAATATTTGCTTTATGTATCTGGGTACTCCAGTGTTCAGTACATATGTTTAAGATTATTATATCCTCTTGTTGAATTGACCCCTTTATTATTATATAGTGACCTTCTTTGTCTCTTCATATAGTTTTGTCTTGAAATCTATTTTTTCTGAAATAAATATAGTGACTCCTACACTTTTTTGGTTTCCATTGGCATAGAGTGTCTTTTTCCATTCCTTTATTTTCAGTCTATGTGTGTATTCATAGGTAAAGTATGTTTCTTGTAGGCAACATATCAATGAGTCTTGTTCTATTATTTATTCAGCCACTCTATGTCTTTTGATTGGAGAGTATATCCCATTCACATTCAATGATACTGTAGATATGTAAAGACTTACCCCTGCCATTTTTTATTTGTTTTCTGATTGTCGTGTGGTTCGTTTGTTTATTCATTCTTTCTTTTTCTCTCTCTTTCTTTCTTTCTCTCTCTCTCTCTCTTTCTTTCTTTTTCTTTAACTGTCTTTCTTTTAGTGAAGGTGATTTTCTCTGGTGATATGATTTTGTTTCTTGCTTTATATATTTTTGTGTATCAGTTGTATACTTTTTGGTTTGAGGTTACCATGAGGCTTGCAAATAGTATCTTATATTACTTTAAGCTGATGACAATTTAACAGTTTGCATAAACAAACAAGTAAACAGAAAACTAATAAAAACTCTATGCCTTATCCATATTCCCTACATTTTACCTTTTTGTTGTTTCTATTTAAATCTTATTGCACTGTCTATGTCTTGAAAAGTTGTTGTGTTTTTTTTTTGAATGCTTCATTTATTCTTTCTACGTAGGATAAGTGTAATTTATACACCACAGTTACAGTGTTATAATTTTCTGTTTTTTGTGTACTTACTATTAGAAGTGAATTTTGTACCTTCAGGAGATGACTTATTGCTCATTAATGTCCTTTTCTTTTGGATTGAAGTATTCTCTTTAGCAATTCTTGCAAAACAGGTCTGGTGTTGATAAAATCCTTCAGCTTTTGTGCTGGATATACTATTCTAGGGTAAATTTTTTTTTCCTTCAGCATTTTAAATATGTTATGCCACTCTTTCTTGGCCTGTAAGGTTTCCATTGAAAAGTCTGTTGTCAATGTATTGAAGCTTCATTGTATGTTATTTGTTTCTTTTCTCTTGCTGCTATTAGGATCCCTTTTTTATCCTTGATCTTTGGGAGTTTGATTATTATATGCTTCAAGGTAGTCTTCTTTGGGTTGAATCTGCTAGGTGTTTTATAACTTTCTTTTACTTGGATATTGATGTCTTTGTCTAGGTTTAGGAAATTCTGTTTTATTATCCTTTTGAATAATACTGCCGCCCCATCCTCTATATGCTCGTTCTGGCCAATAATTCAGATTTTTCATTTTGGGTATTGTCTAGCTTCTGTAAGCATGCTTCATTTTTTTAAATTCTTTTTTCTGTCATCCCCACTGACTGTATTTTCAAATAGCCTCTCTTCAAGTTCACTACTTATTTCTGCTTGATGAATTCTGCTATTAAAAGACTCTGATGCATTTTTCAGCATGTCAATTGCATTTTTCAACTCCAGAAATTTTCCAGTTGATTCTTTTTAATAATTTTAGTCTCCTCATTAAATTTATCTGATAGAATTCTGAATTTCTTCTCTATGTTATCTTGAATTTCCTTGAGTTTTCTCAACACAGCTATTTTCAATTCTCTGTCTGAAAGTTCACATATCAATGTTTATCCAGTAATTTTTTCTGGTGCCTTATTTAGTTCAGTTGGTGAGGTCGTGTTTTCCTCGTCTTCTTTGATACATGTAAATGTTCTTGTGTTTGGGCATTGAAGAATTATGTATTTATTATCGTGTTTGCAGCCTGGGCTTGTTTGTATTCATCCTTATTGAGAAGGCTTTCTAGTTCTAAAGGAATTGGGTGTTGTGATCTAAGACATGTCTGCTTTAGGAAGCACCCCAATCCCATTAATGCTGTGGTTCTTGCAGACTCATGGAGGCATCATTTTGATTATCTTGTACAAGATCCAGGATAATTCTTTGAATTTTCAACCAGGCAGAGACTCTTGTTCCCTTCCCTTACATTTCGCCAAGCAAACGGAGTCTCTCTCTTCCTCCCTCTCTCTGTATTCTGAGCCAATTGGATCTGAGAGTGGAGTGACACAAGCACTCCTGTGGCCACCAGCACCATGACTGCACTGGGTCAAACCTGAAGCCAGCACATTACTGGGTCTTGCCCAAGGACTGATGCAGCCACTTCCCTGGCTATCTCCTGTGTTTTCTCAAAGCTCCGATATCTCTACAATCGGCAGATGATAAAGACAGTCAGGCCTATGTCCTTCCCTTCAGGACGGGAAATTCTCCCAGGCTCCGGGCATGTTCAGAAGTGCTGTATGGGAGCCTAGGACTAAAGTCAAAAACCTTAGCAGTTCACCGGGTATTCTATAGTACTCCATCTGAGCTGGCACTCAAACTACAAGATGCAGTCTTTCCCTCTACTCCTTCCCCTTTTCAAGGTAGAGGGGCCTCACCTTGTGGCCACTGCCACCACAGGCCCATGGGGATTACAGAGAGACTACCGCCAATGCTCCCTTAAGGCCCAAGGGCTCTTCAGTCAGCTTCTGCTGAATGCTCCCTGTCCTGGGACTCACCCTTCAGGGCAGTAGACTCCCCTCTGGCCCAGGGCAGGTCCAGTAGTGTCATCCCAGAGCCACATCCTTGAACTGGTGACCCCAAGAGTTCACTTGGTGCTCTACCATTCTGAGGCCAAGCTGGTACCTAAGGTGGAAGACAAAAACCCCTTTACTTTTTCCTCTGCTTTTGTCAATCAAACGGATTCTCGCCCCTTAAGCCACCACAGCTGGCAATGTGCTAAGTCTCACCTGAAGCCAGTAAGTCTCAGGGTCTTACCGAAGGCTCCTGACCTAGTACCTGGGTATTGCTGCTGGTTATTAAGAGCCCAAGGGATCTTTAGTTAGCAGGTGATGCATTCTACCAGGACTGGTTCTTTCCCTTTAAAACAGCAGGTTCCCTGTTTGGCCCAGGGTGTGTCTAGAAATGTCATCTTTGAGCTGAAGCCCGAAAAGGGGGCCTCAAAACTCTGACAAGTGCCCTATCCTGCTGTGGCTGAGCTGGTATCCAAGATGCAAGAAGAAGTCCTCCTCAGTCTTCTCTCTTCTCTCTTCAAACAGAAAGAAGGGGCCTCTTTTGGAGCTGTAAGTTGTGCAGGCTGGGGATAAGGGAGGGGTGATGCCAGCACTTCCTTAGCCACCCCAGTTTGTGGCTCAGTAGGTTATGTACCTCCCGACCCCAGTCCACTGTCTCTTGGCCTAATTCAGCATTAGGACTCTCCTAGGATTTGTGGTCTTGGCCGGACTATCTTTCAAGTTTACTTAGAAGCCCAGAATACTTTATCTCATGGTGGCGATGCTTGCCTGAAAGTGGAGTTTGGACTGTTGGGATTAGCAATTTCGCTTTGCCCAGAGCTCGTATAAATGCTCCCTTCACTGGCAAGCATCAGCTGGTTTTGTCTATTATTTTCTTTCTGTTCTATCGGGGCAGCACTGAGTTGAGTGCCTCACAATTACTGCACTCTTTCTTCTCTAGCACACAGAAATGCTCTCCACACCATGCCATTGCTGTTGGGGTGTAGGGGAGGGGTGGCGTTGGCAATTCAAGACTATTTCTTTTCTACTTTTTCAGCAATATGAAGTTAAAACCAGGTACTGTGAGTACTCACCTGGTTTTTGTTTTTTATAAAGGTTTTTTATTTGTGTGTGTGTGTGTGTGTGTGTGTGTGTGTGTAGAAGATGTTAAATTGGTGTCGTTGCAGGGAGGACAATCAGTGGATGCTTTTATTCTGCCATCTTGCTCCACCTCTTCCTCCCTAATCCTTTATTAAGACTTCTAACTGTATTTTTAAATTCCTGTAGTAAATTGTTTAATTCCAGAAGCTCTGTTTGGCTCTTTCTTAAAATGACTATGTCATCTTTCAATACTTGGATCATTTTATTAGCTTCCCTGTATCGGATTTCAACTTTCTCTTGCATCTCATTGAGTTTCCTTTCAGATTCTGCATTCTATATATGTTATTTTAGACATTTCAATTTGGTTAGGATCCATGGCTGGGGACCTAGTGCAATTCTTTGAAGGTATAAAACACTCTGACTTTTGGAATTGACAGAGTTCTTTTGCTGATTCTTTTCCATTTAAGAGAGCTGGTATTTCTTTATCTTTTTGAAATTGCTATTGTTTGAAGGGGGATTTTTGTGTTTTTATTCTTTGTTTCCCTTAAGAATTTGACTGTGGTACATGTTGTGTACAGTTTCTTGGCTTCATTTCTTGGTGGTTTCAGAGAGTAAAGGCTCTGTACGGGTTCCCTAGTTGTGGCTAGTTTTCTGCTTCGGTTTCAGAGGTGATGTGTGCTGAAGGATTTTATTTTGGTATGGTGGTGTAATTCAGGCTGCAATCCAGTAGATGGTGCTTAAGGGTAGGGTCTGGCAGATAGGCTCTTACTCAGCAGTGCATCTCTTTTGTACTTCAGTGTTTTCATAACAGTGCTCTGGGGAGATGGAGATGGGGAGCAGGTGAGCGATGACTCCCTCATCAAGTATTTTCCTGGGCCTTGGGGATCCCCCTCCAATCACTCCAACACCATGCCCATGTTTCCTTAGTCCCAGTGGAGGTTCTGGCAAGCTGCACACCCTCCTCTCCTTTGGAGGCAGCCTGAGCTGAAGGTTAGGTCACTAGGAGGCCTGCAATTCCCCAGGGGTCTGCTGGTCCTCTGAGCTTGGCAGAGTCAGAGCGGGTTGTGGAGTATGTTGCTGGGTGGTCTGTTGATGCAGTGGGTTAAGGGTGAAGGATTCCCTGGCAGGGCAGTGGTGTTGTGGATTTGCAGTTTGTGTGGTACCTGGGGCCTGGGGATTTTTGCCCATCAAATGACTGTAGGAGCCATCCAGCTTGTACTCTCCCAATGTGGTCTTCCTCTGATGTCTCTCCCAGGATCAGGTCCAGCCAGCTAGTTTTGTCCCAAGCCTTCTGCACCCAGATCACTGAGCTGTTAGGTATTCCAGGCCTCAGTGCTCCGTCAGGCAGAGGCTATGGTTGGTAAACAGGCTACACCATTCCTGGACCAGTCTTGCAGGGAGAGGAATGCCTAGTTCCCATGCCAGAACTCAAATCTGTGACTCACTCTTCTCAGTGTTCTGGGAATGGGGGCTCCTCTCTCACTGGAGGTCAGGGCACAGATCTCAGCTCAATACCCCTGAGAAGTGTGCTCAGACCCGGGTTGGGGTTGGTTGGGATCAGGCCTGTGGCTTTGTCCTCTGGCCCCTCAGGGTTGAGCACCAGCTGTACTTTGGGGACCATTCTTTTCCTAGGTCACCAGTAGAATACAAAATTGGGGCAATAGAGGTTATGCTATGTGTATGCTTTTGCAGGAGCAGCCAGGTAACCGTGGCAGGGGCTGGAAAACAAGGGAGAATGCAGATCAGACGTGCTCTGGTCCTGCAGGAAAGGCAGTCTTGCTCTCTCCCAGCCAGACATTCAGCAGAGGCTGTGATCATTCAGAACAAGTTGGAGAGCCTTAGTGGATGAGCACCTATGATCACGATTTGCTACAGCTGTCCCGTGTGTTAAACCTACTGGGCCTCTGCATATTCTGTGGCTTGTTCCCCCTGTCAATTCAAATGTCTGTAGGGGTCATGAAATCTCTTAAAGCTAGGAAACCAGAGGTCTACAGCGGGAGAATGGTGCCCTGTAGTTTCTTCACTTACCCTTTCCTTCAGACCTGCTCAGGACTAGGAGCTGGTCCTGGCACTCAATGACTCCATGCAAGCTTCCCAGCTTCCTCTGTCTTCAGTGTCCATGTTTGCTTCGCCTCTGTATTGACTTTCATTGTTTTTTCTCAAAAGATACGTTTAAAGTGTGATGGTTTACTCAATATTATGGTTTATCTCAGTGGGAGAGGCATTTCCTGACTGTGTCTAGTCAGCCATCTCATCCCTCCAATTAAATCACTTTTATGAGAAAGGCTGTGTTACAGAAATGTGTTAGTACAGACATACTCACTGCAGCCTAAGGAGAAACCTGCCCTACCATGAAGACTGATTGCTGTGTCTGTATCCCAGATGAATTGGATAACATCACTAAGTTAATGGCTAATATAAAAACACAAATAACTAACCTTTCAGATCAACATCTTTTCTAAATGATTGGCTAAGCAGCTGGTTTGGATCTTGGGAAACTTGGTAGTAAATGCTAATTCTAGGAATTACAATATTTTTTTGCATTTTGTCCTGTTTTTGTCTTTACTGCTGCTGCAGTATTTGTTTCCAGTGGAGTCAATACATGACCAAAAAGACTAAACTAATGTTCACTCAAAAACTGCATTAGTTGAAGATGCAACTAAGTAGTCTGACTCAGGTCACAAAATCACTTCCCTCATGTTATTTTAATTGGCCTATTCCCCATCAGTTTATAATGTGACAAATTTTCCCTACCATGGGACATGAAACTTTAATAATGAGCCTTCCTAGGAATGCAGGACTAATCTGAGCAAAAAAGAAGCCAAACCATTTGTACGTATCTATGAAGCTTTCTTTAGAAGATCTTGATGAAAAGGGGAGAATGCGAACTTAATAGTTCAACTTACAAAATTTAAATGTAAAGCTGTTGGAACTTTAAATTATCCTGAGCCTTGAAGAAATGTAACTATGCAACCTGAGTCACATGCATGCAACTGCAATCTCTTCTGCCTCTGATTTTTTTTTTTTGTGAATAATTACAACCAAACAGTGCCAAAGATAGGACACCCTCAGATCACTACCACTTTTCACAAAGTAATACAGTGTTCTATCTTGGAATGTAGCAATCTGTAACCAACCAAATTGCTATGGCATATGCACCTTAGGTGCCTTGTCTTATATGGTAAATGTAATCCTGCTGGAACTTTTCTGTCTCTGCCTACATAAGTGAAATCATTACTTCTCCACTTTGGAAATGCTGACCCTGTTCATTTGGAGTCCTGAGTGGCCATCCTCAAGCTTTGTGCTTGAATAAATTTTATACTTAATCATATTTTCTGAATCTCATTATTCAAGGTTGACATTCATAATAGAAGCTACTCTTATAGAACATGATATCAATAAGAGAATAGCAGAACACACTAATAAGCAATTTCTAACATGAAGTAATGGAGGTATCCTGAAGAGTGGGTAAAGAAATGTGTCAAAGAATCTCAAAGCAGCTTATACTCACAGATTCCCCTAGCCAAGCAGGTATCAGGAAACTTTGGCAGCAGGGACTTAGGATTAAGTGCAGGAATATGAAGAATTTCATGTTATAAGAACTTGTGAATAAAGGGCAATTCCCAGACTGAGGTTGCTAAAATTATTAAGATAAAGTCACTAAGAGCAAGGCAAGAATGAGGCATGATTGGGGTTTGTGTGGTCAAATGTCCCTAGCAATAGGGAATGGGTAATGAGAAAAAATACTTGAAAGGATTGCTTTGCATATAGTTAAATTTAATAACAGTTTTTCAGTTGCTTAGTTGAATAAGAGCTATTTTACAGGCTAGGGAGTAAATTATGGATCAATTCACTCAATGGATAAAACAAGTCAGAAATTTAAACATTATTTATTAAAAGAAACAAACTCTGTGACATTTGACACCAGAGAGAACTATCAGTGAAGAAGAGAGTCCTGGGTTGGCTTCAATGTCAGCCTGCTCCAGACTTTTATGTTCTCCTTATTTTGCACCATTTTTTGTGCTTCCTGAATATATGAATATTGCATTAAAATAGTCTGTTAGGATTTTAAGGGCTGTCTTTGGTTAGGTTCCTCAGAAAATATAACCTGAGGCAAATTCTTTATTAGCAAATGCAATTTCAGGGAGATGGAGTGAAAGAAAATGTGAGTGAGGCATTTTAATATTACAACAATGCAATATTAAAATGTTCACTACTTGATATTGAAAGCACTACTTGATATATCAAGTTCACTACTTGAAAGTTGATACTGATTGCTTGAGTTCATGGGACTATTTTCTGAGAGGCTGTATTAAAAAAACTGCCATATATGATTGTATAAATAACTACTTGACAGTGGGTCCAGGAAAGTAAAGGGAAATAATTTATTCTCCAGAAACCACCTCCCTTTGTTCAAAGTTAAGCCCATGGGGCTTTCATTATCCACTGAGTTGCGCATAAAAGGGCTCCAAGAGTGTCCTTGCTTTGCCCATATAGAGTAGATCAGAGATTATGCAGAATGGCTTGTTCTGTTGGTAGCTGGGGCTGTAACAAATGGCCAAAGCTCCTGGAAACAAGAACTGTTTGATACATTAGTGCAGACAAATTATATTTTGTGTTTTTACTTAAACTCTTCTGAATTATTTCCCTGTGGCCTGAAATTCAGATACCTAATAAAAATGTCTATAGCACTGGGTAAGATATTTTTGTGCAGTTACAAATGATACAAGGCAAGAAGGTGAAGAGCTGATAGATATAGGTAGCCACCCCAAAGTTTTTCTAAAGCTTGCATTATCATTATTTTCTCTTCTCTTTTTCCTACTATTTTCCCTTAGTGATTAGCCATATAGCAGCTTCCCTCATTCTTTCATTCTCAAGACTTTGAATGGACATTTGCAACCACGTCTTGATAAATTTATTTATTTTTTTCTTTTTCTTTTTCTTTTTTTTTTTTTTTTGATCTTTTGAACAACTTTATTTATTTATTTACAGACAGGGTCTCACTCCGTCACCCAGGCTGGAGTTCAGTGGCATGATCATGGCTCACTTCAACCTCTGCCTCCCAGGCTTAAGTGATTCTCCTGCCTCAGCCTCCCAAGTAGCTGGGACCACAAGTGTGTGCTACTATGCCTGGCTAATTTTCTTCTTCGTTGCCTTTTTTTTTTTTTTTTTTTTTTAAGCTTTCAATATTAGTTTGGTTTATTTGCTTTTGTTTTTGTTTTTTTATTTTATTTTATTATTATTATACTTTAAGTTTTAGGGCACATGTGCACAATGTGCAGGTTTGTTACATATGTATACATGTGCCATTTTGGTGTGCTATACCCATTAACTCGCCGTTTAGCATTAGGTATATCTCCTAATGCTATCCCTCCCCCCTCCCCCCACCCCACAACAGTCCCCGGAGTGTGATGTTCCCCTTCCTGTGTCCATGTGTTCTCATTGTTCAATTCCCACCTATGAGTGAGAACATGCGGTGTTTGGTTTTTTGTCCTTGCGATAGTTTGCTGAGAATGATGGTTTCCAGTTTCATCCATGTTTTTTCTATTGATTTTCATTGTTATTTCTACAATTATTTATCCTCATATTGAATTGGTCTTCAGAGAACAGTGGCTCTACGTTTTAGCTCTCACCCTCTCTGCAATGGAGTTAATGTTCTGTAAACCAACACTTAAATGCACAATTTAAAAATGCTCCTGTGAATTATTTTGTGAAGGGAAAAATCACCTTTGTAAGGCCAATTGTAACTTTGTTATCTATTTTCAGGATTTGGGTCTTTACATTCAAAATTAAATTCTCTTCATACAAAATGAGATAGTGGAAGGGAACTCAAATAAAAGGCAAAATGTTAAAACTCATTCTTTTCTTCTTTCCTTTCATAAACTGAAGCTCTTCTGGAGGAAACCTTCCAGGTAAAAATTTTTTTAGTTATCTCTTTTACCACTGCTTTTTAATTAGATATGTGGATTTTCTGGTTTCAGAAGGTAAATGCTATTGGTGAATTGTTTTTATTATACTTGATGCTCTAAGAATAAGTTGTGAGTTCAGAGTTTAACAGTTGTGTGTTGATCTCTTGATTACCCAGCTGGTTTCTTAATTTGTGTTATCTCAAGCCCTCGTCAGTTTTTTAGGGTTGCCATGGGTTGAAAAGTGTGCGGTAAGTATTGAGCTTTGGCAGGACTGCAGGTATTGGAAGTGCCACATTTTTTAGGACAATTATTTCATGAAGTGTCAAAAATTTTGATAGTGATTTTATGTTTTACTTTGCAGTTTATCTATTTTTTAAATTTAACACCCAGATTTCTGACTATTTCCTTTTTACTGGGCTGTTGTCTACATTTTGTCTTTTTCCACTGCTTTGTTTCTCTTTATTTTCTCCTTATTCTTTCCCCTCACCCCAACCCCAAGCTTTATTGAAGTATGATTGAAAGATAAAAATTGTATATATTTAAGATATACAATGTGATGAATTGATACACTTATACATTGTGGGGTGTTTGCCACAATCAAGGTAATTAGCATATCCATTACCTTACACAGTTACCGTTCCTTTGTGTGGCAAGAACACTTAAGATCTAAACTCAGCAAATTTCAAGTCTACAATACATTATTATTAACTCTAGTTACTATGTTGTATATTATATATCCAGAACTTATGCATCTTAAAACTCAAACTTTGTTCCCTTTGACCAAATCTCCTGTTTTCCTCCTACTCAAACCCCTGGTAACTGCAGTTTTGCTCTGTGTTTTTATGAGTTCAAGTATTTTAGATTCCAAATGTAAGTGATACCATACAGTGTTTGTCTTTCTGTGTCTTGCTTATTTCACGTAGCATAATACCCCCCAGGTTCATCCATGTTGTTGCAAATGTTAGGATATTCTAATTTTTAAGGCTGAAATATACACATATATAAAATATATATATGAAATATATTCCATCATATATATGTGTATATATTTGGAATATATTTTATATATACACATATATAAAATATATATACTATATATGGAATATACGTTGATAGATGAATAAAGAATATGTTTATATATATATATAATATGAATATATAAAAACTTTTCTGTATTCCTGCATCCATCAACAGACATTTGAGTTGTTTCCATATTGGTTATTGTGAATTAGTGCTGCAATGAATGCGGTAGTGTAGATATATCTTCAAGATTGGATTAGGATTTCAAGAGAGGATTTCCTTTCCTTTGGATGTATACTCAGAAGTGGTATTCGTGGATCATATGGTAGTCTTACATTTAACTTTTTGAGGAACCTCCATAGTGGCTGTACAAATTCACATTCATGCCAACTCTGTACAAAGATTCCTTTTTCTTCACATCCTCATCAACACTTGTTATCTTTTGATTCTTTTGATAATAGCCATTCTAGGAAATATGAGGTGACATCTCATTCTGGTTTTGAATTGTATTTTCCAGATAATTAGAATTGTATTTTCCTGATAATTAGAGAAGTTAAGCATCTTTTCATATATCCATTGGCCATTTTATGTCTTCTTCTAAAAAATGTGTATTTCATCCCTTTTCTCATTTTTTAATTGGCTTGTTTGGTTTTTTATATTGATTTGTATGAGTTTTTAATATATTTTAAAGACTAATCTCCTATTAGATATATGATTTGCAACTATTTTCTCCCATTCTGTAGGTTGCTTTTTTGTTAATTTTTTCTTGTTAATTTTTATTTTGTTACTATGCAGAAACTTTAAATTTGATTTAGGCCCATTTGTTTCCTTCTGTTTTTGTTGCTTTTAGTTTTGGTGTCACATCTAAAATATCATTAAAAAGAACCAATGTCAAAGGGTTTTTTCCCTGTTTTCTTCTAAGTGCTTAATGATTTCAGGTCCTGCATTTTAAATCTTTCAATCCATTTTGAATTATATTTCTATATGGTGTAAGAAAAGTATCCAGTTTTATTGTTTTGCATGTGGTTATCTAGTTTTTGAAGAGACAATTCTTTCTCCTTCGAATATTCTTGGCACCTTTGTCAAAGGTTAATTTACCTTATATGCATGCGTTTACTTCTGGGCTCTCAAATCTGTTCCATTCATCTGTATGTCTGTCTTTATGCCTATTTCATATCTTTTTGATTGCTATAGCTTTGTAATACAATCTGAAATAAGAAATATGATGCCCCCAGGTTTATTCTTTCTGTACATAGCTTTAGCTATTCTGAGTCTTTTGTGGTTACATTCGAATTTTAGGATAGTTTTTACTATTTATGTAAAAACTGCCATTAGAGTTTTGATAGGGATTGCATTGAATCTGTAGATTGCTTTAGGTAGTATTGATATTTTAAAGATATGAGTTATTCTAATTCAAGGACATGGGATATATTCCTATTTATTTGTTTCTTCTTCAGTTTCATTCATCAATGTTTTATAGATTTCAGAGTACATTTTATTTCCAAGTATTTTATTAGTTTTGATGCTATTGTAAATATAACTGTTTTCTTAATTTTTTGGATAATTCATTGTTAGTATCTAGAAATGCAGTGTGTTTTTATATGTTGATATTGTATCCTGCAACTTTACTGAATTTATTTTTACTTCTAATAGTTTTTTCTGGAAGTTTTTGATTTTTTAAATAATGTTACTTTTAAGCAGACACAATATTACATCTTTCTTTTCAATTAGAGTGCCTTTTATTTCTTTTTCTTGCCCAATTGTTTTGGCTAAGATTTTCAATACTGTGTTGAACAGAAGTAGTGTGAGTGGGCATTCTTGACTTCTTTCTGATCTTAAAGGAAAAGCTTACAGATTTTCACCATTAAATATAATAGTGGCTGTGGGCTTGTCCTATGTGGTCTTTATTATGTTGGGGCACATTTCTTCCATGTTTAATTGTTGAGGGTTTTTCTTTCTTTCTTTTTCTTTTTCTTTCTCTCTCTTTTTTTTTTTTTTGATGGAGTCTTGCACTGTGGCCCAGGCTGGAGTGCAGTGGCACAAGCTCGGCTCACTGCAAGCTCCGCCTCCCAGGTTCACTCCATTCTCCTGCCTCAGCCTCCTGAGTAGCTGGGACTACAGGCGCCTGCCACCACACCCAGCTAATATTTTGTATTTTTAGTAGAGACGGGGTTTCACTCTGTTAGCCAAGATGGTCTCCATCTCCTGATCTCATAATCTGCCCTCCTCGGCCTCTGAAAGTGCTGGGATTACAGACATGAGTCACTGCGCCCGGCTGAGTTTTTCTTTCTTATGAGAGGATTTTGAATTTTGTAAAATGCTTTTCTCTGTATGTGTTAAGAGGAGTATATAATATTTTGTCCTTCATTCTGTTAATGTGGTGTATCACATTTATTGATTTGCACAGGTTGAACTATCTTTGCATTCCACACATAAATCCCACTTAAACAAGTTGTACAATTCTTTTAATATGCTCTTGAACTCAGTATGATAATTCTCTCTTGAATTTTTTTTTTTGAGACGGAATTTTGCTCTTGTTGCCCAGGCTGGAGTGCAATGGCACGATCTTGGCTCACTGCAACCTCTGCCTCCCAGGTTCAAGCAATTCTCCTGCCTCAGCCTCCCCAGTAGCTGGGACTACAGGCGCCTGCCACCATGCCTGGCTAATTTTTTTTGTATTTTTAATAGACAAGGTTTTACCATACTGGCCAGGCTGGTCTTGAACTCCTGACCTCAGATGATGTTCCCACCTCAGCCTCCCAAAGTGCTGGGATTACAGATGTGAGACACCACGCCTGGCTGAAGATTTTTAATCTATGTTAATTATTGGCCTGTATTTCCCTTTACTTTTTGTATCCTTGTTGTTGATTTTTCATCTGGATGATCTATCTGTTGTTGAAAGTGAGGAATTTAAACCATTACATTCTACCCCAGCACCCCCCATATTCATGTCTTTCTCACAATGCAAAATACAGTCGTGTATTACTTAATAGCAGGAATATGTCCTGAGAAAGGAGTTGTTAGGCGATTTCCTCATTGTACAAAATTATAGAATGTACTTACACAAATCTAGGTAGCATAGCTTACCACACACCTAAGATATATGATGTAGCCTAGTACTCCTAGGCTACAGACCTGTACATCATTTTATTGTACTGAATAGTGTAGGCAACTGAAACACAATGGTGTGTATTTGTGTCTCTAAACATATCTAAACATAGAAAAGCTCCAATAGAAATATCATATAAATGATACAAAATAGTACTCCCATTTAGGATGTTTACCATGAATGGAGCTTGCAAGACTGGGCTTTGCTCTGTGTGAGTCAGTGATTGAGGGATGAGTGAATGTGAAGGCCTAGAACATTACTGTATGCTACGGTAGACTTTATAAACACTGTACACTTAGACTGTACTACATTTATAAAAAAATTTCTTCAATTAACCTTAGCTTACTGTAATTTTTTTACTTTACAAACTTTAATTTTTTAACTTTATGACTTTTTCATAACACTTAGCTTAAAACACAAACATATTGTATATCGGTACAAAAATATTTTTTATATCCTTACTCTATAAGGTTTTTTATATGTTTAAATTATTTTACTTTTTACTGTTTTTTTTGTTTGTTTGTTAAAAAAAACCCCACAAACACACATATGAGCCTAAGTCCACATAGGGTCAGGATCATCAATATCACTGTCTTCCACTTTCTCATCTTGTCTTATTGGAAGGTCCTCAGAGGCAGTAGCATACACAGAGCTCTTATCTTCTGTGATAACAATGCCTTTTTCTGGAATACCTCCTGAAGGAGCTACCTGAGGCTCTTTTACAGTAAACTTTTTTCATTAGTAGAAGAAATACACTCTAAAATAAAAATAATACATAAACCAGTAACATGGTTATTTATTATCATTATCAATTATATGTACTGTGCATAATTGTATATGCTACACTTCTGGATGACTGGCAGCACAGTAGATTTGTCCATATCGGCATCACCACAAACACATGAGCAATACATTGTGCTATAATCTTATGATGGCTATGACATCACTAGGCAATAAGAATTTTTCAGCTCGTTATAATCATATGGGACCACCATCGTGTATGCTGTCTGTCCTTGAACACAGCATTATTATTTGGTGAGTGACTATACATTAATTTTATCTCAATAATCCCAAAAGTTTAACTAGTTCTAGCATCTTCTCAAAAGTCCAAAGTTAAGAGAATCATCTGAATTAGATATGGGTGAGACTCAAGGCGCAATTTATCTTGAGACAAATTCCTCTCCAGCTGTGAGCCTATAAAATTAACAAGTGGCATTTTTTCAAAGTACAGTGGTGGGACAGCATAGGATAGACATTCCCATTTCAAAAGGGATGAATATGCAAGAAGAAAGGGGTAACTGGTCCCAAATAAATCCACAACCCAACAGGGAAAATAACATTACATCTTAAAGCTCTAGAATAATTTTCTTTGACTCCATGTCCCATGTCCTGCACACAGTGGAGTGTGGTTTTGGCCCTCAAGGCTTCAGGCAGCTCTACCTCCATGGTTTTGCTGGGCTCATTTCACCTGGAAGCTCTCACGGGCTGGAGTCTCATGCCTGTACCTCTCCCGAGCTCATTTTGCACAATGGTAAATCTACAGTTCTGGGGTCTTGGCCCAACTCCCATGGCTCCACTAAGCATCGCCCTAGTGAGAATTCTGTGGCAGCGCTGACCCCACGTTTCTGGTGGACACTGGTCTATTAGAGCTTATCTGTGGTGGCTCCACCCATGCAATAAGTCACTTCCTGGGTTCCCAGGCCATCCATGCCATCCTTTGAAATCTATGTGGAGGAAATTATGTCCCCATAGCTCTTGCATTTAGCACACCTGCAGAGTAGCACCACACAGATGCCACCACAATTTGCAGCTTGTACCTTCTAGAGTGATGGATTGAGCCACAGCTGGGCCCATTTGGGCCATGGTTAGGGCAACTGAGGAACACTGTGCCCAATGCAGGGAGCAGAGACCCAAGGTGGCTCTGGGCAGTCAACCCATAGAGGGGGCCCTGGGCCCACCCCGCAAAACCATTCTGCCCTCTTAGAGCTCTGGGCCTGTAATGGGAGGCGCAACCTTGAAGATCTCTGAAATGCCGTCATCTTCATTCTCTCATTGTCCTGATGATGCCTTCTATCCATACTGATGTTCTTAGCAAGGGTCATGTAACCATATCCTTGGTTTGCTCTCCGAAACAAGCTTTTTTTTATTCTTTATGTGGCCAGACTGATATTTTTAAAAATATTTTTGTTCTGTTTCCCTTTCTATCTTTAAATAATTTATTTATTATCTCATTTTACTGTAAGCAGCCATAGAGCCATGGGGCACCTTAAACACTTTGCTGCTTAGATATTTCTTCTGCCAAATATTCTAGTTCACTATTTCTAAATTTCAACTTCCATAAAGCCTGAGGGCACAGATAGAATTCAGCCAAATTCTTTGCCACTTCATAACGAGGATGACATTTAGTCCAGTTTCCAATAAGATATATCTCTTTTCTGCCCGAGCCCTCATCAGAATGGTCTTTTATTGTCCATATTTCTACCAACATTTTGATCATGACCACTTAAGCAATTTCTAAGAAGTTTTAGTCTTTCCCAACAGCTCTGGTCTTCTAAATCCTCACCAGAATTGCCCTTAATACTCTATTTATAGCAATCTAGGCTTTTCCTAACCTGCTCCTCTAAGTTCTTTCAGCCTCTACCCATTACTCAATTCCAAAGACACTTCCACATTTTCATATATTTGTAATATCAATAGCTCCAATTTGTGTTACCAATTTTCTGTCTTAGTTTGTCTTATGTTGCTATAACAAAGCACCTCTGATTAGATAATTTATAATAAACAGAAGTATATTTGGCTCACAGTTCTAGAGACTGGAAGTCCAAGACCATGGCTCTGGTATCTAACAATGGCCTTCATGCTACCCCATCCCATGGTGAAAAGCAGAAGAGAAAGAGAGGGTTTGAGCAAGAGAGAAAGAGGGGACTAAACTCACTTTTATAATAAGCCCACTCTTGTGATAAGCCACTCCCATTAATAATCTATTCATGAGAGTAGAGCCCTCATAACCTAATAATCTCTTATTAGGCCCCACCTCCCAATACTCTTGCATTATGCATTAGTTTCCAACACTTATACTTTGGGATATACATTCAAACCATAACAGATGTCCATAATGAGACTATTATTATTTTGCACATGGATGCCAAATTGTTTCAACACCATTTGTTAAAACACTATCCTCTCTATACAATAAAGCGCTCAAAATCAGTAATCATCAGGGAAATAAAAATTAATACTGTAATGAGAAATCACCTCACACCTGTTACAATGACTATGTTCAAAAAGAGGAAGAAAAGTCTTGGCAACGATGTGGAGAAAAGAAAACTCTTATACACTGTTGGTAGGAATGTGAATTAGTGCAACCATTATGAAAAACAATGTGGAGCCTTCTCAAAATATTAAAAATAGAACTACTATATGATTCAACAATCTTATTTCTTGGTATATATCCAATGGAAATAAAAGCAGTATCTCTAAAATATATATATCTGCATCCTCATGTTTATTGCAGCATTATTCACAATAGCCAAGATATGGAAATAAGCTATGTGCTCATAAGTAGATGAATGGATAAAGAAAATGTAGTATATGTACACAAAGGAATACTATTTAGCCTTAATAAAAAAAAATTCTGTCATTTGTGACTAGATGAACCTGGAGAACATTATGTTAAATGAAATGAACTGGCGGGGAGTGGTGGCCCTTTCAAAAAAGAAAAGGCAGAACAAAAGAGAAATGAACCAGGCGTGGAAAGACAAATGTTATGTGATCTTACATATATATAGGAAATCTAAAATGTTGAATTCATAGAAGCAAGGTACAATGGTGGTTAACAGGGGCTGTGGAAGGAGGGATTGGAGAGACACAGGTCAAAGATAAAATCTTTTATTTAGTCAAGAAGAATAAGTTCAAGATCTATTGTACAACATGGTGGCTATAGTCAATAACAATGTATTATATACTGAAAGTTGTGAGAGAGTAGATTTTAAATGTTCACACCACACACTCACACAAGATGAATATGTGAGGTAATGTTTGTGGTAATAAGCCTAATTTAGCCATTTCACAATGTGTGTGCGTGTGTGTGTGTGTATCTGTATCAGACATCATGTTGTACACTCTGAGTATATAAAATTTTTATTTGTTAAATAAAATACATAAATAATTTAAAAAGACTATTCCTTCTTCATTGCATTGCTTCTTCACTTTTATAAAAAATCAATTGACCATATTTGTGTGAGTCTATTTCTGTACTCTTTTTAGTTCCACTGATCTGTATGTTTATTCTTTGCCACTACCACTCTTTCTTAATTACTGTAGTTTATTTTTGAAAATCTTAAGATCAGGTAAAGTGAATCATCTAACTTTATTCTTTTTTGAACAAAATTTCTTGCTCTTTAGCCTTTCCAAATAAATTTTAGAGTAAACTTATCGACATCTCCAGAAATTCTGTAAGGACTTTGATTTAAACTGCATTAAATCTACAGATCAATTTGGGGAAATTTGACAACTTCATTCTATGGGTCATGATATTTTACTTATTGACATATCTATTTATTTTTTTACTGAGATACTGGACATTGTGAATGTTACATTGTTGGTTGTCTGCATTTTGTCATCTTCCTTGAAAGGTGTTGAATTTTAATGTAGCCAAAACAAGTTACTTGCAGATTGATTTGATCCACTGTTTTTAATGTTTTCTAAGGTGCAGGACGGGTGCCCAGATAACCTTCACCAACCCAGCTCTTCCCCTGTTTCTCAGTTGCAGTTCTTAGAATAACTGTAGAATGTACTGGGAATACAACATTCTGAGATAAGGAGAAACTGTTCAGAAAAGCCTGGGCTCTGTTGCCATCCCTTCTAGGACAGAATGTCCTGAAACACTTTAGCCTAGTGATCCAAGTCACCCCTCCCCTGAGATATAAAACCCAGAGAAGAATGATTTCACATGGGGCATGCACAGATGAGACTACACCTGCCCTGAACAGCTTTTCTGAGCTTTGGCAGACTGGTTCACCTTGAACCTTAAGCTCTTATTGTCCCTCGCTGCCTATTGGTGAAAAACAAAATTGCTTTGCTTAACTTGTTGAGTGAGTGTTTTTTGTTACCACACTTGTGCAAGTAGATTGATAACCAGTGCATGGGGATCCCACTTCACACTAAGGGAGTTCTAGGTCAGCCTTTATTCTAGGAATAGTTCAACTATACCACCTCCACGGAACATCCCTGGGATCACATATTCCTGCATCCTCAGTATCTTTTGACCCTGATCTCTATTTCTCCAACTTAGCAAGGGCCATCAGCTCTGCTTAGATTCCTCATTATCCCCTCATTGTGGAAATCGCCTCCAGGTTGAAAGCTGGACCTCCTGTGGGGCTTATCATGTTTGTTTACCTTCTCACAGGAATCCCAGGCCTATGCTGTTAGTGGAGATATATGAAAACAGCTGTTTCACATATTTTTTCCCGTTTTCTAATTGTTTATATTGGGACGTTACCTGATCCTTGTTACTACAGCATAATCAGAAGTGAAAGTCAGTTCATAGTTTGCTGCTTACTATTGTCTTTGTATCTCAATTGATTGGCACAGTTATCAGGAACTCTCTTGCTAAGGATTCCTCAAGATTAACTGCAGAGATACTCTTATTAGATTTAAAATGTAAAAATACTATTTGCAAATCATAACCATAGGCTACATACTCCTTTGGACTAATCTAGCACACTTAGGTCGTTCTTTTAACTACCTTATTCTTATGCCATAATCATATACCCTGACAAGTCTCTCCACATCTTAAATGCCCTCATTCTTTTCTTCAAATCTTTCCACTTTATCCAGAAATTCTTTCATAACTGGATCTCAAACTTGAATGTTTCCATTGGCCTGAAAGTTAATTCAAAAGTGAACTATTTAAGCTTAATTTATGTATATAATTCATGTAGATTGTGATGGTAACCCTGCCTCACTTATTATGAAGATCTGAAATGTCCATGTTAAAACATAAGATATTCAAATTTATTAAAAAGTACCATAAAGACACACATGCACACACATATATGTTTATCACAGCACTATTAATGATAACAGAGACATGGATTCAACTTAAATGTCCATCAACAGTAGACTGGATGAAGAAAATGTGATACATATACATCATGGAATACTACACAGCCATAACAAGAACAAGATCATGTCCTTTGCAGCAACATGGATGGACTTGGAGGTCATTACACTAAGTGAAGTAATGCAGTAACAGAAAACCAAATGCCAAATGTTCTAACTTATAAGTGGGAGCTAAACATTGAGTAAATATGGAAACAAAGAAGAGAACAACAGATACCATGGATTACTTGAGGGTCGAGCATGGCAGAAGGGTGTGGATTGAAAAACTACCTATTGGGTACTATGCTTATCACCTGGGTGACAAAATTATCTGTACACCAACCCCTGTGACACATAATTTACCCATGTAACAAACCTGCACATGTACCCCTGAACTTAAAATAAACGTTAAACAAATTCATTAAAAAGAAATAACTGAACACTGTAAATATAGACAGCCAGAAATTGACAAAC
The DNA here is from genome assembly GCF_028885625.2 of Pongo pygmaeus. Classification (NCBI taxonomy): domain Eukaryota; kingdom Metazoa; phylum Chordata; class Mammalia; order Primates; family Hominidae; genus Pongo; species Pongo pygmaeus. The sequence goes on along the minus strand of NC_072396.2, from coordinate 132,942,677 downwards.
TATTTCAGTTTAAAATATACGAAAGAGACATGACAGTTAAATGCAATCCATGATTTTAGATTGGATATTTGATCATAAAAATTTTCCATAAAAGAAAATGTTGGCAATAATTAAATACCTGGTTTACTTTAAATGATAATAGTGTGTGGAGTTAAATTGTCTAAATTAAAAAATTTTGCATCATTTTGTTAAAGAATGAAAGGATGTCTTTGTTCCTACGGGATGTATACTATAGTATTTTGGGTTAAATATTCATTGTCTCTCTCTTGATCTCTAATGAGAGGAGAGAGACAGAGAGAGTGAGAGAGAGGGAATGAATGTATGTGAGCGCATGCAGGCTAATGAGATTGAATGTTAACATTTGGCGAAATTTGGTGAAGGGTACAGGGGATCAATCTTTTTGTCATTAGAACTTATATAGATTAGAAGACTGCGAAAAATGAAAAAGATAAAAAGCAATGAGATCAATAAAACTAAACAAATAGACAACACTCTTCTTACTAAACAAAACAGATCCTTAGGCCAGATTTGCCCATTAACCACCAGGAAATCTGATTAATTATTTGAGCATTCTTTATATTTTTGAAGTTTCATGGCATCTAATATCTCTACTACACAATACTGATTACATGTAACCTTCTCTTGTTTTCTGTGTGTCTGTCTTGTTTTCTTCAAGTTTGATACAATACTTCAGGACAGATACGAGTGTCTTTCTTCTTTATATATTCTGTTAGCAGTTAGGAAATTTTTGAGCACAGATGTTCAGTGAATAATTCTTGAATTTGGTAAGGTTACATGAATTTGGCGGGGTTGACCAAAGGAGAATCTCTTCCATTGTGGACTGGAATTCCTAACATTTTTACTCAAGTTTTTACTACCTAAGCAACCAAGACAGTCATTTCTTTTTCCTTTTTTAAATAATTCTAAGATTGTAAGAATGGGAGTTTGGTCAAAAGGATGAAATAAAGAATTCCAGAGCATATAAAAAGGTCACTATTATTTTTTGATATACAAAGTAGGTCATTATGTCTGTACTTCAATTCTAAGACCCAGTTAGAAATTCAAAAGTGGAGTCTTACTGAGCTACTCCAACTGAAAGAACCTGAACAAAGCACTGACTTGTTAGTGAAGCTCAAAAAAGGTTTGAATAGAACACTTTTTTAACCTTCAAAGACCTAAGTAACATTTAACTAGTACTTTGTTTCTATGGAACATCTATTGAGATATTAGATGGAGGGGTACTCAGAAGAATTTCCTTGTATGAGACCAGTTCAGAGACAATAATCAATCGTAATAAATCAGAGTAGCCACATCTGAGCTCCACTGATCAGTCACCAGTAGGTTACATATATTTCATCATCAAAGCCACTGTGCAGCTAAGTCAGTCAAGTGCAGTGTTAACATGTCCTGTACTAATGAAAAAAATTAGCCTGAAACAAGTTTGTGACTTTAGTTTGATTAGACTTAGTTGATTAGATCTAGATAGGTCTAGAACCAAGTTTTGTATTTATTCATTCAACCAAAGGTCACAACTTCCCATGGTGAGTAGCTGGCTCTGCTAGCTGCTTTTTGTACAAAGACGAACAATCACCTTATCAAAGAATAGTCAGTCATTTCCTCAAAATTTATCTTAAATTGGTTTGTAGTAAGAAAATAACATAGATATCTATATAGCCTAAGAGTCAGGTGTCTGTGTAGAATCTTCTTAAGATAAACTATATTTCTTAATGAATATAGAACTCAACAAAAGGAAGTTAAGAGCTCTAACTAGAAATTAGGATGATATTTGGCTGCTTTAAGAATGTTTCTTTTCATTTTTTAAAATTTAGTAATATATTTTATTTAACTCAATATACCCAAAATATCATCATTTCAACATGTAATAATTATTAAAAATATTGGTGAGACATTTTACTTCTTTTCTTCTTCTTTTGCATTAATTTATCTAGAATTTTTCTACTCAAAGTATGGCCTATGAAGAGTTCTTTTTATACTTAGGTTGTAGAAAACTAGAGAGGGATTTTCCCTCAATTAAAAAAATAAAGATAGATAAGTTACTGATAACTTTATTAGAATATATCAGATAATGGAAGTTGAAGAACAACCAAATAGCCTGAAATCTACGGAAATACAGGATTCTCCAAGGAGAAGTGAGATGTAAGTACTGACTCACCTGTGACAGAACACTAGAACAAGAAGTGAAAAGCTATACATGTAAGTAAAAAATGCAAGTAAAATGTTTAAGGGCTTGATAATGGCTAATGTGAAAGTATAGAACCTTTGGGATTACTAAATACAAGAGAAATTTTTATAAACTTGTAAGCTCTTTCCATGAGTGAGTAATGGGTATTCATGAGAAATGGAGTAGAGTAGGTGGCTGAAAAACACCTCTTTTTGTGGGAGAAAAAAAAAATATTTATATAAAATACTCAATACATCTAAAAGAAGACAAAAATTTTAAAAAGAAAACAGAATAGAGAATATGTCATAACGTGATTGTGTAAATAATTATAGTAAATAGAAATGGTCTAAACACACAAATTAAATGGCAGAGATGGTCAGATTAGATTGTGTACAAGAAATCAATTTTGCATATAAAGACAGGTTAAAAGTAAAAGAATGGAAACTAATATGTACATGGACACATTCATATTTCATAGAGATTTTAGGCAGAAAACCCACAAAAATATAGAGGACTTGAGCAACATTAACAACTAACATGTGCTAATTAACATTTATAGACAAATAGACAAAACAAGAGTTTAATATATTCCTTTCAACTGCACATGAATCATTCACCAAGACAGATAATATTCTGGGCTATAAAACACACTTAAACGAATGTAAGCTAACTGGAATCACAGAAAATATATGATTTGGACAGAAAGAGATTAAAGTAGAAATAAATAATAGCTGGATAGTTTGAAAATTCCAAATTATGTACAAATCCAACAAAACATAAAAATAAATTTAATAATTCATAAGAGAAATTATAAATTATTTTTAATGCAATGAAAACAAAATATTAATATATCCAAATGTGTGGGATGCTGCTAAATCACTTCTTAGAGGAAGAATATAGCATTTACTGATTACATAAGAAAAGAAAGTTTTCAAATCAATGATCTAAGCTTGTACCTTAGAAAATTATTAAAAGAACAAATTAAACCCCGAACAAGAAGAAAAGTAGCAAACATTTCATGGAAAAGATGCCAAAAGCAATTGCAACAAAAGCAAAAATTGACAAATGGGATCTAAGTAAACTGAAGAGCTTCTTCATAGCAAAAGAAACCATCAACAGAGTAAACAGACAACCTACAGAATGGAGAAAAATGTGTGTGAATTGTGCAAACGTCTAATATCCAGAATCTATAAGGAACTTAAATTTACAAACAAAAAACAACCCCATTAAAAAGTGAGCAAAGGACATGAAAACATTTTTCAAAAGAAGACATACATGCAGCCAACAAAAATATGAAAAGAATGCTCAATATTACCAATTATTAGAGAAATGCATATTCAAACCACAATTAGATACCATCTCACATCAGGCAGAAAGGCTATTATTTAAAAAGTCAAAAAAATAACATGCTGGTGAGGTTGTGAAGAAAAGGGAAGGCTTATACACTGCTGGTGAGAGTGTAAATTAGTTCAACGTTTGTGGAAAGCATTGGGCAATTTCTCAAAGAACGGGAAACTCCCATTTGACCTAGCAATCCCATTAGTGGGTATATAATCAAAGGAATATAAATTGTTCTACCATAAAGACACATGCACATGTATGTTCAGTGCAGCATTTTTCACAATAGCAAAGTCATGGGATCAACCTAAATGCTCATCAATGGTAGACTGTATAAAGAAAATGTGGTATATATACACCATAAAATACTATGCAGCCATAAAAAAGAACAAGATCCTGTCCTTTGCAGGGACATGGATGGAGCTGGAGGCCATTATCCCTAGCAAACTAATGCAGAAACAGAAAACCAAATACTGCATGTTCTGGCTCATAAGTGGGAGCTAATTAATGAGAACAAATGGAAACAGAGCAGAACAACAGACACTGGAGCCTACTTGAGGGAGGAGGAGGAAGGAGGAAAAAGAGCAGAAAAAAATATCTATTAGGTACTATGCTTATTACCTGGGTGATGAAATAATCTGAACACCAGACCTTCATAACACCAGTTTACCTATGTAACAAACCTGCACATGTACCTCTAACCTAAAATAAAAGTAAAAAAAGTAAGTAAAATAAGAGAAAAAAGCCCAGGTCAAAAAATACATAAACAAGTGAAGTAATAGAACAAAGTGCAGAAATCAACTAAGTTTAAAACAGGAAAACAGTAGAAAAAAATCAGTGAAACTAAAAGCTCGTTCTTTTCATACATCAGTTTACTAAACTCTTAGTCAGACTAATCCAGGCAGAAGGAGAGAAGGCAAAAATGATATCAAGAATGAAAGTGAAGTAACTTTAGATTCTATGGACATTGTAAGATATTAAGGGGGCATTATGATTAATTTTGCATACATAAAAATGTCAACTTAGATGAACAAATCTTTTGAAAGAAACTAATAATTCTCGCTTATGAAGAAATAGATAATCAGGATAATTCTATACCTATCTAAAGATAAGATTCTAAATTAGAAACCTTCCAGCAAAGAAAACTCCAGCCCAGATAGCTTCACTGGTGATTTCTACCAAACATTAAATTGAGATATAATGTCAATTCTTTACAAAATATTTCAGAAATTAATATGAAACACTATCCAACTTATTTTATGCAGTCAGCATTACGTTGACACCAAAACAAAGGAACAGTATTATGATAAAAGTAGAGAACAATAACCTTCACAAGCATAGATATCAAAATTCTCAAAAACATCAAATTTAATTCAGCACTATAGAGTAATACATTATGACCAAGTGCAGTGGAGATTATCTTGAGAATACAGTTTGTTCAACCTTTAAAATTTATCAACAATCACAGATAAAAAGAAAAACAAAGTTTAATTTCCTCTTAACAAATGCAAAAACAAATTTGGAAGGATTTGACATTATTTATGATAAAAATCTCAGCCAATTGATGGGAACATCCCCTAAATGATAAAAGCCATCAATAAAATTCCCTACAGCTAATATTATCATTAATGATTACATTCTGAGTGTTTTATCCTTAAGTAAGACCTGGGGCAATGAGATCTACTGTCACTATTTCTATACAACATTATGCTGGAAGTCGTAGACATGCAAAGACGGGAAAATACCCCATAACATCATGCAGATTAAAAATAAAGAAAGAAAACTGTTTTGATTCATAGATGACATATTTGTGTCTACAGAAAATCTTCTAAATTTACCAAAAATATATTCTACCTAAAAAATGAGTTTAGAAAGTTTATCTAACAAGACCAATATACAGAAACATATTGTTTCAATTATCATATCAATTGTTTATTGATAATCCAATTTTATATTGAAAAATTGAAATATGAAAAAACTATGTAATTTAAAATAGTACCCTGCTCCTCCTCAAAAACCCATGTAATAGTTATAAATTTAACAAAATAAGAAAATAAATAAATTTAACAAAATAAAGCCTCTGTGGTAAAAACTAAATAATAATTGAAGAAATAAAAATAATATTTAAATAAATCGAGTTGTATGCTGTCTCCTTGATTTGGAAAACTGTATTTTGTAAATATGTCATTTCTTCTCAAATTGATGTATAGATGCAGTGTCATCCCAGTTAAATTCCCAGATAGTTTTTTTTGTAGATAATCACAAGGAAATTCTAAAATTTATGTGGAAAAACAAAGAAACTAGCCAAAAAAATTTTGAAAAAAAGGAACGAATTCAGAAGACTTATGTTATTTGACTTCAAAACTTAATCTAAATGTACAGTAATCAAGGTATTATAGTATAGAAGAAAATGTTCTGATACATGAACACATCTGCACCTCATACCATATACAAAAAGCTGTTTAAAATAAATCATAGACTTAAAAGCAAAAACAATGAAATATACAGAAGAAAACAGAAGAAACTAATTTCAGCTTAGAAGGCAACTTCTTTAATGAATAGAAGTATGATCCCTAATTTTTTTTTGAGAAATTAGACTTCATCAACATTAAAATCTCATGCTTTTTGTGAATATACTGTTAAAAAATTAAAAACATGCCATAGACTAGGAAAAAATATTTGCAAAACACATGTCTGATAGAGGAGGAGTTGTATCCATAAACCATAAAATACTCTAAGCCTTAATGCTAATCAAACAATTCATTTTAAAAAATGGCAAAGGATTAGAACAGACACTTAACTAAAGAACATATAGGGATAATAATAAGCACATTGAAAGTTTCTCCACGTTATTAGTCATTAAGGAAATATAAAATTAAACTACAATGAAACTAACAGACTATGGCCAAAATGAACAAACCAACCAACAAACCCTCATCACAGCAACTTTTGGGGAGAATGCATAGCAACTAGAATGCTCATACATTGCTGGTGTTGATGTAAAATGGTAAAATCACTTTGGACAATAGTTAAGCTGTTTCTTATACATTTAAGTATACACTTACACTATGAAAAGATAATTCACATGAAACAAACATATGAATGTTTACAGTGGCTTTATTCATAACCGTCAAAGTTATGAAGCAACTTAAATCTTCATCAACCAGTGAGAGGATTAACAAATTAATCCATTCATACAATGGAACATTACTCAACCATGAATAAAAAAACTTCTGCTACATGAAACAACATGATTGAATCTCAGATGCATTAAATTAAAAACATCCAAATGCAAAAGTTACATACTGTATCTATGACTCAACTTATAGACATTCTGAAAAAGTAAGAAATATTGAGATGAAAAAGAAATCAGTGGTTGCCTGGGCCTGGGGTCTGGAGAGGATTGACTAGGAAGGGACATGGGAAAAATTTGGGGATAATAGAAGTGTTTTTTAGCTTGATTGTTGTGATAATGTTTGACCTTATGCATTTGTCAAGACTTACAGAACTGTATAATAAAAAGTATAAATTTTGCTGTTTGTAAATAAACCTAGTAAAAGAAATATGTGGTTTGTGGAGAAGTAACATTAGTATTACCTGGGGACTCATTAGAAATGCAGAATCTTTGGGCCACATCCCAGACCTAATGAATTAGAATTTGCATTTAGCAAGATCCCCAAGTGATCCAAATGGATAGTCACGTTTGAGAAACATTGACTGAGAACCAATGTATTTTGCCCCTTGGACAATCTTTCATCAACAGAGTAAAGTAAAATGCAAGAGTAACGGGCTAAGGAGTATTTGGGGTTGATGTTGGGGACTTGTTGAGAAAGGATTTATATCAGTATAGTCACTAAAGGAGATTTTGGGGAACTAAAGGAGCCCAAACTGATTTATCTATTCTTAGAAGTGTCTTTATGAGGCCCTAATAACCCTTCAAAGCTATTTGGAATCTGGTGAGAACTACCTTGTCAAGATTAAACTACCCTAACACCTATTTTCAGTGTTTTGGTGAGAGTTGGATAAAAACTGTCCTGTGTTGTGAGTAGTCTATGAACAGAGGGAGGGAGCACTTTGACTTAAACTTCTAGCAATTGTATCTCTTTGGCTGGCCTCTTATGGAATCTACTAGTTGATTCAAGTTTGATTAAGGTTACGTATTAACAACTAACCATGTATATTCTGACTTCCCTTTTTAAGGAAAATAAAATAATCAGGTAATTAGCCAGATTATGTGAGGACAGAGACTGTGCTATAAATCTGTTCTATACTGAAGATGGAATACAGTGGAGGTAGAACTATAACACAGTGAATTAGTCAGTGTTCTCTAGAGGAACAGAACTAATTAGATATATGTATATATGAAAAGGAATTTATTAAGGAGAATTGATTTACACGATCAAAGCAAGGTGAAGTCCCACAATAATCTGTCTGCAATTTGAGAGGCCAGAAAACCAGTAGCAACTCAGTCCGAGTCCCAGAACCTCAAAAGTAGGGAAGCTGACAGTGCAGCCTTCAGTCTGTGGCCGAAGGCCCGAGAGCACTTGCAAACTACTGGTGTAAGTCCAAGAGTCCAAAAGCTGAAGAATCTGGAGTGTGATGTTTGGGGTTAGGAAGTATCCAGCATGGGAGAAAGATGAAGGCCGGAAGACTCAGCAAGTCAGCTTCTTCCACCTTCAGCCTGCTTTTTCTAGCCACGCTGGCAGCCAATTGAATGGTGCCCACCCATATTGTGGGTGGATCTTCCTGAGGGTGGGTCTTTCTCTCCCAGTCCACTGACTCACTTGTTAAACTCTTCTGACAACACCCAGAAACACCCAGATACACCCAGAGACACCTAGATATACCCAGAAATAATACTTTGCATGCTTCAATCCAATCAAGTTGATACTTAATATTAACCATCACACACAAGTTTATTGTTTTCAAGGAGCTTTATTTGGCTTGGCTGTATTTAACTCATAAAAAGTATAAAATGATACTAGCTAGCATGCAATAAAGAACTCTCCAGGTATTACAGAACCTAATAAATAATTTAGATATAAAATGTGTTCCTTAGGTTGAAGTGGTCAGGGAAGGCTCCGTACAGGAAAAGGTGTGCATTATTGTGTACTCAGCAAAATATCTTATCAACAGAGCAACAGTAACAAGAAACTTTAGTTGAGTTTGGTATAGTTATAAAATTAACAAATTGGTGTGTATCTAATAATATGAGAGACATGAGTAATAAGAGAAATGAATACAACATTACAGATGGTTATGTCGAGTATTCTTCCAGGTCGAGAATCTTCAATTCCTATTACTGTCATGAAGTTGTTGTCTCTTTCTTCTTCAGTTGGATATTTGCCAAGGAAATTAAGCAAGAAATAAGGAATAAAAACATACTTTTTGTTCAACAATCAAATGTGGAAAAAAGCATACTGAAGTTTTTTTTATGTGCCTTCAACTCAGAAACAGATGCTTCCTTTTAGTTGCCTCTGATAGGGATCTCTCTATTTTGGGGACGATCTCCTTCCATGGTCAATTGAGGGAAATTGGCAGTGGAGCTGCTAGCAGTGATCTGGCTCCAGAAACCCTCCTTTCTCTCTCTGCCCATATAATAGTTTTTCAGGCAAATAGGTCTCCCCCACAAGATTGTAAACTCCTCCCTGAATACTCTTAGGTATTTCCCTCCACAAGACCTGTACAATATCTGACTCAGAATTGTTGCTCCGTAAATAATAAAGGAAAATAAAATCCATCTAAGCTTCATATTATCCTTTCAGGCATCTGTGGTCTTTAGCACAAAATGACTATTGATAGACTAATCAGGTAAAAGAGTATGTAAACTGGTTTATGTGCTAGCACTCTTAAATAAAAGACAACTTTATCTGCTTACAATACACTAATCTCTAGAAAGGCCCTTATTAAATGGATGTAATTGTAGAAATATGCTGGCATGTGAGCGCAAATAATGTGAGTTTTCTGTGAAGACATAAGTCATCTACTTTAGATAGATGGACAGTCCTGCTTATAGACTGCCTCTCAACCCAGAATAATCTGTGGAGCTTTAAAAAATACAAGTGATGCATAAATAACTGAAAACTTTATAGATTCATTTCTTGGTAACTATATTATATATTTTACATGTAGTATGCACCAATGTATACAGATATATTTGTCAGTTTTGTGGGTTAGAGTTTGCTAAAGGTGGTTTTGTGACTGTAGTGCAAAGGTCATTCTGTGTACTATATAATAAACAACCAGATCCTAACAATATCTATCAATATTTACTGCTGCTCTAAACAGATAGGGTGAAAAATGTACATCTGTACGAGGCACAAGCACAAGGTGGCTAAGCATATCTGAAGTAGTCGCAAATCACATTGGTGTCACCATTCAGCAAAGTTTCAGGAAAAACTAACAGTGAACCAGGCATCCCTCAGCCATTGGTCTGACACATTTTCCATAAGCTACTAAAGACGATACCTGGCCCTTTACACCTGATGAAGGCTCCAATGGAGACAGATGAGGCAAAATAATATAATTTCTGTAGCTCAGTTTTCAGAATCATATTGAGATGAATCAATTTTGCATATTCATATTCACTGAAGAGGCTGCATTTCACTTACATGAAAAAGTGAGCCACCACAATTTACTAAGAGACAACGAAAATTAATATGACACTTGCAAAATTTATGAAAATTAATGTTTTTTGTGCCATCTCTTGCACGTATGCCTTTGGTCTGTTTTTTGTTTTTGTTTTTTTTTTTACAATGACAGGATTCCCATATGAAACATGTTGATGGAATGAGGTTTTTCTCCACAATTACAGGTTGCCTACTTTCACTTCACTTTCCAAAAGGTTACATTTCTATTTCACTTCCATAACAATTCTGGAGGTCGCCTGATAAACAGCTAACATGGTGGTAGACTGGACATAGTGTTCAAATTTGACCTACCTAGAGACCAGTGGCCACCCAGTTACCCAGTTATCATATCTTGCAAATCATTCTTCCTGTGAGAATATTTGCAAAATCTCATGTTTTATACCACCACTTTCTTGAAGGCTTAGGGAAATCAAGGAATACAACCTGGATGATATTCTTACATTGACAGACTGAGAAAAACTGCTATAGGACTGGCATTTTCCCTGTGGCATAAGCAATGAATATTGAGCATATGTAAAATTATGAAAATAATTGCTTTCAATCCTTTATGAACCGGTTTTGCTATATGATCATATGTAATATAGTTAATAATTAATTTTGGAAAGTGCTTTTTAAATTAATTCCTATTTATCCTTGTATATAACCCTTCATGTAATTAGGCTCAGCTTGGGGATACCTCTTTGCATATTTAAAATACTTCAAGAAAATGAAAATGTTGATCTGCAACCAGAGTGGAAAACCCCTCAGAAACAGTTATTTGTGTTTGCCCTTATTCTCGTCTCCAGTCACGACCAATAATATTGAACTTTGCCATGCTCTGCAACTCTCATCTCCAAAAAAGTGCATGCACACCCATATGTGTGCATATGCACACCCATATGTGTGCATATGCACACCTTGAAATTGAGCATTGTGGGCTGCCAGAGACTAAATCATACCTCCTTCTAACAGTTCTCTGAAGATCTTTATAACATCATTCTGGTAATATTTACTTAATTATACATCATAATTACATAACTGCAGATTGTAATTATATAATTACATGTGTTTACATTCAGTAGACAATTAAATATAATCACCCTTAGCACAAAAAGTTACTTGATGGAGACCAGGAACCTAACATAGTAAGTGAAATGAATTAAATGCTATTTTGATCCTTTCCTTATGGTAGTTTTCATGAGGTGGGACTAGCAAAACAGCTTGCATCAAAATGGAGAAAGAGCTTTGGAAAAACATTGTAATTGAAGAAAATGAAATGGAAAAAAGTGAGACAAACCTTTCTTGAATTTTCTAAGATTACACTATTGAATTATTGATATTAATTTTTAAAAAATATATAACTTTATTGATTATTTAAATATTTGTTGGTGTAGTAGCTAATGGTAATGTCATCACACATGGACAGCATTTTAGTAGCAGATAGAGGCATACACTGCTCCATCTATTCTGCCCATTCATTCACTCACTCCAACATATGTTTATTGAGTACCAACCATGTCCTGGACATGAGTTCAACACCGGTCTGTGTCCTTATTCTTCAGAGAGTGGTCTTGCTCTTGGCCCCCAGTGCTTTGACCTTTCTCCACAGTATGTAATACATATTCCCCACGCTCATCAAAACTCTTCCATTTAATGTCTCACACTTCCATGGCTGGATTGTCAGGTAGGTGATAATGAGTGGTCAAGGCCACAGAAAGAAAAAATTAATGCAATCTATGCTGAAGTATTAAGGTGCGAAGGTGTAATTTTAGTGATGGTACTGATAGGTACTGAGGCAGTAGTGCTTCTCTCTGGAGCTCCTCAGTATGTTTCAAGTGCTGCCGCTGCTCAGGCTTGAAGCTGCAAGCAAAGTCCTCAAGCAGAACACTCTCCTTATTCCTATGTCTACTACTCCCATTGGACTTTGAGCTCCTTGAGGAAATAGAGACCCTCTGCATAATACCCAGTGCATAGCAAAGGAAGTTTTGTAGGATGTCTTCTGTGTATGCTTGTTGACTCTCATAATGAAGAGGAATTGTCATAGGCAGGGCCATCCCTGCCTATATTTCCTCAGTAACAACCCAAAGTGAGGCATGTTTCACCTGATTACTTTTCATATATTTCTAAAATCTTTGCATCAGAGATTTGTAGCTCAAACCCTATTTTGATTACCAGTAACAGTTGTCATCATTATTCTGTAGGTGCTTGATTTATATACCTGCTAAATTTTCATTTTGCAACTAACACTAGCTTTCTCACACGTAGTAATCTGTAAGCAAATACCCAATTCCTTAAAAAATCCACTGTTTAAGGAAATTTGATCGTAAAACATTGTCTAGCTATAGAATCACAGGGTCATAGAATTTTATAGTTGGAAAGAACCTTTGCCTTTGAGGTCATCTGATCCAATCTTCTAGCTTCCATTGAGTATAGAAACATACACTATTTTTTTTTTTTTTGATGGAGTTTCACCCTTGTTGCCCAGGCTGGAGTGCAATGGTGTGATCTCGGCTCACTGCAACCTCTGCTTCCCGGGTTCAAGCGATTCTCCTACCTCACCCTCCAGAGTAGCTGGGATTATAGGCCTGCGCCATCACACCTGGCTAATTTTGTATTTTTAGTAGAGATGGGGTTTCTCCATGTTGGCCAGGCTGGTCTTGAACTCCCGACCTTGGGTGATCTGCCCGCCTTGGCCTCCCAAAGTGCTGGGATTACAAGCATGAGCAACCGAGAAATATACACTATTATATTTTTGTTAGGTATTTGGTCAGCTTAAACATTTACAGAGTGAAGGAGCTCAATATTATTCGAGGCAACCCATTCCATTCTGTTGATGGACCTTCTTACATTGAACTAAATTTGTCTCCTTTTAACCATCCTCCAGGGCACGCGCAAATTAAGTTTATATTTTCTCCCATGATAGCTCTTCAAAGGGTAACTGCCATAATTTCTCAACTTCTGCCTCCATTTTTTTTTAATTTGCTTTTGCCACTTAGACATTGTCAGGTTTACTGATATTTTTTAAAAGTCATGGTTTTGAAGATACTTAGTCCTGTCCTTTGAATTTTCTCCTAGTTGTCAATATCCATCTAAAAATGTGAAGCCTACATCCAAATACCTTATTCTGGGTTGGCTTGACCACGCCAGAGAGTCGGGGGTGCGATTAGGCTCCCTACTCCTCCATTTGAGCAGGTTTTTTCTTCCCAAGTGCAGAACTGTTTGTTATAATATTATATCATTTGCTCTACTATTTCCATCTGTTGAGATGTTTTTGAATCACGATTTTGTCACGTTAACTATCTGCTCCTGCTTTTGTTAATCTGTAAATGTGTTCAATCAGTGAACTTTCTGGGACTCCTCCAAGTTACTGATAGAGTAGATAAGACCTGTGACAAAAAACTGTTCATCTAGGTTGTCACTGATTTATTCTTTGGGGTGCCTTCTCTGGCAATGGTGATCCGACTTTATAAATCTCTACTTTATAAGTATCTATTTAGCTGAATCCAGTTATCATCATTCTATGTAGTTGCCAGAGTTATCGCATCCCTATTTGTAATATATATGAACTCTAATTGTAAGCTGCCAGTTATGTAACACTATAGAAAAAAGAAATGAATATGAATTTTTAGTGAACTGATATTGGCTGTTTTCATAAATGCCTAAAAGCCATCTGCTTAATTATCAATTCTTGAATTTTGTTGGAAATCACCATTTATCTCCGGGTTTTAATTCTAGAATACAATTTTTTTTTGGTTTTGAAAATCAAGCTACTTATCCACCTCTAGTCTTCCGCTACCTTTATCATTTCTAGTCATTTCTCAACAAATAAAATAGTCTAGCACTTGTAAATACATATTCTTCCTTCTTAACACAATTGAATTCAGTGGAATCTTATTTATATTAACCTGGTGCTGCTGTCTTAAAGTCTCCACATCTTGGAGTTTAATCCCCTCCCAGAAATACTTCTTGAACCTTTCCAATAGGGAGATATTCATGTGGGATTCACTTCCATGTTCACCTAGAGGACGCGTTTATTTAATATACTCACTGTGGATTAAATCTGTGTTAAAATTGCCTCAGCAACTTTACTGTTCTCCATATTCCTCACACTTACAATATACTAATTATTTATATATCTTCCTAATTCTTATGTACCCTTCCTACCACACCTCTCATTATAGATGGGACAACAGAAACTTTTCAGTACCCCCTTAGTTGCTGTCAGGGCTTTTCCTTCTCCCACTTCATCCTACAAGTAGACCAGACCTCTCATACCAATTTTGAAACTCTAGGGACCTCCTTGTATTGTCCCACTTGGACTAAGCAGGGTTCCATGGTTTGTATATTCCCTTAGGCTAATTCTTTCAGGGCAACAAATAGCAACTTGAGGTTCTGCTCTCTGCCACGTGAAAGGTAAATTAGTTTCTACAATTAAGTTAGCTAGCTAGGATATTACCAATCTCAGGTAACATAATGCCTTAACCCTGATGAAATGCGCATGACATGAAAAATAAAAGTATAATATGTTGGTTTGGATGTGGTTAAATTCATGCATCCAGGCTGACTGGACTGGGAGAGGGGAAGCAAAGATATTTAGAACAAATGGGTTTTCCAGTGACAATCCACCGGAATGGAACACTGTATATAGATACTCACCTGCTCTGCCATGACATTTTTTAGGCAGCAGTGAGGTTGATGCATTTTCCAAAGACTTATACCATGCTTGTAACAAATTGGAGGATGGAGACAATATGACAGAAAGTGTTTCTGACTCAATAGGTTGAATTTCAAGCACCAGTCTCCTCTTGGCTCTTAACTGCAGGCTATGGTCTGTTTCCTGGGTTACAATATTGTGCTGTAATCTTCTAATCTTGTATCTCTCTTCTCCAGAGCTGGTGAATAGTCTTATGTCACCTTCTCACGCTTCAGCTAGACATAAAGGATGAGAAAATACTATTCTCTGTCCTCATAGGGTGAGGAAGAGTTAATTAGAGGAGAATGACTTTTTCTCTTTCCTGGCTCCAGCTTAAGTGTGTCTGCATTTCTCTTTTTGGAATCACCTTTTCTCATTTCTGAACTTTCAGAGTGAGAAAAAACAGGTGGATACTGCTTCCTTTATGGTAAGTTGCATGGCTAAATTAACAGTAAGCCTGAGAAATCTGGGGTTTTAGTACAATATCTGTGGCATATAGTTGACCACAGATATTGCCCATTTAATCAAATCATCTCCTACTTGGTGATTATTAAGAAAAATCTCAAATAAAAATATAGCCGTGTGGTCCAAAACATTCCCTGCCTGCAAAACACACGTGCCATATACATATGCACATGCACAAATGCACATGCAACTTACACTCCATGAGCACACATACAGGTGCTAACTTCCTAAATTTCTATTTTGCCAATTTTGCTATCACAGAATCTGAAGTTGGAGTCAGAGGAAGAAAGCAAAGCTTCATAATTGACTCAGTTTAATAATGGCCACAGTTTCTGTGGCCTACTCATTTTGTCTTCTATTTTTCTGTACTTCAGCACGGGCCCATTGATATCTCTGATATACTCAGACAATGTACATGGTGACTTAGTATGTACTGGAAATTCAGAATTAAGAGAGTTTCATTGGTGACACTGGGAAGTAAGTAGAAGACATGTGGGAAAGAGCATTTGCAATAGATTCTTTTTATTCAAAGCCTGATACCCGGAGCTTCAAAGGAGACAGAATATTTCATAATAGAAGACATTGGATTTGAATCTGATTTCCTGCCTCTTTCTCACTTAACCTCTCTGAGTCTGTTTTATCTGTAAATTATGGAATTATTGTGAATATCAAAAACATTGATACAAAGGAACCTATTCTACTTTTGGCTACAAAATCACTATGAATATGCAATTATTTTTGAGAGAGGGAGGAGAGATGTTAGAGGAAGAATCCAACCAATATTTACTAAAATCCTGCATCATCAGGTGTAAACAAGGGTCAGAGTAACATGGATTACATAATTTTTGCAGTTCTTATTCATTAACTATACTATAATCTCACATATGGCATTTAATGAACTGAAGAAAGGATAGACATATGCAAAATGGTTCTCTGTTAACTACAGAAGCTTGAGGGGCACCATAGTGTTATGACTGTGAATTTAAGATTTTCAACATAAGTCATTATGAGAAGGATTCCTCCCATGTCCTGCTCCCAGACAAGTTTGGTACCTTGATTATTATGACTGTGATTCAACCAGGTTTTCTAGACTGAAATCCCCTTAAAAATTGAACTCTGTAACAATAATTTCCATAGTTTTTAGTCTTAGTTCTATGTTACTCACTTAATTTTCACCAGCAATACTTTTACCTCAGTGTCTACGTTCCTGATATATTTAATCTTATTCATCTTTATTTAATGATATTTTATTCTCAAGTACTTTTTTAAAAGAAAAACAAATAGTTGCTGTAATCTCTAAGCTCATGCCTGCTTAAGACTCTCTGTAGCCTTTATTCTGCTCAGCAATTTGGCTAGGTTTCAAATACTTAGCTCACCCTTTATTCCACACAGAACTTAGTAGATATTTACCATCTTCTGGCATTGAATATTGCTGTGGAGAATTCTGATGTCAACCAAATCTTTCCTCATGTACATAATCTGTTTAATGCCTAAATGCAAAAATATTCCCTTTTTAACATTGAAATTCTATGACTCAACCAGACTATGCCTTGATTTGAGTCTCCTGTATCAGTTTTTTTTATTAATTTTCATAAAACATGGTATGCTGTCTTATTCTGCCATGTCAGTTCTTTATTCAGAGGGATTGTCTCGTAAAAGGATGTGTGTGTGTGTGTGTGTGTGTGTGTGCGCACATGCATGTCTGTGTGTATTTTAGTCTTCCTGATTAGATTGTCTTTGCCTAATGCACACACATGTATACATACCCATAATCTTACCTCTGATTGCTTTATTATTTTTCTTTTTCCTGGATTCCCTGTGATTATCTCAGGTACTTACTCTTTTTCATTAATTAGATTTTAATTCATATCTTGTCTGTATTATGAATATCAATGTTTATTAGTTCTGTAATGGTGTTGTTTTGAACTTTGGTTTGCTTTTTTATTTCAATAATTTTCCTTGTCATTACAATCTTGTGTTTTATTTTCTTGTCTCTAAAATCTTATTTTACTGAAATTATGTTTTTATTAAATTCTTCCATTGCATAAAGTACTTATGGGAATTTTTTTTATTGGGATACATCTTTTTTTACACTGGATTATTTAAAGTTCTTTGCATGTCTTAAGTTGGGAACTCCAGAAGCCACCGATCACAGGATACCTGAGTAAATATTTTATTAAAGAGGGAAATATTTCCAGGGAAATCTCAGGGGAATTAAGATGGGGAAGGGGAAAAGCCATGCAAAAATGTGTCTTAGCCAAAGCCCCAGAGGGTTGTTTCAGACTGAATCTGAATGATGATTCTGAAATGAACATTACACCTAAGCGTTGCCTCATATCAAGTCAAGGAAAAAGCTTTTTGTACTCTTTCCACACATCAGTTGTTGGTTAAAACACAAATTGACTGGGGTGTGAGGAAGGACAGAAATACAGGCATACCTCATTTTATTGAACTTTATTTTATTGCACTTTGCAGACACTGTATTTTTACAAATTAAAAGTTTGCCTAGACCAATGTCCAGGAAAATTTTCTCTAGGTTTTATTGTAGTATTTTTATAGTTTCAGGTCAAATTTAAGTATTTAATCAATGTTGAGTTGATTTTTGTATGTGGTGAGAGATAGGGTTTGAGTTTCATTCTTCTGCATATGGTAATCCAAATTTTTCAGCACCGTTTACTGAAAAGGGTATCCTTTTCCCAGTGTATGTTTTTGTTGACTCTGTCAAAGATCAGTTGGCTGTAGATATGTGAATTTATTTCTTGGATATCTATTGTATTCCATTAATTTATGTGTCTATTTTGATAACAGTACCATGCTGTTTTGGCTGCTATAGCCTTGTAGTATAATTTGAGGTCAGGGATTGTGATGCCTCCAGCTTTGCTCTTTTCACTTAATGATTACTTTGATTATGTGGGCTTTTTTTTGTTTCATCTGAATTTTAGGATTTTTTTTTAATTCTGTGAAAAATGATGGTATTTTGATAGGGATTGCCTTGAATCTGTATATTGCTTTGAGCAGTATGACCATTTTCATGATATTATTTCCTCTGATCAATGAGCATGGGGTGTTTTTCCATTTGTTTGTGTCATCTAAAATCTCTTTCATCAGTGTCTTGTAGTTATCCTGTTAGAGATCTTGTAATTCCTTGGTGAAATATGTTCCTAGTGTGTTATTTTTTATAGTTGTTGAAAATGAGATTGCTTTCTTGATTTGCTTCTCAACTTGATTATTATTGGTGTATAGAAATGCTACTGATTTTCATATATAGATTTTGTATTCTTAAACTTTACTGAACTCATTATGAAATCTAAGAGATGTTTTTGGAAGTGTCTTTAGGGTTTTCTAGATATAAGATCATATCGTCAGCAAATAGCAATGGAAAACACTACTGGACATTGGTCTAAACAAAGAATTTATGACTAAGACCTCAAAAGCACAAACAACAAAAACAAAAATTGACAAATGGGACTTAATTAAATGGAATGGCTTCTACACAGCAAAATAAATAATCAGAAGAATGAACAGACAACCTGTAGATTGGGTGAAAATATTTGCAAAGTGTGCATCCAATAGAAGACTAATATCCAGAGTCTACAAGGAACTCAAACAACTCAAAAACAGGAACTCCCAAGAAACCCGATAAAAAATTGGGTCATTATCCTCAGCAAATTAACATAGGAACAGAAAACCAAATACTGCATGTTCTCACTTATAAGTGGGAGCTAAATGGTGAGAGCACATGAACACGTAGAGGGGAACAACACACACTGGGACCTTTTGGAGGGAGGAGGGTGGAATGAGAGAGAGGATCAGGAAAAATAACTAATGGGTACTAGGCTTAATACTTGCATGTTGAAATAATCTGTACAACAAAACCCCATGACACAAGTTTAGCTATGTAAACCTGCACATGTACCCCTGAACTTAAAATAAAAGTTAAAAAAAGTGGGCAAAGGACATGAATAGAAAGTTTTCAAAGGAAGTCATATAAATGTCCAAAAAGAATGGAAGAAATGCTCAATACCACTAATTATCAGAGAAATGCAAGTAAAACCCCAGTGAGATATCATTTTATACCTGTCAGAATGGCTTTTATTAAAAAGTCAAAAAAATAACAAATGTTGGTGAGGACGTGGAGAAAAGGGAGCACATATACACTCTTGCTAAGAATGTAAATTAGTACAACCTCTATGGAAAACAGTATGGAAATTTCTCAAAGAACTAAAAATAGAACTACCATTTGATCCAGCAGTCCTACTACTGGGTGTCTACTCAAGGGAAAATAAATCATATTGGAAAACCTACCTGCACTTGCGTAGTTTTTGCAACACTATTCACAATAGCAAAGATAAGGAATCCATCTAAGTGACCATCAACAGATGACTGGGTAAAGAAAATGTGGCATATATACATAACAGAATACTACTCAGCTGTAAAAAGAATGAAATCATGTCTTTTGCAGCAATATGGATGAAACTGGAGGCCATTATCTTAAGTGAAATAACTCAAAAACAGAAAGTCAAATACCATATATTGTCACTTATAAGTGAGAGCTAAATGTTATGTACACATTGACGTAGAGTGTGGAATAGTAGACATTGGAGACTCAAAAATTTGGGAGGGAGGGAGTGGTGAGGGGTAAGAAATTACTTAATGGGTACAATGTACATTATTCAGGTGATGGTTACATTAAAAGCTCAGACTTCACGACTTTGTAATACATGCATATAACAAAACTGCCCTTGTGTCCCTTAAATTTATACCAACAAATAAATGAAGATTTTTTAAATGTCTGTGGCAATCCTTCATCTAACAAACCTACAAACACCATTTTCCAACAGCATATACTCACTTCATATCTCTGTGTCACATTTTGATAATTCTCATAATATTTTAAACTTTATTATTATTATTATATCTGTTAATATTATAGTAATCTTATATCAGTGATCTTTTGTCTTACTATTTTAATTGTTTTGGGGTGTCATGAGCCATCCCATATAATGCAGCAAATTTAATCAATAAATGTTATGTGCGTTCTGACTGCTCCACCGATTGTATCTCTGAAAGTTTTGAAGTAAAAATGCCATTCCATTTAATACATGAATGATAAGTCAGTGAAACAGCCTTATTACCTATATGGAGAAAGTTTTTGTGGTCTAGGTAGAAGATCGAATCAGTCACAATATTTCCTTAAGCCAAAACTTACTTCAGAACAATACCTTAAGTTTCTTCAATTCTATGAAGGCTGAAAGAGGTGAGAAAGCTGCAGAAGAAAAGTTGTAAGCTAGCAGAAGTTGGTTCATGAAGTTTAAGGAAAGAAGCTTTCTTTGTAACATAAAAGGGCAATGTGAAGCATCAAGTACTGATGTATAATCTGCAGCAAGTTATCCAGAAGATGTAGTTAAGAAAATTGATAAGATGGCTGCCCTATACAACATATTTGTATGCATACTAAACAGCCTTCTATTGGAAGATGCCAACTAAGACTTTCATAGCTAGAGAGTATAAGTCAATGCCTAGCTTCAAAGCTTCAAAGCTTCAAAGCTTCCAAGGACAGGCTGACTATTGGTAGGGGCTAATGTAACTGGTGACTTTAAGTTGAAGCCAATGCTCATTTACCAATCCAAAAATCCATGGGTCCTTAAGAATTATGCTACATCCCTTTGCCTATGTTCTACAAGTAAAACAAAGCCTGGATGGCAGCACATCTGTTTATAACATGGTTTAACTGGATATTTTAAGCTCACTGCTGAGACTTACTGCCCAGAAGAAAAGATTCCTTTCAAAATATTACTGCTCATTGAGAATGCTCCTAGTCACTCAAGAACTCGAATGGAGATGTACAAAGAGATTAATGTTTTCATGCCCACTAATACAATACCCATTCTGCAGTCCATGGACCAATGAGTAATTTCGACTTCCAAGTTTTATTATTCTGGTTGTTGGAAGCAAATTCACATCAAAACCAAGGACACACAAAAACGTGTAAAAAAGGACTTGAGGGAATCTGGGAGGAGCACTAACACTGCCTGCTACACTTGTATTATTTTCATTTGTCATTTTAAAAGGAGGTTTTGTCATTTCTATGCTATCCCTTTTCATATTGCTCATAATGAGCTTGGTAAACTCTGTCCATATGTTTCATTTACTCCTATACAAGGCAAATGGACAGTGTTTCATTCCTTTCCTATTGTATTTGAAACTTTCTTCTTTGTCTTCCAAGTATATATTGTTCTTATCCCCAAGTATATTTTGAGAAGTGCAGCATAGAAGATTTAGGTAGATAAAGGATGAAGAACTCCACCACTGCTGGGATATAAAAGTGTGGATGATCTAGATTCTGCTGTTTGTTTTATGATGTTATAGTACATCCTATGTCTGTACCCAGTTCACCAACTTGGGGAATATATCATATTCCTCTGTCGGGATATACTTGGGCTTTAGATCAATCCTAGACTTCATCATGAAACTCTGGAAAATTACAAGGTTTTCCTGTCTGTGTTGAGTTCTTGATTACATGTGCTGCATTCTTAACGATGGTAGGTATGGTCTCCTACTCTTGCAGATTTTACATTGACTGTTATCTAGGATTCGCCAACCCACATTTCTTCAGATTGGAGTTTATTCATGAAAATAGTCTGCATTTCGTTTATCTGCCATCTTACTGAGAATGGATTTTTTTTGCAAGCCCCACAGAGTCATGCTATAATGCTTTATTTTTTTATTATTATACTTTAAGTTCTGGGATACATGTGCAGAACATGCAGGTTTGTTACATAGGTATACATGTGCCATGGTGGTTTGCTGCACCCATCAACCTGTCATCTACATTAGGTATTTCTCCTAATGCTATCCCTCTCCTAACCCCTTACCACCCAACAGGCCCCAGTGTGTGATGTTCCCCTCCCTGTGTCCACATGTTCTCATAGTTCAACTCCCACTTCTGAGTGAGAACATGCAGTGTTTGGTTTTCTGTTCCTGTGTAAGTTTGCTGAAAATGATGGTTTCCAGCTTCATCCATGTCCCTGCAAAGGACATGAATGCATCCTTTTTTATGGCTGTATAGTATTCCACAGTGTGTACGTGCCACACTTTCTTTATCCAGTCTATCATTGATGGGCATTTGGGTTGGTTCCAAGTCTTTCCCATTGTGAGGAGTGCTGCAATAAACACACGTGTGCATGTGTCTTTATAGTAGAGTGATTTATAATCCTTTGGGTATGTACCCAGTAATGAGATTGCTGGGTCAAATGGTATTTCTGGTTCTTTGAGGAATTGCCACATTGTCTTCCACAATGGTTGAACTAATTTACACTCCCACCAACAGTGTAAAAGCTTCCTATTTCTTTACATCCTCTCCGGTATCTGTTGTTCCCTGACATTTTAATGATCGCCATTCTAACTGGCGTGAGATGGTATCTCATTGTGGTTTTGATTTGCATTTCTCTAATGACCAGTGATGATGAGCTTTTTTTCATGTGTTTTTTGGCTGCATAAATTTCTTCTTTTGAGAAGTGTCTGTTCATATCATTTGCCCACTTTTTTATGGGGTTGTCTTTTTTTTCTTGTAAATTTCTTTAAGTTCCTTTTAGATTCTGGATATTAGCCCTTTGTTAAATGGATAGATTGCAAAAATTTTCTCCCATTCTGTAGGATGCCTGTTCACTCTGATGACAATTTATTTTGCTGTGCAGAAGCTGTTTAGTTTAATAAGTTCCTATTTGTCAATTTTGGCTTTTGTTGCCATTGCTTTTGGTGTTTTAGACATGAAGTATTTGCCCATGCCTATGTCCTGAATGATATTGCCTAGGTTTTCTTCTAGGGTTATTACAGTTTTAGGTCTTACGTTTAAGTCTTTATTCCATCTTGAAATAATTTTTGTATAAGGTGTAAGGAAGGGGTCCAATTTCAGTTTTCTGCATATGGCTAGCCAGTTTTCCCGACACCATTTACTATATAGGGAATCCTTTCCCCATTCCTTGTTTTTGTCAGGTTTGTCACAGATCAGATGATTGTAGATGTGTGGCATTATTTCTGAGGCCTCTGTTCTGTTCTATTGGTCTATATAGTCTATATATCTGTTTTGGTACCAGTACCATGCCGTTCTGGTTACTGTAGCTTTGTAGTATAGTTTGAAGCCAGGTAGCATGATGCCTCCAGCAATCAGGCAAGAGAAAGAAATAAAGGGTATTCAAATAGGAAGAGAAGAAGTCAAATTTTCTCTGTTTTTAGATGACGTGATTGTATATTTAGAAAACCCCATTGTCTCAGCCCAAAATCTCCTTAAGCTGATAAGCAACTTCAGCAAAATCTCAGGATACAAAATCAATGTGCAAAAATCACAAGCATTCCTATACACCAATAATAGACAAACAGAGAGCCAAATCATGAGTGAACTCCCATTCGCAATTACTACAAAGAGAATAAAATACCTAGGAATGCTACTTACAAGGGATGTGAAGGACCTCTTCAGGGAGAACTACCAACCACTGCTCAAGGAAATCAGGGAGGACACAAACAAATGGAAAAAAATTCCATGCTCATGGATAGGAAGAATCAATATCGTGAAAATGGCCATACTGCCCAAAATAATTTATAGATTCAATGCTATCCCCATCAAGCTACCATTGACTTTCTTCACAGAATTAGAAAAAAAAAACACTTTAAATTTCATATGGAACCAAAAAAGAGCCCGTATAGCCAAGACAATCCTAAGCTATAATTTTTCTTTAGTTCAATGGCTACCACGTTTCAAAATTTATAGCGTTTGTTTTGTTGTCTCTGTATTGATGCTGCTATGAAATTTCTTTTGTTAATTTATTTGTTTAGCTAGGAAAAGAAATCCTGTGATATAGTTTTGGTCTGCCACTATAAGTGGGATATTTACTGTTATTTCAATCAGACATTTCCCTGTCAGTTTTGATAAAGTACAATATAATCCCTCTCCTCAATTGTTCTTTAAGTATTTTCATCTTTACCTGGATCTTAGAGATGTTAAAAATCACACCATCATCTTTATTTACTTTACTAATGTTTTAAAACTTGCCTGTAGTACTCGAAGTTGTGAAAATCTTATTTAAGCAATAAACAATTTCCTTAAGTGTCTAGTCTCTAATCGGAGGAAGTAATTTTCAAACAACTCTTAAACAGAAAAAAAACCCCATAAATTTCAATCATAGATTTTCAGTGGTTTTAGCTCAAGAAAGCAAAGGAGACCAATAATCAGATATTTATATTATCTCTGTGAACTTTAGCAGTGGTTAAGTCAAAATATCAGTCACAGCTGTGATTTGGTTAAAATATCACTAAAATTGAATGAATGTTGCAATCAAGGTGTGCTTAGTTTCATCACTCCAGATAAAATTCATGCAGCTTTATATGATATATTGATTTTTATGGTAATTGGAAGAGGGAATGATGTACTAGGAGAGGACCAGGAAACATTTTTAATATGCAAAAGAGGACAGCCTACATAAACATCTGTAAATGTTGTCTATTTGAATAGGATGTGAAGTTCTACATTGCCTACTCCTTTGATGCTAGCAGGCATCATGTGGTCATTAAAGTTTCCCAAGATGATGTAGCCGGGATGGTGCCTGTCTTCCCTATGATACTCCTCAGAAGTCACAGCTAGTCTAAAGGGAAGGCTCATAACTGTAAGAATTTGGAGAGGGACTTCTTCCTTTGGACTGTTCTGAAAGGAAGGCAGCTCACTAAAGTTTGGGGCTGCTTGAGATCTTGAAAAGATGAGTAAAAAACTAGTTCTTACCTAGATCATTTGATTGCTGTATTTGTTAAATAATTTTGCAAAGAAATTATCACTTTTTACACCTACTTAGCCAGCTTTTGATTCTAAGGACAGGTGAAATAAGAAAATTGTGGGCTAGGATAAACTGAATCACCAAAACAGAAACCAGACACAGAAGCAATAAATACTTTTGCTGTAGTGTTTTTCAGGCAAAATATCTAAAAATACTTGGTTGAATATATCTTTCTCGTTCAGGTCAGATTCTATTTAGATCATTAATAGCTGAACAGCTTTGGGAAATGTGTTGGTAATTTCTTTTTGTTTCCAGTGGACAGATGTGAATTATTCCTTTCTATCAGCTTGTCCGTTCTCAGAAAACTAGATTTGTCATTCTATTGCTGGGATCATAGAGTCACCCAGTCATCAGCTGCTGACTGCCTATCTGCTTTGACAGGGAAGGAAATTGAGGATGTTAGTAGAGATTATTTAGGATCACTCAGTGAGTGTATTGAAAAAAAAAAAACACAAGAAGTGCTTTGGCAGATTTGAATTTAGAGGAAGATAAGAAGACCAAGTACCAAAAGCACCAAAGCTTCATTATCAAGTACCTTTGTATAAAAAGGATTGCACTGCATGATTTCTTCTGTATATCCATGAACATATACATTCTTTCCTTTTTCATCAGTCATGGCATAAACTATGAAATGATCAAATGATCAAATTGGCATTTATAGCTTTCCAAACTATATTACTGTATTCCTAAGTACCAGCATGCATGTGTATATGCGTGTGCACACACATAGAAGTATATATGTGTGCAGATATGTGTTTGTATTTTAGGCTGAGCCATGTGAAACGCCTTCTTGTAGATCAAAAATGGTCAAATATTATTAATTTCATATGGTTTAATTGAAAGTATTGTAGGTGATTACAATGTTCTGAGTTTTGATCATTGATGGATCATCCTAAAAGTCATTACCTTTAGCGATTTTTTTTATTTTGCTGAAGCAACAATTTAAATCGCATGTTCTATGATGAAAATATATGTGAGTCCTTAACTAACGAATTCCATAGTCATTATGTACAGTATTAATTAGCTTTTTTTAAAAATCATTACTTAAAGTGAAAAAACTCATACTGTTATTGCTAGAGGTATACGGCAAAAAGACAGATGAAAGTGAAGAAAGTGATGGTTCTTGATTGGACAATAGTTTTTTGGTAAATTAAAAAATAAAGCATCACATTATGTGTTAGCTCAATGTATGATGTGAATAATTCACCCCTTATGCTCGATGTGGAACTAAGAAAATTTCACTCCTGAAATTGTTTCCACCAGTGCAAAAATGTTCATCAAGAAAGAGAGAAAAATTATTGTATGCTAAAACACAGTGGCATAGTGGATACCCAGCTTTGCTTTCTAGCATCTATTATCTCTTTCATATAACAATACCATGAAATTCCTTTAGAAATTATCCTTTCCATGCCCTCTCATATTTTTAACCATTCGATTTATATAAAATTGATTCTACATTCAGTTTATGGTGAGTACAGATTGGCCTAAACCAATCCGGGTATGGCACTCACCTAATAATTGAGACATAGTTAGGCACATGATATAATCCAGTATAATCATAATGAACCTTAGGAGTTTTACTGAGAAGCTGGATGAAGCCTCTCTTTTCTACTGGGTTTACTACTCTGAAAATTCAACTTGGGATTATTATTGCAGCCATTTTTGACACCAGGAGGAGAGCTAACCTGAAGACAAAGTTTGAGGGTAGAGGAGAACGGCATGAGAAATTTGCATGAAAACAGAGCTGGAAACCTGATTAATTATCTTAAATTTCTGGGTCAAACTTAGTCCAAAGTAAGCCCTACTTTGGGTATCTTTGTCCTATAAACCCATTGATACCTTATTGTGTCAAGACAGTTTAGATTTTGAGTCAGGGTTTTTTTTTTTTTTTTTTTTTTTTTTTTTTTTTTTCTCACCAGAAATCAAAGGTATCCTAACCAACAGAGGTGATTAATATGAGGTTTGAGAATATGCACAGGAAACATGTAATTCTTAATGGAAATGTGATTTGAGAGAAAGCGAGGAAACTGTTCAAACCTGTCTATAATGCAACTGTTAAAGGAATCACTAAAGTATTTGCTTGAGCAGATCTTCACCATGGGTAAATTTTGGATGAAGAATTAAAATGTGTGTTAAGCATCTTTTTTCCTGAGTATAAAGGTACATATCCATATTTTAAAAAGTAAAATGGGCAAATTTAAGGCATAAAACAGCAGTCACCTATAACTTTACCATTCAGAGGAAAACAGTATCATTATTTTAGCATATTTGCTTCTATTTGTCTTTCTATCCATTTTTGTATAGTTGAGATCACACTGTATATATATAACTTTTGTCCAGCTCTTTTTCATTCAACACCAAATAATAAGCATTTTCCCACATCATTTACAACTCTTCATGAAGAATATGTTTTTCTTGCTGAGGAAATTACACTTTATATGGATTTGTATCACACTGAATGTGATACAAATACACATGAAACAATGAATTATACAGTACAAAATTGTATAATAAAATCAATATGAGAATATGATTATATTATAAATAATGTGATTGTGTTATTTAAATTTTCAGCTTAAAATGGAGTTTTAGAAAATCAGGAAATTTGTGATAGCAAAGGTGAAATGTATGGAAGGATAGAGTATGACTTAGGGACAGGGAGAGAATCAGATAATCTAGACCAAGAGAATTGTAATTCACATATATTCTGATCTAAATGTGAGAATCATCTTCTACATGAAGAAACCAAGGCTAGAATGAAGGTTTATTAAAGCTAATCAGAAATAAGAGTAGATATATAAGATGGTTTGATTTTGGAGGATCTTGTAAATCAGACAAAAGATTTCCTTTTCTGTAGAACTATGAGGTGCATATAAACACCTGACTAAATCTAGGGCTTCTTAGTTTACGGTGTGTAAAGAGCACTATGTTGTCTGATGTGATATGCTGTTTTAACAAGAATTGTGGAGAAGTAAGGTACCAAATGACATGAATGAGATTGTTTCAATAGGACGCACTACAAACCTTGGTATCACTTTAGCCTGAGAATTTAAAACAAGCATTCTAGCTGACTTACGACAATTTCTTAAAATTATATTGTGCCTCTATATCCTTACATTAGTTATTTCCCTCACTGTAAGCCAATGATGTAGATATCATTGTTGTTGTTATTGTTATTTTATGAAATAAGAAACTAAGACTCAGAGCGGTTTCAGGGAAAGTAATCTAGCTCAAAGTAGCTTAAGCTAGCTTAATGTAAATATAAATATGAATAGGTATATGAACATAATTTGAGCCAGGTTACTGATACTTGCAATCAAATAATATCGTGATATAGTTGAGGTTCCATCACAGGTCATTTCCCAATCAATCAGTCCAATATCCTTTCTACCATACTTTACTGCGTTGCTAGTGTTAATGCTTGGTCCCTAAAGTCTTTGATTATGGTAGTGAAGACATCAGTGTTTTCATATTGTTACTGCTCTGTTTCTGAATCCTTAATATTTATTCATACCATGGGCAGTAGTCAAATAGTCCAAATATTTATTTTGAGGAATCATACAGCATAGTACAATTGAGCCTTTGTACAGTACTATGAGTCTGATGAGCCTTTGAATACCTGAGACTTTTTTGTTCCTTTACACATGAAAGATAATTTGGATTAGTATATAGTTCTTAGTCCACAATATTTTCCTTCAAAATTCTGTCAAAATTGGTCTATCTGTTGCCTTTTGGAACATAGTATGTGTCTAAGATATTTGAAACTGGCTTAATGTTGTGGCTTCATAGATAACCTATTTTATTTTCTCTGTGAATGGTTGTAGAACTTTCTCTTCATCTTCCTAATACAACTTTTTGGTCAAGATGTATCTAAGTGCAAGTCACTTTTCATTGCCTTTTTCACAAATTCAGAAAAGGTTTCTTTAATCATGTCTTTGGTTATTGCTTCTGGTATCTTCCTCAGTAAACTCCATGATTTTTAGGTTGGAGTTCTGTTCTCTGTATCTTGTTTTCATGCTTGCCTATGACATGTTACTTGTGGGAACAAACCAAATGTTTTCTGGGAGTTTATGTCTCTGGATATAGGCAGAAAAAAAATAGTAATATTGGGAGGGTGGAGAGAAAAAGCCCTCTGATTGCTTCCAAAAGGTATATTTATGTACTAGGTGGTCATCCATGCGTTTACTGAATCATGGGACAGCCTAATAAAAAGGTGAGGGATATTTTGCTACCTAATTTCAAGTGGAATATTTGTTTCTAGTGGAATGGCACACATGAGCTTGTATTTGCATTTCTTTTACTGTTCATGAACCCCAGATTACCATATGAGCTGATCTTCCTCACCACCTTTGGTTCAGGTTTGAAGGTTTACTTAAGTTATCAGTTAATACTACAAAATTATACAGTATAAATATTATTTTAGTGGCCAAATATATTTTCTAGCTTTATAACCAATTATTGCCCTGTTGTTATGGAATCATAAAATGTCTAAAGTTTTATTTTGTAACTGTTTATAAAATAAATTATATAATGTAGCTGCTAATAAATTTGTCATATGTGGAAGTCTCTGGACATGTACTTTGGGAATATCAAGGCTCTACTACATATGTGTTTATATGAATCTATGTATTTTACATATTTATGTGCAATTGTAAACATTTATTGAATTATTGCTGCATACTATGAGTTTTATAAGCTCTTTACATATATTAAGTTACTTAATCCACATTAAAACTCCAAGATAAAGGTACTACAATTATACCCGTTTTACAAGGAAGGAAAACAAGGCATAAGGATGTTAAGTGAATTGCCTAAGGTTACAGAACAAGGAAGTATTGTAGCCTGGATTGAAACCGAGACCGTATGGCTACAGAGTCCTTGTGCTAAACCACTATGCAATTCTGTCTCCTGTATGTTTCCCATAAGCATATATGTGTATTATATGCATTTATATGTGTGTGTGTGTGTATGCCTGTGTGTATGTAAAGTGAATCTTAAATGAACATCAAAGCACTAGAAAGCAGCCTCTCTTTCAGGATCACATCACATTTAATTAGCTAGACCCAAATCTCCATTTTTCAGTAATCTCTGATCTAGGCTACTAGATTTCACTTTTGAGTCATTGCTGCTTGTATTTCCACTGGTTACAAGAATGGAGACATGTTTGTATCATGAAATAAGACTGAGTTAGAATTTCTTATGGTCTTTGGGTTGTTTTGTCCTTTTATATGTACTATCTCTAAATTCTGGACCTACTTCAGATTTATATTCATTATGAAAATAATTATATGCTTGATTGTAGAATAAACAATGCATGGCTTTTTTTTTTCTCATGCATAGATGCCATTTCTTCATCTGACTCAGTGAGTCAACCTGGACTCTGGCCTATCCTTTAATCACATGCGCCTGAGTAACAATACTAACCTAGGAGAAATCTGTTATGGGTTGAATTGTGTCCCCCTGAGAGATGCTTAAGTTCTAATGCTCAGTAACTGTGAATGTGACCTTATTTGGAAATACAATCTTTGCAGGTGAGGAAGTTGAGATGAGGTCATTAGGCTGTATACTAATCCAATGTGATTGTGTTCTTATGAAAAAGGGAAATTTGGACATGGAGACAAACAGACACATATGAAGATCTTAGCCATGTGCCTATGAAGCAGAGATTGGGGTGATGCATCTGCAAACCAAGGAGCATCAAAGATTGCCAGCATACCTCTAAGAGCCAGGAGATAGGCATTAAGCAGATTTTCACTTTCAGTCCATAGAAGGAATCAATACTGTTAACAGTTTTATCTTGGACTTCTAGCCTTCAGAACTATAAGGCAACAAATTTGTTGTTAAGCCATCCAGAGTGCCATACTTTGTTACTTCAGCCCTAGCAAACTAACTCCAATACCTAAACTTCTCACATTTATGACTGACCCAGACACTACATACAAAGGAAGACAGTAGCACAAGATCATTGCAACACCTATGACTACAACTCTATCCTCTGGGATACATCATAAGTCGTGATTGTCAAATTTGAGTGGTTCCATATGTTCCTTACTTGCTGAAGTACGTAGATATAAAGATGTATTTATGATAAGCCTTACTCAGGATGGTTGCCCTCTTTCACTTTGTATAAAGAAAAAGTAATTGAGAAATAATTAAAACATGACAGCTCTAAAATCTGTGGTAATTTTTCTAGGAATGTCCCACTGGACAGTAATACCAAGGTACCTCTTTGTAGGTTCAGGGAGCAAGAATGATTGGGATGATTATATGAGTAGAAGTTGTTCTCAAATGTGTTCCTGTCCGTCAAACTGCTTCAAATTTGTCCATTTTATTTTCTTTTCATTTCCTTTATTCTGCTTTCTCACCTAATGAGTAAAAATAAAGCCCTCATTGACTCACTAAGAGTGCCTAATGAAGCCACACCAAAGATCTGAACTCTTTGCTTGAACTATCCTTACTAGAAAGTGAGTCCAGAAGTCACTTTAGGTTAGTGAATGATATCTTTTTTGAATGATTCTGTGATAGTTTCTCTGTTTTCCAATCCATGGCCGGGATCTTAGATTTGGCATGAGTTTGAACATTGATTCTACTTCTCCAGGAACCCTGGCTTTGGTCCTTGACTACGCTCTTTGTAATGATCATACGGAATGTCACCCATTGTATTAGTCAGTGTTCTCTAGAGGGACAGAACTAATAGGATAGATGTATATATGACAGGGAGTTTATTAGGAGAATTGACTCACACGATCACAAGGTGAAGTCCTACAGTAGGCCGTCTGCAAGCTGAGGAGCCAGGAAGCCAGTCTGAGTCCTGAAACCTCAAAAATAGGGAAGCCAATAGTGCAGCCTTCAGTCCGTGTCCGAAGGCCCAAGATCCCCTACAAATCACTGGTGTAAGTCCAAGAGTATATAAGCTGAAGAACTTGTAGTCTCATGTTTGGGGATAGGAAGCATCCAGCATGGGAGAAAGACAGAGGCCAGAAGACTCAGCCAATCTAGTCCTTCCATGTTCCTCTGCCTGCTTTTATCCTAGCCATGCTGGCAGCTGATTAGATGGTACCCACCCAGATTGAGGATGAGTCTCTTTCTCCCAGTCCACTGACTCAAATATTAATCTCCTTTGGCAACACCCTCACAGACATACCCAGGAACAGTACTTTGCATCCCTACTCAGTATTAATCACCAGATCCATGTCCTCCACACTGTCTCCACTGTGATTTTTCTAAATCTTACAGTTATTTTCCTATATTAAAACCTCCCATAGATGCCCACCAGCTGAATGGTAAAGTCCAAGCACTTTCAAATATTAGTATTCAAAGCTCTTCACAATCTGATTTTTGCCTATCTTTCCAGTTGCACATCTTGCCTAAGATTCTAAAACATTTTCCTCCCTGGAGGGGCAAATAGTGGGCAACATCCAAGCTTCCCCAGAGTAGCTGCTCAATATGTATTTATTGGATTAAATAAAATAGTAAAGGATATTGGGCTGTGACATGAGACAGGGAGAGTGCTGGGCTAAAGGCGTTGCCTGGAGTCCAAGTAGGACATCACAGCAGGACAGTAGAAGCACCTTGAATGCTCTGGTATGGTGACAGGGTACTTACAAGATGGATCCAATAAACCAGTAGAGAAACTTTTCTTGCTTTGCAGCTCTACTAAGAACACTGCTCTAGTAACTGTGAAGTATGTGTTTGAGAAGGAGACTGACTAGGGCATATTGTTTTGGAAGATGTATCATTTGAATTCTGCCATGTAAGTAAATAAATGGACATTTGGCTAATCTATGCAGAGCTCCCTTTTGCATATCCGGACCTGAAACATTACGGTGTCCTGCTAAGGCCTTAGACAATAGGATTTGGGCATCTGTAAAGTCAGAATCAAAGACTGATCCGTACTTGGTTATTTTGAGTGAACTAAAACCCAGTAATTCATTTTCCTTATAGATCGGGCATTCTGAGGAGAGGAACTGATCCATTACTGATATCTACCGTCTATTCTCCATTGAGCCTGCTGAGGCAAGGGTCAGTGTGACAGCTCACTATAGGAAAGCTGGGGGAGGGTCATCATCCCTGGGAGTGAGAAGTTGGCCAGGGTAGTTTGCATTGTATTTTTGGCAGCTGAAATTACACTTTAACTAAATGGCTTCTGTCAAAGCCTTTTGTGGTAATGGTGTTTGCGGTAAACGTGTGGAATGATGACTTAGGAAGCTTCATGAAAGCTGAACAGATACAGAAAGCTTGTCTTTAGAGAACATAGAAACCGAGATTTAGATATGTGTTTGGTCTTTTTTGTGAATGAATCCCATCAGGCTAAAACAGTTTCTGATGGGATAAAAAGGGTGTTGTCCGAGGTCAGGAGATTGAGACCATCCTGGCTAACACAGTGAAACCTCGTCTCTACTAAAAGTACAAAAAAATTAGCCGGGGGTGGTGGCGGGCACCTGTAGTCCCAGCTACTCTGGAGGGTGAGGCAGGAGAATGGCGTGAACCCGGGAGGCAGAGCTCGCAGTGAGCCGAGATCGCGCCTCTGCACTCCAGCCTGAGAGACAAAGCGAGACTCTGTCTCAAAAAAAAAAAAAAAAAAAAGGTGTTGTCCTCTTATTCTTAAATGTTTGGGAAGGTATTTAGTACAGCTAATGCAAGAGTAGAGTCTTCACGTCTTTCCATTCTAGGTAGTCATCTTCTGTTAAGCTTTCTTGGCTGTAAAGTTTTTGTTCTTGTTTTTTGAATCAGTCCACTCAGTCTTTGTGAACTTACATTGCACTACAACTTTGGACATTTTGTTCTTTTGCCTGGCATGTATCTGTGATGGTATAAGAAAGGTATATGTGTATATATCTTTATTATATATATATATAAAATATATATATCTTTTATATATATTTACTATTTATTGAGAACCTACCACATATAAAGTATGATTCTAATCTTCTTAGATGAATTATCTCAGTTAATCCTCAAAGCAACGACTTGAGGCTGGTATCATTACTTTCCCCATTTTCAGAGGAGAGTTTAAGTAACTTCTCTATTATATATATACATTATGTAATATTATATATATTATATAATATATATAATATTTGTGATATGTAATATAATATAATATGCGAAATATAATATATATTATATGATATATAATATATAATATGATATATAATGTATAATATATGTGACATATAATATGTAATATATATTGTATATGTGATATATAATATATAATATGTGATATATAATATGATATAGAATATGCAATATATATTATGTATTATATGCGATATATAATATATTATGTATTATATGTGATATATAATATATAATGTATTATATGCGATATATAATATATAATGTATTGTATGTGATATATAATATATAATATATGTGATATATAGTATGTATTATATATATTTGCATATGTTATATGTATTTATATGTTACATATTTATATAGGTTATATATGACATATAATATATTATATGTTATATATTATATATAGATTATATTTATATATAATATATTATATGTTATATATAATATACATATTATGTATGTTACATATATAATATATATTATATAACATATATAATATATGTTATATAATATATTATAGCATATAATATATGTTATATAATATATTATAACATATATAATATATGTTTTATAATATATTATAAAACATATATAATATATGTTATAATATATGATAACATATATATGTTATAATATATGTTATATATGATATATATATATTATATATAATATATTTTATATATATATATAATATATATATATAATATATTATATATATATATAATATATATATAATATATATAATATAATATATATAATAATATATATAATATAATATATATATCTATAATATATATATATTATATATATAATATATATATATAATATATATATAATATATATAATATATTATATATTATATTATATTATATTATATATTATATAATATATATAATATATAGAATATATATAATATATATATATTATATAATATATATAATATATATATTATATAATATATATAATATATATATTATATAATATATATAATATATGTTATATATGTTATAATATATTATAATATATTATAACATATAATATATGTTTTATAATATATTATAACATATATAATATATGTTATAATATATTATAACATACATTATAATATATGATATAATGTACATTATAATATATGATATAACGTACGTTATAATATATGATATATTATAATGTACGTTATAATATATGATATATTATAACGTACGTTATAATGTATAATATATAATGACATATATTATATATGTTATAATATATTATATATAATTATATATAATATATTATATATTATAACATAATATAATATGCTATATATAATATAATATAATATAACATATATTATAACATATATGTTATGTTATATAATATCTATTATAACATATATGTTATAATAATATATTATAACATATATGTTATAATATCTATTATAACATATATGTTGTAATAATATATTATTATAACATATATTATATATTATATATTATATATTATAACATATATTATGTATGTTATATATATAACATATATTATATATATTATATATAATATATATATAACATATATTATATATGTTACATATATTATAACATATATTATATATGTTACATATATATTATAACATATTATATATGTTATAATAATATATATTATATTTTATATTATATATAATATGGTATATAATATAATATCACTGTATATTATATGATATATAATATAATATCAGTATATATTATATATTATATGTAATATGATTATATATTATATGATTATATATATTATATATACATATATATAATATATATATAAGAAAGGAGCCAAGTGTCCTGCATGTTAGATTGTTAGATGCTTGTTCTGCAAATGGATAGAAAAGGCATATATATATATAATATATATATATATATAATATATATATATGCCTTTTCTATATATGCTTATATGTATAAACAGGCTTTTTGTTTTATTTTATTTATGTATGCTTTTTATTTCCATTTACAGGATTGGCTTCTAACATGTAGGACACCTGGTTCCTTTATTTTCTGAGTTCCCCCCTTGCTTCTTCTGGGTCTCCATAGTATAGAGCTTGCTATCACTCACTTTTCCCATCAGGCTGTATTGGAAAAGGTAATGTAAGAAAGCTGTTCTTGAAATTATATCATAGAGGCAAACTGGAATAAAATAAAGAGAAAAATAATGGGTCCTGAGTTTTAATGCTGTATATGTCACAATCTCCAAAAATGACCTGAGGCAAGTCTTTTTCTTTCTCTGCATGTCAGCTTCTGAATAAGAATATAAAAGGATCAGACAGCATGATTCCTAAGGCCCCTTCCAGTTTAATATTCTGGGTTCTATCACAACTATTCTTTGTTATAGGGTATATGGAATTGAACTTTGGAAGAAACCTGCTATAATAAGTGAAGTTCTTACCCTTGAATAGCTTGGTCCAGCTACTATTTATTGAGAACCTACCACATACAAAGTATGATTCTAATCTTAGATGCATTATCTCAGTTAATCCTCAAAGCAACTACTTGAGGCTGGTATCATTATTTTCCCCATTTTCGGAGGAGAGTTTAAGTAACTTCTCTACTTAGTTGCATCACTAGAAACTTCAGCACCATTATGTAAATTCTTGTCTGCCTGACTCAAAAACCCACATTCTTAGCCACTGTACTATACCACCTTACTATACTGTACTCCTCCACTTTAGAATATAGGACAGATCAGGGGTGCAAACAGACATACACTTACACATATTCACATAAAAGAATGAGTGAGAGGCCACGTGTGAATGTGATGGGCTGTAGTTATCTGTGAGTAGGTGATCCTTAACCTGTTTTCCAAGAATTGATCTGTGATCTAGGTTTGCTTAGGTCTGATGTCAAGGCAGTCTCAACACGTAATAGTAGCTGGGTTGGAATGCTGAGAAGCAGTATGGAAAATGAAGAGATTCAACCAAGGACACAAGAACAGCACTGCAGGAGACACTGCATCTGTGCAAGGGAAAAAGATATAAGAAATGGGCAGTGGCATGAGAACAGTCAAAGGAAAAGGAGGAAAGGGCTGATGGAGAAAACTGCAGCACAATTTCTTCCTGATTCCTTGCATAGATTGGCTCTGTGTACTCCTTTACTACTGTACCTCCCAGGCTTGAGCTCTAATTAATTCTACTAGAACATAAATAGGAATTTGACATTTTCTTAATCAGCTAATGATGAGATACAGATATTATATGCACCATGAAAATGTTTGTGTCTGATCCATGAGACTAAAATTATATAAAGGAGAAAAGCCTGACTGTTTCTAATTTAATATTGCCCCATGACTTTGGGTGATAAATTGTCCAACAGTTAGTCAAAGTGAAGGCCCATCCTTAGGAACAAGGATATACATTACAGACTAACCTCCACCCCAACTTCACATTGTAAGAATAGACCTTGTATTAAGCTATTCATTTTTCCAGAGTGAGAGCGAATCCCAGCAGTATACATGGGAAGAAAGAGGGCCTGGGGTGCTGGGACGTGATGCGAAGGGAAAGAAATCTTATGGTCCATTTAAGCTATGTGTTAAGGCAGGAATTTAGTGAAGTTGAATTGTACTGAGTTGAAGGAACTCCTGGTGTGAAAAGCAATGACCTGGGTAAGATTAAGTGTTATGTCTTTGATCTGGGTACTATGCGGGAGGGGTTGGGGCATAGTGGGTAGACCTGGAAGGAATTCTTATATAGCAGATTATAGTGAGAAAGAAACCAAAATCTGTTCTGTTTAAGAATCTTCATGAAAAGGCTGTTTCTGTCTGAAACAGTGGCTAAGCTTCATATAGTGGCTGCACTCCAACCAGTAAAAAGGCTGGAGTGCAGTCACTGTGTGTAGCTTAGCCATTAAGTCCTCACTTCATATGGCTTCGGGTCTTCTATGTCCTGTATTATTTAGCAACCTTCTCAATAAAGCACAGAACATTTTCTGAGATCATTTGTTTCACTTGGAAGGGCCAACTGGACTGAGTTGGTAAGAGGGTGAAGTAAGGCAGGAAGAAGCATTCAAAAGGGAAATAGCAGAGAATCTTACTAAATGCTCCCTGATCCCAAACAGGGCAGTTCCAGAAATATGGCAAAAAAAGGCCGAGAATTATTCTTGAAAATGAATGACATCTAAATGAAGATTCTTTTTGAGAAACCCAAAATGAGGGATCAGAAAGTATTCGCACAAGATGGAAGGCTTATTTATTGTCCTCCACACATCCTCTTGTGAATACTATTACCTCTCAACTGCTTCTACGTGTCTTGTTCGCTCTGTGGATTAGCTACAGCTAATTTACAATGTCGCAATTCCAGCATTTTGAGTCTTGTAACCCCATGATTCTCATTAGCAAATAAACTCATGTTATTACTAAGCCAAGTAAAATCCCATGAGGTAAAGCAGCAGCAAACAAAAAATATATGTAAAAATATCATACATCTCAAAGCCAAATATGAATGGATTAATATTATTGGCTATTTCAGAATTTTTGTGACTCTCCTACAACACCAAGAAAAATCAAGGATTATTTGGCATGCAGAATGAGCCTCATCAAATAAAGAGGAAATCATTAAACTGCATTGCAAATAGCTGAGACTTTAACTAATATGGTCTTTAATGCAAACGCAGTATCCTGTCCCATTAGCTTCTGAAGAGCATTGAAGGATTCCCAATTATTACAGCGGCATACTAGTAAGCTACTTTCTCTCTTGGAAACACAGTGAAATAAGACTTTCCAGGTACCTTTTGGAAAAAAATAGTTTTGACCTTGTGGTCCTGTGGGCAACTTGAGAAACGTGTCTGGAAAAGCACAGTCTCATGTTACACTCAAGGTACAAAAGTGATTGTACAACAGTCAGCCTCTGGGTGCCACTTACTTGAGGCAGAAATGTGGAATTTGATATGACTTTTATTTTTTCCTGTGGAAGCAGGGTAGTTACCTGCAGCTTTTCTTTCTCAGCCATTAGTGAAGCGTGCCACTGTATGACCTCAAGATCAGTTGGGGATCCCCAACATCTAAAATAATATATTTCCAGGAAATCTCAGAGGCAACATAGAGTCTGTTCCCAATCTAGGCCAGAGTTAAATCCAGGGATCACAGGCATCACCTGTAAATGTGATATGGGATTCACATCCTCCACTTTTTCTTAGTTTTAGAACTGAACTTGGGTAAGATCAAATCAACCTATGATAATGACTTTTCTGGGCTCTGTGCTGCTTTATCCACTGTTTCCTGGGTACTCACAAGATCTCAGAGACAGAAAGAATGATGACCACCAACATTTTTGCTTGTGCTTGACAGTTTTAATTTATTTTGCATTTTTTTCTTATTTAGAGTTGATCAAGGACCACCCATATTCCAGGCATCATGCTTGCAAATATATTACATAGTATAATCATCCTGTCAATCCTGTGTGGTAGGTCTGAGTATTCTCACTTTACAGATAAACTGATACCCAAAAATTGGAATAATTTTTCTAAGGTCCCAAGGCTTGTACATTATGGAATCTATATTTCCATTTATATGTAATTCCAAAATGTGTGCCCATTCCATCACATGCCATACCAATATCTGCAATGAGTGAGAATGAATAAAAAGAGGACAAAGTGACATAGCATAATACATATATGTTGTTTTCCTCTCTGTCTTAACCTATTCACCTCATTTGCGTTGCCTTTCTTTGCCTCGATTTGTCCAGAGCTTGGTTCACTAATCTCTCTACCTATAGTAAAAGCTTTGACCCAAAAACAGCATAGGAAGAGCTAAATCCAGTAATAGCCAATTATTTTAATCCCACTGGTAGATTGGCAGTAAATACTTTGACAACTTTTTGAGAAGGCTTATGTAGTGGTATCCAGGACCAGTTGCTATGATCAATTATTCATGGTTGTAATAGGCATGGGAAGAAAGGTACATGAGCTATATATTTGCTATCTCTAACTTAAAAAATTCCAGCTCCATTGCTGGTGAGTGCAGAAGGGTATGTGTATGTCAGTAATGTATACTTACAGCCTTTGACAGGCTTTTACCTGGTTTTGACCAATAAATTATTATGTAGTTCCTGAGTTTATGCTCACTGTTCTTTTCTACCCTTTCAATGCCATCATTGCACCTCTAACACACACCTTTGTTCTGATAAGGAAATTCCTTTTTTGACTTCCAAAGGCTGAATTCTCCTCCATTTTTGCACTGATCCATAGGTCCAGCATTGGACCATGTTCTTCTTTTTCCCTAGTTCTTCCTCAAGGGCTAAAGTCTTCCTTTGTTTTCCTAGTTTCCATTTTTTCAGTACTGTGCCTGATGCCCTGCACCCAGATAACCACTGATCACTTGCATACATGTCGTATACATAATGATTTACCTAGCCTGTTCATACCACCTTCTGAGAGAGTTTCCTCATACCTAGAGACTTAGCAAGTTGTAAATCGGCCATGTGATATAGACCACAGCTGATTTGAAAGGAAAATGCACCTGAGTAAGGGTCAGTGAATCCATTAGGTAGATAGAAAGTAACTTTTTCTTGAAAATTTGAAAGAAGAGATAGAAACTGTAATCACAAAAGAGTATGGGGCCCACACAAGTCGTAAGAAGTTGTGACAGAGTCAGCTGAGACATGTGGGAGCTGAGTTAAGAGAAAGCAAAATGTATGAGTTAAATTCTTGCTGCTATAACAAATTACCTTAGACTGGGTAATTGACAAGCAACAGAAATGTATTGCTCAAAGTTCTGGAGGCTGGGAAGTAAAAAATCAAGGCACTGGCACATTTGATGTCTGGTGAAGACCTGTTCCTCATAGATGGCACCTTCTTGATGTATCCTCACATGGCAGCAGAGAGAAAAAAGGCCCTCAAGCCTCTTTTATAAGGGCACTAATCCCATTCATGAGGGTAGAGCCCTCATGACCTAATCATTTCCCAAAGTTTCCATCTCTTAATACCATAGCATTAGTGATTAGGTTTCAATATATGAATTTTAGGGAGATATCAACATTCAGATAATACCACAGATATTATGAGAAAATAAACCATGAACACTGACTCTGCTGCACTCCTCCCACTGACACAGTCATGCACGTGTGGACCCCCACTGTATCGTCGCCCCGCCATACCGTCACCACGCGCATGCATGGATCCCGCTGTGGTGCCTTCCTGCCACCACTGGTATGCATGTTCACAGATCCCACCGCACCACCACCACCACCCTGTCACTGGCAGTGCACCACATGTGAGTGTGCACCCTGCTGTCACCACCCTAAAAAAGCACTTTTGCTGGCATTCCCCATCAGAGTGTTGTTGCCAGCAGTTGGGGAACACCTTGGCCCCTTCAATGAAGCAGGTGCTTAACGTAGAGGGGCCAGAGAACAAAGCTGTGAACATGGCTCAGCCTGCCAGGATTACAACATGCTGCCCAGGAGTGCTGAGCTGAGCCTTGGCCACCTGAAATTGTTCATAAATGAATCCAGTGGATTAAATCCAATTTTTTACCACAGTCATAACCTCAAGGACATCAAAGAATGTTCAAGGAAAAGGCTCTATCAAGAGGACAGAGACTCCAAAGATTAAAGAAATATGAACCTACACAGATGAGACAGAACCGGTACAAAGGTGATTGTCTTAGTCTGTTCTCATGCTGCTAATAAAGACATGCTGGAGACTGAGTCATACACAGAAAATATGAGTCAGGCATTGCACCAATTTCCAGATGAGAAAACAGAGGCATTAGGATTCGGGCCCGTTTAGAAGTTCTGCATTCTCAAACAGTCTTCTAAGTCTGGCTATAGCAAGTGTAGGGATAGTGACCTGCAGAGATACTGATTAAATAAGTAGTCTACGGCGGAAGTTTGGCAAAGCCAACTATCCTTAATTTTCAGTGTGTCTGTGTATTGGGTGAGGGTAAGGGGAATGATATTCTAACTTAGACTCTGGACATAAAGAAGCGATCAACAGACACCAGCATGTACTTGAGGGTGGAGGGTGGAAAGATAGTGAGGATTTAAAGAACTACCTAGTGGGTTTTATGCTTATTACCTGTGAGATGAAATAATCTGTACACCAAACCTCTGTGACACACTATTTTACCTATGTACAAATCTTGCAGATGTACTCCCTAGACCTAAAATACAAGTTGGAAAGAAAAAATAATAATAATGAAGTAAATTCTATAATGCTGATTTCAAAATTGCAGTATTTTATCCTTTTATTTGCTTAGCACAAAATGAATTTGTATGTATTTTCAATTGTTTATTTACATATACTTTGTTTTCTCACTCAGCTATAAACTCCATGAAGGCAGATAATATGTGTGTATAGTTTACAACCACATACCTACAGTCTATCACCATGCCTGAGAAAAAATAATTATTACATTAATATTGGTTGGATTAATGCATAAATGCATAAATGAATAAATGAGCAATGAAAAATAGGTCAGGATATGATTTCTTCAAAATTTATCAAACTTTTATTGGACTTGGGGAAGGTGGAAGAGGAGTATTGTGAAACAGATGTTTTGCAATGTCTTCAGTTTTACTTGAAGTATTGATTTTAAAATTATTAATAAAAATGCATGAGTCACAGCACACAACAAATAGAGTAAGTCAGTCAGTAGAGAATAGAATGAAGCATAATCTTTCAACGTAACTCTTTTTTTTTTTTTTTGAGACGGAGTCTCGCTCTGTCGCCCAGGCTGGAGTGCAGTGGCGAGATCTCGGCTCACTGCAAGCTCCGCCTCCCGGGTTCACGCCGTTCTCCTGCCTCAGCCTCCCGAGTAGCTGGGACTACAGACGCCCACCACCACACCTGGCTACTTTTTTTTGTATTTTTAGTAGAGACGGGGTTTCACCGTGTTAGCCAGGATGGTCTGGATCTCCTGACCTCGTGATCTGCCCGCTTCAGCCTCCCAAAGTGCTGGGATTACAGGCGTGAGCCACCGCGCCCAGCCTCAACGTAACTCTTATCTTGATTTATACTTAAGCTAGATTTCATGACTTCCTGCTTCTGATCTTTAAATGACTAAAACACTGAACGTGGAAATTGCCCATCTTGAGTCTGCATCTCTAGGCTTTACCACCTGCTGGGAATTTCACTCTTCTCAGAACGCCACATAGTTCTATTTTCCCATATCCTAATCGAAAACTATTTTACCTTGGAGACAACATGCCTTGACCCACAGTCTAAATTTCTACTGTCATCTCAGACTCTTTCATATCTGCCTTGCCTTAGTGGGTATGTACAGTGCCAGATTCTACAACCAACATTTTATAGCTCCTGATGGATCTTGGTGCATGAAACTTTCTGTGACAAAGGGATGTCAACTTATACTCTTTAAATAACTAAGATTTATAATCATGTTACTTTTTGGTCCGTATAATCTTGGGACCTTCATAAGTATAGACCAAACCCTGCAAAACAGCAAAATCCTGTAGTTAGACATATAATCAAAAACAGTAACCCTTCCTAGGATCTCTTTACTACTCTATAAAGTGGGGATTTTACGTATCTCCTAGGTCTCTTGCGTCAATGTGTTATCATAATACTTGGCCTATTCAAGAAGTTTTAAGTGATTGTATCTATCTATCATCTGTCTCTTTATATATCTATTATCTAGCTATCGTTCTATCATTAACACTAAACTATTAATCAATCAAAGACTGGAGTGAAGACTTGTTGCCATATTTAGTAGACATCTCCAAGGAATTCATTTTTTCCATTTAGTGAGAATGAAAAACT
Source organism: Pongo pygmaeus (assembly GCF_028885625.2). Classification (NCBI taxonomy): domain Eukaryota; kingdom Metazoa; phylum Chordata; class Mammalia; order Primates; family Hominidae; genus Pongo; species Pongo pygmaeus. The sequence goes on along the minus strand of NC_072396.2, from coordinate 132,898,719 downwards.
TGAAATCACTGATAAATGAACTAGCAAGTTCCTTTAACCAAATGGAGAAAAATTGATTGAGAACCAAAACCTGTTCCCTCTCTCTCCCCTCTATCTGTGTCCTGATGAACCTATTGGTAAATATGAAGTTGTTAAGGATAAAGCAAAGAATATACTCATTTGACCGCTAGAGAGAGGTTTACCTAGTGAATAATCATAGTGAATATAAAAGAAGATAAACTTCTCTTTCAACTTCTGATTAATATTCTTCTCGCTTAACAAACACCCAAATGCTTAGGAGACTGTAAAGTTATCTGCTTTTGCAGTTTGATCTTACCTTCGGATTATCAGGTGATAAATTTGTTATAAGAAATGATAAAAATTGTAATTCTTCCCACCTACACAAATACATAAAACCAATTTCCCTGTTCAGGCTCCTGAAAAATAAACATGCCAACACAGAAAGGCTATTTATCATGGCTGTCATAATTAGGTCCAATTGGGGAAGTCAGTTCCATTTAACGAATGACAAACTTCAAATTCCAACCTACCAGCACCATTTTGCAGGACACGTGTAATAACTTTCAGTCATTTATCACTATTCCCAAATGCCAGGAATTTATTAGAGGCAAATCAGGTGTTCCTCATTCCAGCCCACTAAACTAAAATTATAGCTATCATTTTACCAATATTAAGATACTGTTTGGTTTCTGATACAATAACATTTGTAAGGAGTTTTATTTTAGGTTTTAGTCTGTTCTTAAGCTTAGGGGTATGGTACATACAAATTATTAGGGCAGCTTTTATTCTGACTTTTCACTTTCCAAGTAGGTAGTCAGCTGCTAGACATTAGGAGACAAGGGAATCAAAGAAACTCCAGGCATCTCCCATTCAATTTCTTTCAGGCACAGTGAAAGGCAGAGAGCAATGCGTGGCTGATACAATTGTCTGCCAAACCTCTGGCTAACAGGCTTTGTGCACTGCCTGGGCATATAGACCAAAGATAGAACTGAAAGTTCTGCTTTAAAGTTATAAAGATCATACTAAATATATCACTAATTCAATTAACCAGAAGGACCAAGTTTTGAGTGTATCATGGGAAAGGGTTTCCATTGATTAAGGGATGCTATTTAATGAGATAGTCTCATAAACAGAAATCCCATGATTTTTACCTCTCAGGGTTGAAAATCTTACTAAAAGGATGTCTGCATTCTTCCTAAGTGTAATTTAGTGACCTCTATGGGTTAGACGAGAAAAGGCAGGGAAAGAACGGTGCACTGGGCATCAGCCAATCGGCTACAAACCAGCTGGATGTACTTAGGCAAGTCACTAACTTATTGTGGACTGCGATTTCTTCTTTTGTAGAGATAAATATTACTGCCCTTATAAGAAACCAGAAAGACAACACACGTGAAGTATTACGAGTTGCAAATGGTAGAAGATGAAAACAAAGTTCAGAAATGATAAATGACTTTCAGAAAAATTGAGTGACAGGTTGGTTCATACAGCTACTACATATCAGAGTCAGACTATAAAACCAGTCATAGTTAGCTCCCACACCAGCACTCATTTCCGTATGATACACTTATCACCTATTTTCCAAAGATGGGAGTTCAATCAAATGATTCTAATAGTTCAATTGAGTAAAAGCATGTTATCTCCTCTGCATTGCCACAGCTGCACATGCAACTTTGTATGACTATATTTAGTGAATTGTATTTATTAATTTTTTTAATATCAGTCTCCTCAATATTTTTTAATATCAGTCTCCTCAAGTTCAGGGACAGTACCTTATGGATCTTCCTATCCCTCAAACCTAGTTCAGTGCTCTGAAACATAGTAAGCACTCAGTTAATACCCATTGAAAGAAAAGAGGGAGGAAGAGAGGGAGGCAGAAATAGGTTATTCAGACAACACTTTGGGCTCCTGTCTTGCACTTACTTCTTTTGTACAACACCTGGAAATAGTTCTGACTCTTTGAACTTTCTGGTGATTTGAGTTCTAGATAAATAGGAGTTTATAACGATGCCTAACTAATCTTCTCCAATGCTTTAGTGATAAAGCAATCAGCCCAGCCAGCTCTTAGGCCATGTATCAGCTAATCAATAGGAACGTTCAGGCTACAGCAAGATATTTTAACAGCTGCCAAGCCTGACTAATCAGTGATTGTTCAAAAATCACAAGGAAGAGAAAACCTTTCCCTTCTCCTGGGGATTTGCTATGAGAAAAGACCTTAGGTAGAAATTGGAAGATTTGATTCTCAAATTATCTAATTAGTATTTGGAAGACTATATAAAATGAAGAAATAGGGAGGAGGAAGGGGGAAGTGAGGGACTTAATTATGCTCATCATTTCACCTTTAGGAACAATTGTAAAAATAACTCTTGGCTTACTAGATTCTCTCAGAGGACTGCAAGAGGTGAAGAGTAGACAAGGGAGAGATGCTGCAGAAATTAGAGTAAGGGAGAAGGAAGGAGTAGGCTCCACAGTGTTATGTGGAACTTACTCCTTCTGTACCATTAAAAAATGTTTCCCAACAGCTTTATCCTCTTTAAAATATCCTCTCACAGTATTAGTAAATTTGAACCACCGTGAGTACACCCCCATCCCCATCCCTCAAGTACACACAGACTTATAAGTCTTAACTCTTGCTATACCACCTACCATTTTTACACTCCCAGAGCCCAGTCCTATTGATAGTGTTATATTAAAGTGCCTGTGACTGTTTCCATCATAAATGGTATTTACCTTAAATTTACTACTTCAACTGTTTCAAATACCTTATGGCCCAAGCTTGGCATCAAACATCACATGGTAGATGATTTTTAAAATTTTGCTGCTTTATTTGAACCCCCAAATAATCAAAATCTGTTAAAGTATTGTTTTTTTGTTGTTTTTTTAATTTTAAAATTGTTATTCTTTTTTTAATTTATTTTATTTATTATTATTATTATTATTATTATTATACTTTACATTTTATGGTACATGTGCGCAATGTGCAGGTAAGTTACATATGTATACATGTGCCATGCTGGTGCGCTGCACCCACTAACTTGTCATCTAGCATTAGGTATATCTCCCAATGTTATCCCTCCCCCCTCCCCCGACCCCACAACAGTCCCCGAAGTGTGATGTTCCCCTTCCTGTGTCCATGTGTTCTCATTGTTCAATTCCCACCTATGAGTGAGAATATGTGGTGTTTGGTTTTTTGTTCTTGCGATAGTTTACTGAGAATGATGATTTCCAATTTCATCCATGTCCCTACAAAGGACATGAACTCATCATTTTTTATGGCTGCATAGTATTCCATGGTGTATATGTGCCACATTTTCTTAATCCAGTCTATCATTGTTGGACATTTGGGTTGGTTCCAAGTCTTTGCTATTGTGAATAATGCGGCAATAAACATACGTGTGCATGTGTCTTTATAGCAGCATGATTTATAGTCCTTTGGGTATATACCCAGTAATGGGATGGCTGGGTCGAATGGAATTTCTAGTTCTAGATCCCTGAGGAATCGCCACACTGACTTCCACAAGGGTTGAACTAGTTTACAGTCCCAGCAACAGTGTAAAAGTGTTCCTATTTCTCCACATCCTCTCCAGCACCTGTTGTTTCCTGATTTTTAATGATTGCCATTCTAACTGGTGTGAGATGGTATCTCATTGTGGTTTTGATTTGCATTTCTCTGATGGCCAGTGATGGTGAGCATTTTTTCATGTGTTTTTTGGCTGCATAAATGTCTTCTTTTGAGAAGTGTCTGTTCATGTCCTTCGCCCACTTTTTGATGGGGTTGTTTGTTTTTTTCTTGTAAATTTGTTGGAGTTCATTGTAGATTCTGGATATTAGCCCTTTGTCAGATGAGTAGGTTGCGAAAATTTTCTCCCATTTTGTAGGTTGCCTGTTCACTCTGATGGTAGTTTCCTTTGCTGTGCAGAAGCTCTTTAGTTTAATTAGATCCCATTTGTCAATTTTGGCTTTTGTTGCCATTGCTTTTGGTGTTTTAGACATGAAGTCCTTGCCCATGCCTATGTCCTGAATGGTAATGCCTAGGTTTTCTTCTAGGGTTTTTATGGTTTTAGGTCTAACATTTAAGTCTTTAATCCATCTTGAATTGATTTTTGTATAAGGTGTAAGGAAGGGATCCAGTTTCAGCTTTCTCCATGTGGCTAGCCAGTTTTCCCAGCACCATTTATTAAATAGGGAATCCTTTCCCCATTACTTGTTTTTGTGAGGTTTGTCAAAGATCAGATGGTTGTAGATATGTGGCATTATTTCTGACGGCTCTGTTCTGTTCCATTGATCTATATCTCTGTTTTGGTACCAGTACCATGCTGTTTTGGTTACTGTAGCCTTGTAGTATAGTTTGAAGTCAGGTAGTGTGATGCCTCCAGCATTGTTATTAATTTAGAGGTGAAAATGTATGTTCTTACTTCGGATTCAGAGGGTAATTTTAATGCCTTCATTTAAAGATAGCTGTATTAAAAATAATATTAGGAATTTTTGTGGGGGGTGGGTGGTAGAGAAGAGTCCTCAGCAATGCCTAGCCACAATTCGTCATGCAGTGGGGAAGGGAGAAAGTTGGTAAGGGAAAAATGCAATGAGGAAATTTGAGTCGACATTTTAATATTTTATTCTGGATAAAACTTTTGAGAGAGATTTTCACTTCTTATGATTCATGGAAGGTTATATGTGAGCTCCACACCATTGCAAGATGACTAATGCGATGTTCATCTCTGTGGGATAGACTCAGATGGCATTGGAGTGATGCAAGTTGAAAATGCTTTCAGGATTCCATCTGTTTTGCTAGAAGTAGGTGTTTCTGCTCCAAAGGCATGTTTTACACACTGGTAAAAAAAAAGTGTGATTATGTTCAATTTACAGTGCATAGATAATAGATAATACCTTTAATTAGTTTGGGAAAATAGTCTTATGCTCACTCTCTTAAGAGTGTGTAAATAAGAGGAGACTACTATTTTAATAACTTCCATTTTGTACCCATATGTTATGGGACTTGCATATGTTATTTTATTTAATCTTCACATACACAAAAAATATGAGTCAGGTATTGTACCATTTTCCAAATGAAGAAACAGAGGCATCAGGATTCGGGCCCATTAAGAAGTTCAGCATTCTCAAACTGTCTTCTAAGTCTGGCTATAGCAAATGTAGGGATAGTGACCTGCCGAGATATTGATTAAATAAGTAGTCTACAGAGGAAGTTTGGCAAAGTCAACTATCCTTAATTTTCAGTGTGTCTATTTATTGGGTGAGGGTGTGGGGAATGATATACTAACTTAGACTCTCCTCTGAGTGATGAAGCTTAGGGTATTCACCACCTATGGAGGATTAATTCACATTCATTCATTCACACCGTATCATATTTTTCCCAGTCCATGGGAGTTTCTTCAGCATGGGGGAAAAAAAGAAAGAAAAAACACACTGAAACAGGTCTTTTTTGCATGTTTTTCACAGCAGATTCCAGTATAACTGATTGCTTTGAAAGAAATTTGTTGTTATTTCTCCTTACCATTAAGACTCGCCTCACTCACTCTTGTCCCTGATCCTGAAGCCTGTCAGTGGTCTCATGGGCTTTGCCGTTCAATCAAGAGAAAAATTTCTGGTCTTAGAATGTGTTAAAATATGCCTGGTATCCTGGAGACAGGTAATAACTCAGTATATTGGCAACAGCAGCCCAACCCAGAATAATGCATCTGACAGTCACTCAAGGACGACAAAATAGCATTACTGTTTGTTTTGTCTCAAGTTTGATTCCACAAGCCAGAGTGCTAAAAATGAGCATTCTTTGGTACCGGCTGTCAAAAGAATAAACATTCCTTTTGTCCTTTTCTAGTACTTTATAGCTTTTATTTAGTCTAGTGTTCAGGATGAGATTGCCCTTTTTCTCTGGCAATGCCATGCTGGACAAGTTGAAACAGGATCCTCTATCACTAAAAAGATAGCCCATACCACAGAAGCCAGAACAACATCCCTGTGCAGCCAGCCTCCCTTGAAATTCTTAAGACAATGCTGTTGCATTAGCATCCTGCCTCTTGTTAAAGAAAAAATTATTCTGGTGCTTGTTAAAACACTAAGGGAGACATTATTTAGGACTATTAAAATAGGTCTAGTATAATTGCAATTTAAGACTATTGCAATAGGAGAGAGAGAGTGGGCTTAACACCTCTGAATACTGCAAAGATAACTAGAGATTTATAGCCAATGAGCAGAGTGAGGAAATCAGTGTATGGAAGATTACTAAGAGGAAACATCAAGGATGGGAGATTTTCTCCAAACTAACTTTGCAGGATTCTTGCAAAAACTGGTTAATGTAGGGCTGACAAGTACAGGACAGCGTGGGTGAAGGAGAGGCAATGTTAGTGTGTAGTTAAGAATGGGGCTCAAAGAAGCATTGCTAAAATTTGGTCAAGAAGAGAGTCTTTGTCACCCCGTACTGCTCTTGCAAATGCTATGTGGTGACATTAAGAACTTTACAGACACAGATACCCCCTGTGAAAAGATATCCTGATGTCCTTTCCACAGCTCTAAAGTTGCTGTTAAGAAATTGGCTCCATCGCTAACACAACCTGTTGATAAGACAAAGCTGATTTGACTGTTACCCACAGGAAGGGAGACTACCGCCTCTGCAAAGCTGCAGCAGTGTCTCAGATGAGAGGAAGAAAGGATCAGAATTTATTGAAAATTAAAGGTTTGGTTTAAGATGTGTCTTTCAATATGGGGACTTGATTAGGAATGGCAAACATCATAATACAACAGCCCAAGATTGGTGAAAATAGCAAGGTGAGGATTTGGGGATCAGAGATTGAAAGAATCTTATAGTGAAATTTTCTATTAATGTTTTCCATTGAAGAGTTGATGTATCTTTCAGGAAGTTCCTATAATGAACAATCAAACTATTTGTTTGGGTAAGACATTCTCAAAAGAATAGAAAAGTGCTAAGGAATACAGTGGAAATACAGTGGAATATCAAACCCATTTCATTTTAGACAGTGTCGTAGTCTTAGCAGAATGTAAGTGTGGCTGATTTTGGTTCTCATTGCCGTTAGAAAACAGGAAGATCAAAGTGGGCCTTTTTCCCCTTTATCCTCAAGGACTAGACCAGTCCAAATAAAGTCCCATGCTGCTTTTTGTTACCTGCTATTAATAAAACCCAGAACCTATGGTGAAAATATAGCAGTAGGATATATTTTAAAAGCACTGAATTTTAGGGAGTGAGAAATACTGAGTTCTAATATTAGCTCTGATCCTAACATGCTGTATGACTTTGAGCAACATGGAATACCTTACTGAGCATTGCTTTCAATACATGAAAAATTGTCTGAGTTGGATTTCAAAATTGCTAAGACCCATCCTAATACCGATATTCTGTGCCTCTGTCCCTTCTTTTTAGGACAAAAATGAGGAGGAGCCTAGAGTTGAATGAATGATAAAAATGTTATTAATTTTCCATTAATCTATTATTTTTTGTTTTCAAATGGCTTAATGACAACACAAGTCTTTCTACTACTAAAGCCAGTCATCTTTTCCAGTTGGAATTTCTAAGAGCAAAATACAGGAAGAGGGTCCCTTCTCTAAAACTTTGACAGTTGAAAAGCCACAAAGTCAGACAATATAAAAGGAATGAGATATACACATACCAAATGATATGGTTTGACTCTGTATCCCAACTCAAATTTCATGTCAAATTATAATTCCCAGTGTTGGGGGAGGGACCTGGTGGGAGGTGACTGGATCGTGGGGGCAGATTTGTCCCTTGTTTTTCTTGTGATAGTGAATGAATTCTCATGTGATCTGGTTGTTAAAAAGTGTATAGCACTTCTCCCTTTGCTCTCTCTCTCATGCTGGCCATGTGAAGATGTGTTTGCTTCCCCTTCACTTTCTGCCATGATTATCAGTTTCCTGAGGTTTCTCCAGCCATGCTTCCTGTACAGCCTGTGGAACTGTGAGTCAATTAAACCTCCTTTCTTTGTAAACTACCCAGTCTCAAGTAGTCCTTTATAGCAATGTGAGAACAGACTAATACAGAAAATCGGTTCCTGCAGTGGGGCATTTTTATAAAGATACCTGAAAACGTATAAGTGACTTTGGAAATGGGTAATGATCAGAGGTGGAAACAGTTTGGAGGGATCTGAAAAAGACAGGAAGATGAAGGAAAGTCTGGAACTTCCTAGAGACTTGTTGAATAGTTGTGACTAAAATGCTGCTAGTAATATGGACAGTGAAGTCCAGGCTAAGGTGGTCTCACATGGAGATAAAGAACTTATTGGGAACTGGAGTAAAGGTCACACTTGCTATGCTTTAGCATAGAGACTGCTCTAGAGATCTGTGAAACTTTAAATTTGAGAGAGATGATTTGGAGTATCTGGTGGAAGAAATTTCTAAGCAGCAGAGCATTCAAGATGTAGCCTGGCTGCTTCTAACAATCATGTGTTTGCAAAGAGGTGGTCTGAAATTGGAACTTATATTTAAAAGGAAAGCAGAGCATAAAAGTTTGGAAAATTTGCAGCCCGACAATGTGGTAGAAAAGAAAAACCCATTTTCTGGGGAGGAATTCAAGCCACCTGCTGCAGAAATTTGCATAAGTTAAGTAGAGCCAAATTTTAATATTCAAGACAATGGGGAAAATGCCTCTAGAGCATTTCAGAAGGCTTTGTGGCAGCCTCTTGCATCATAGGCCTGGAGGCCTAGGAGGAAAAAAATGGATTCCTGGACCAGGCCCAGGGTCCTGATGCTCTGTGCAGCCTCAGGACGTAACACTCTGCATGCCAGCTGCCCCAGCTGCAAGTGTGGCTAGGAGTCAAGGTGCAGCTCAGGGCATTGCTTCAGAAAGTGCAAGCCCCAAGACTTGGCAGCTTCCACGTAGTGTTGGACCTGCGAGTGTGCAGAAGGCAAGAGTTGAGGCTTGGGAGCCTCCACCTGGATTTCAGAGGATGTATAGAAATGCCTAGGTGTCCAGGCAGAAGTTTGCTGCAGAGCAGAGCCCTCATGAAGAACCTCTATTAAGGCAGTGCAGAGGAGAAATGTGGGTTTGGAGCCCACACACAGAGTCCCCACTGGGGCACTGCCTAGTGGAGCTATGAGAAGAAGGCCACTGTCCTCTAGACCCCAGAATGGTAGATCCAACAACAATCTGCACTGTGCACCTAGAAAAGATGTAGGCACTCAATGCCAGCCTGTGAAAGCAGTTGCAGGGCTGTACCCAGCAAGGCCACAGGGATAGAGCTTCCCATGGCCTTGAAAGCCCACCCCTTGCATCAGCATGGCATGGATGTCAGATGTGAAGTAAAATGAGATTATTTTTGAACTTTAAGATTTAATGACTACCCTATGCTAGAATTAGTTAAGACTTTTGGGGACTGTTGGGAAGGCATGATTGTGTTTGAAACGTGAGAGGGAATTGTGAATTGTGAGCGGTCAGGGGTGGAATGATAGGGTTTGGCTCTGTGTTCCCTCCCAAATCTCATGTTGAATTGTAATTCCCAATGTTGGGGAGGAACCTAGTGGGAGGTGACTGAATCATGGGGGCAAATTTTCCCCTTGCTGTTCTTGAGATAGTGAGTGAGTTGTCACAATATCTGGTTGTTTAAAAGTGTGTAGAACTTCCCCCTTTGCTCTCTTTCTCCTGCTGGTCATGTGAAGATGTGCTTGCTTCCTCTTCCACCATGACTGTAAGTTTTCTGAGGCCTCCCCAGCCATGCTTCCTGTACAGCATGCAGAACTGTGAGTGAATTAAGACTCTTTTTTATGAACTACGAAGTCTCAGGTAGTTCATTACAGCAATGTGAGAATGGACTAATACATCAATACATCTTTTATATGTGCCAGCTTAAATGCCTAGTTAAGCCCATTGGCTTGGAGAAGGTGCCAAGTAAACAGAAAAGCCATTAAAATTTATGCTGCAGAAAAATTGTTAATCATCCATAAAAAACATTCCTGTTATATTGTTACTTGAAAAAAATCAGATCACAAAACAATATGCAGCTTATAGTTATAGTTTTGAATAAATATATTTATGTATACAAATACATGTGGAATAAAAGACCTAGTAATACTCTGTAATATTAAATATTGATATGATTTATTGATTTTAATTATCTCTTTTAGCTTTTCTATGCTTTCCAGGTTTTCAACAATGAACATGAATTAGATTGTTATTCACATATAACCAATATATGCTATGGAAAAGAAGGTGAAGAAAGGATGAGAGAGAATGGGCTGAACCTTTCTTCAGCATTTGCATTTGATGTAATGGAATTCACCACTCTGCCATTATACTTGAAATTTCTATTAAATTCTCCTGAAGGAGGTTATGGCACCATCTCCAGGAGGCCACTGCTTAAAGACAATGAGGTTATTTGGGGTAGAATAACCCAAGAACTCATGAGCACCACTCATTCACAAAGATAATAGTCTTGAAGGGACAGAATACAGAGAGATGCAGTACATTAGTGGTAATGATGAAGGTGGGTTAACTTATTGCCAAAGGAGGGTGTAGTAGATAGTAGGTAAGCACCATGTTTACAGATCATTGTTAAAGTTTGCCAACATTGCAGCTTCACAAGGCAAGCTGGATTTATACCTTATGTTCATATTTTACTGTGATGTTTGCCTCTATGAGTCTTAAAACCAATGAAATTTTCTTCCGTGAAAGTTCCATTGTATAATGACATTTCATTTTTGTAACCACGTTTCATTAATTTCTCAGTCAGTCAAATAGAGAGGGAGAAATAATTCCTCTCAGAAAGTCACAATAGATAAGATATGGAATTGTGATGGTAGTTAACTTCTTTGCTTGTACATTGTGTAGGATTAGGGGAGCTCATGGGGTTTGGAAAAGCCAGATGCATAAGACAAGTAGAATTTTCTTTTCTCCAGACCTAGTCCAAGGCTGCCATCTGCCATTTCATTGCTTGTGGAGGTATTTAAATGATTTTCTATTTTTCCATTATAGTCAAGATAATGTGACAGTGATGATATATAAAGCATTAGTATTTCTAGGTATTTCCAGTTATAAGTTATTTAAAATACATTGTTTCTCTTTTGTTGTGTTAAATAATTTCATTTTGCTAGAGTGTAACACTCTATGCAGATGAAATAAATGTAAATTGCCTTCAGTCTTAACTTATTAAATAATTAATCACAAACCTCAATCAACAGCCTTAGTGGAGAGGAACAGTAATCTGGAAAAAAAACCAGATCACCTTTTTTGACTTTGGAACACATTGTATGAGAAATTTTTCTTTACTCCAATCTATTTATCTTTCTAAAAATACCCAACTGTGTAGATAATGAATTACATTCATATCATATGATTAAATAAATCTCTTGGTGAAAGATAGCTGGCTAGAGGTGCCTGGCAGTCTTCTTCTCTACAATGAAAGGACCAAAAACAGCAATTAAATAACCACATGCAGAATAAAGTTTCTAAGAGAGAACATTGAAATTCAGCAGTAAACTGACAGGGACCATCTGAGTCACGGAAAGAGAGGTAAGCAAAGCAGGAAGCAGCTACCTAAGCCAGGATCAGCTTGTAGCCAGGAGGAACTCCCTATTGTGGGGAAAAGGTAAGTGAGAGATCCCCAGTGTTGCACATTCCCATCACGAGTGCCTGCAGCCCTAGCTATAGGAGAGTCTCTTCACCCTTGCAAATCCTGATACTAGTATAGGGAACTGCCTAGGGTCCACTCAATGACAATTTTCCAAAGAAAGAGTCTGTACTGTGTCCCACACCTCCACTGAAGACCCATACACAATTGTACTATGGTGACATTTGAGGGCCCATACCCCACCAGACTGTATTTTTTCTTGATTCTCAACAGATCATGCACCTTCACATGCCAAGAGCTCCATTCACATCCTTCCACATTTATCCAAAAAGCTCTAGCATCATGACAGCAGCTGGAACTAATGGTGCAGCTGGTTTGCCAGCAATCTAGCACACACAAAGACCCTCTCCCTAGGGACTGGACAGTGCAGTGCACCAGGGAGGCTGGGTCCAGGACAAAGGGAGCTGAAGTATGTGCTCCCTGGACCCTAAGAGCCACCTGCCTGAGATTGCTGCCACTGAGAGCAACACCATCCCTTTTAGTGGCAGGACTGCCACATAGCTACACACATTTTCAGAGTACCTGGGGGCAGGCTCACCAACATACCATTCCAAGACCTGCTGCTATTGGCATCAGCATGTGCCATTATGGGGTGTGGGGATCAACTCACCCCACCTACCACTGCTGACACCTGTGCACAACATCAAGAAGTTTGATGACAGGCTCACCTTGACCACCACCATCAGCACCCACGTAACCATCCAGGGGCCTGAGGACAGGTCTTCCCAACTCATGCTGGCAGTACCTAAACATGTAATCCAGGAGCTTGGGTATTTACCCACACTGTCTACCACTGTGGGTGTTTGTACACATCATCCAGAGGCCTAAGGAGAGACTGACTTTGCCCACACCTACTACTGCTGGTGCCCATATGTGCCATCCAAGGGCCTGAGGATTGACTCAACCCACCTGCCACCATCAGGGTCCACATATGCCTTCCAGATACCTGAGGATGAGCATGATGCTTCTGCCATTTTCACCTGCACATACCTCCCAGAAGTCTATAGACTGGCTCAGCCCACTGCTACCACAGCTGATGTCCACATCTGCCACTTGGGGGTCCAAGGGTACACCTACCACAGTCACTGCCACCACCAACACCATGTACACTACCTAGGGGCCCAAGGACTTCCTCCACCTGCCCTTCCCACTGCTGCCATTGCCAGGATTATAGAAAGCTATCTGGATGCCCAAAACCAGCTTGTCCAGACCACCAGTGTCCATATATAGTACCCAGGGGCCCGAGAACTGCTATGCCCAACCAACCACCACCACCACCACCACTACTGGTGCCTCAAGACAAACTGACTTGGTTACCCTATCCCAGCAAAGCCTTACCACAGCCTCAACTAACAATGACAGCATAGGCCAGTAAGAAACTCAGACATCACTGACACTGATTATAGCTGAAGAAATAATATAGATATGGTTTGGCTGTGTCCCCAGCCAAATCTCTTCTTGAATTATAGTTCCCATAATCCCCACATGTCATGGGAGGGACCCAATAGGAGGTAATTTTATTATGAGGACAATTACCCTCATGCTGTTCTCATGATAGTGATTGAGTTCTCATGAGATCTCATGGTTCTATAAGAGTTTTCCCCCTTTTGGTCGGCACTTCTCCTTGCTGCTGCCATATGAAGAAGAACGTGTTTCTTTCCCCTTCTGCCATGATTGTAGTCTCCTGAGACCTCCCTAGCCATGCTGAACTGTGAGTCAATTAAGCTTCTTTCCTTTATAAATTACCCAGTCTTGGATATGTCTTTATTAGCAACATGAGAACAGATAAAAACAGTAAATTGGTACTGGTAGGATAGGGTGCTTCTACAAGGATAGCAGGAAATGTGGAAGTGCATTTGGAAATGGGTTATAGGCAGAGGTTGGAATAGTTTGGAGGGCATAGAAGAAGACAGGAAAATGTGGGAAAGTTTGGGACTTCCTAAATACTTGGAGACCTCAGAAGACAGGAAGATGTGTCAAAGTTTAGAACTTCCTAGAGACTTGTTGCATGGCTTTGACCAAAATGTTCATACTGATATGGACAATGAAGTCCAGGCTGAGGTGGTCTCAGATAAAGATAAGGAACTGGATGGGAAGTGGAGTAAAGGTCAATATTGCTATCTATGTTTTAGTAAAGAGGCTGGTGGCATTTTGCCTTTGCCCTAGAGATCTGTGGAACTTTGAATTTGAGAGAGATGAATTGAGAGATCTTATGGAAAAAATTTCTAAGCAGCAAAGCATTCACTATGTGACCTGGATTATTTTGAAAGCATTCAGTTTTGTGCATTACAAGGAGATGTTTTGAAATGGGAACTTATGTTTAAAAGGAAAGCAGAATATAATAGTTAGGAAAATTTGCACCCTATTATGTGATAGAAAAGAAAAAACAATTTTCTGGGGAGAAATTCAAGCCTGTGGCAGAAATTTACATAAGTAACAAGGAGCCAAATGTTATTCGCCAAGACAATGGGGAAAATGTCTCCAGGGCATGTCTGAGACCTTCATGGCAGCCTCTCCTATCACAGGCCTGGTGGCCTAGGAGGGAAAAATGGTTTCCTGGACCAGACCCAGGGCCACCTTGCTCTATGCAGCCTTGGGACAGGTTGTCCTACATCCTAGCTGCTTCAGCTCCAGCTGTGGTTAAAAGGAGCCAATATACAGCTAAGGCCATTGCTTCAGAGAGTGCAAGCCCCAAGCCTTGGTGGCTTCCACGTGGTGTTGAGCCTCTGGGTGCATAGAAGTCAGGAATTTAGGTCTGGGAACCTCCACCTAGATTTCAGACAATGTGTGGAAATGCTTGGAAGTCCAGGCAGAAGTTTGCAGCTGGGGTAGAGCCCTTGTGGAGAACCTCTGCTGTGGAAGGGAAATGTGGGTTTGGAGCCCCCACCCAGAGGCCCCACTGGTGCACTGCCTGGTAGAGCCATCAGAAAAAGGCCACCATCCTCCAGACCTCATCCACTGGCAGCTTGTACTGTGCACCTGGAAAGGCTGCAGGCACTCTATGCCAGCCTGTGAAAGTAGCCAGTAGGGGAGGCTGTACCCTGCGAAGCCACAGATGTGGAGCTACCCAAGGCTGTGGTAGCCCACCTCTTGAATCGGCATGCCCTGGATGTATGATATGGAGTAAAAGTGGATCATTTCAAAATTTTAAGGATTAATGACTGCCTTATTGGATTTCAGAATGGGTTGGGGCCTGTAGTGCCTTCGTTTTGACCAATTTCTCCCATTTGTAATGGGTGTATTTACTCAATGCCTGTATTCCCATTGTATCTAAGAAGTAACTAACTTGCTTTTGATTTTACAGGATCATAGGTGGAAGGGACTTGCCTGGTCTCAGATGAGACTTTGGAGTTGGAATTTTGAGTTAATGCTGAAATGAATTAAGACTTTGGGGGACTGTTGGAAGTGCATAATTGTGTTTTAAAATGTGAGGACGTGAGATTTGGGAGGGGCCAGGGATGGAATGATATGGTTTGGCTGTGTCCCAACCCAAATAACCTCTTGAATTGTAGTTTCAATAATCCCCATATGTCATGAGAGGGAACCAGTGTGAGGCAATTTAATTATGGGGAAGGTTACTCTCATGCTGTTCTCATGATAGTGAGTTCCCATGAGATCTGATGGTTTGATAAGGGGGTTTTCCTTCTTTTGCTCAGCATGTCTTGCTGCCACCATGTAAAGAAGGACATACTTGCTCCCCCTTCTGCCATGACTGTAAGCTTTCTGAGACCTCCCCAGGCATGATGAACTGTGAGTCAGTTACACCTCTTTTCTTTATAAATTACCCAGTTTTGCATATGTCTTTATTGGCAGCATGAGAACAGACTAATACACATATGGAAACTACAATACTGTACCCACACAGAATCAAAGCCAAAGCACCCATACCAAACTAACACTGTAGATACATCTATAGAAAAAATGTCTTTTTCTATGAAAGTCAATCCATAAAACCAAAGAAGTAACCATTGCATTAGATGTGAAAATATCAAAGAGAAAACATGAGAAACATGTACAAAGCAGAAAAATTTGACACCTCCAAAGGAATACAATAATTATCCAGCAACAAATTTTAATGAAAAGAAAAATCTTGAAATGCCTGAAAAGGAATTCAAAATGAAGATATTACAAACTCAGCGAGATACAAGAGAAGGAAAGACAGTACACATGAATTCGGGAAACAAATTCCTGTTCTGAATTAGAAATTCAACAAAAATAGACAACATAAGAAAGAACCAAAAGAAATTCTGAAATAGAAAACATTCAATGAATAAAATAAAAATTGCAATTAAGAGTTTTATCAGTAGATTAAATAAAGCAGAAGAAATAATTTCTGAATTTGAAGGCAAGTCTTTGAAATAGTCAGATAAAAAAGAAAAAATAACAAAGAACAAAGCCTATTTAACATAGGGGACACTATAAAGCAACCAAATATTTGAATTTTGGGTGTTCCAGAAGGAGAGGAGTTGCACAATGTCATAGCAAACCTTTTAATAAAATAGCAGAAAACTTCCCAAGTCTTGTAAGAGATATAGACATCCAGATACAGGAAGCTCAAACATACCCCTATATATTCAGTGCACAAGGGTCTTCCTTGAGGCATATTATTGTCTAACTATCAAAAGTCAAAGACAAAAAGAATTTTATAAATAGCAAAAGTGTCAAGTCACATTTAAGAGATCCTCATCAGACTAACAATATATTTCTTAGCAGAAACTTTACCAGCTGAAATCACAACAAACCCTCTGTCAGACCACAGTACAGTCAAATTAGAACTCAGGAATAAGAAATCTCACTCAAAACCGCACAACTAAATGGAAACTGAACAACCTGCTTCTGAATGACTACTGGGTAAATAATGAAATGAAGGCAGAAATAAAGATGTTCTTTGAAACCAATGAGAACAAAGACACAACATACCAGAATCTCTGGGACACATTTAAAGCAGTGTGTGAGGGAAATTTATAGCACTAAATGCCCACAAGAGAAAGCAGGAAAGATCTAAAATCGACACGCTAACATCACTAGTAAAAGAACTAGAGAAACAAGAGCAAACACATTCGAAAGCTAGCAGAAGACAAGAAATAACTAAGATCAGAACAGAACTGAAGGAGATAGAGACACAAAATCCCTTCAAAAAATCAATGAATCCAGGAGCTGGTTTTTTGAAAAGATCAACAAAACAGACCACTAGCAAGACTAATATAGAAGAAAAGAGAGAATAATTAAATAGACAAAATAAAAAATGATAAAGGGGATATCATCACCGAACCCATAGAAATACAAATTACCATCAGAGAATACTATAAACACCTCTACACAAATAAACTAGAAAATCTGGAAGAAATGGATAAATTCCTGGACACATACACCCTCCCAAGACTAAAACAGGAAGAAGTTGAATCTCTGAGTAGACCAATAACAGGCTCTGAAATTGAGGCAATAATTAATAGCCTACCAACCAAAAAAAGTCCAGGACCAGACAGATTCACAGCTGAATTCTACCAGAGATACAAAGAGGAGCTGGTACCATTCGTTCTGAGATGATTCCGATCAATAGAAAAAGAGGGAATCTTCCCTAATTCATTTTATGAAGCCAGCATCATCCTGATACCAAAGCCTGGCAGAGATACAACAAAAAAAGAGAATTTTAGGCCAATATCCCCTGATGAACATCGATGCGAAAATCCTCAATAAAATACTGGCAAACCAAATTCAGCAGCACATCAAAAAGCTTATCCACCATGATCAAGTTGGCTTCATCCCTGGGATGCAAGGCTGGCTCAACATACACAAATCAATAAACGTAATCCATCACATAGAACCAATGACAAAAACCACATGATCATCTCAATATATGCAGAAAAGGCCTTCGACAAAATTCAACATCCTCTCATGCTAAAAACTCTTAATAAACTAGGTATTGATGGAACGTATCTCAACATGATAAAAGCTATTTATGACAAACCCACAGCCAATATCATACTGGATGGGCAAAAACTGGAAGCATTCCCTTTGAAAACTGGCACAAGACAAGGATGCCCTCTCTCACCACTCCTATTCAACATAGCATTGGAAGTTCTGGCCAGGGCAATCAGGCAAGATAAAGATATAAAGCATATTTAAATAGGAAGAGAGAGAGTCAAATTGTCTCTGTTTGCAGAAGACATGATTGTATATTTAGAAAACCTCATCTTCTCAGCCTCAAATCTCCTTAAGCTGATAAGCAACTTCAGCAAAGTCTCGGGATACAAAATCAATGTGCAAAAATCACAAGCATTCCTATACACTAATAACAGACAAACAGAGAGCCAAATCATGAGTGAACTCCCATTCACAATTGCTACTAAGAGAAGAAAATAGCTAGAAATACAACTTACAAGGGGTGTGAAGACCTATTCAAGGAGAACTGCCAACCACTGCTCAAGGAAATAAGAGAGGACACAAACAAATGGAAAAACAGTCCTTTCTCAAGGATAGGAAAAATCAATATCGTTAAAATGGCCTTACTCCCCAAAGGAATTTATAGATTCAATGGTATCCCCATCAAGGTACCATTGACGTTCTTCACAGAATTGGAAAAAACTACTTTAAACTTCATATAGAACCAAAACAGAGCACACATAGCCAAGACAATCCTGGGCAAGAAGAACAAAGCTGGAGGCATCACGCTACCTGACTTCAAACTTTACTACAAGGCTACAGTAACCAAAACAGCAGGGTACTGGTACCAAAACAGATATATAGACCAATGGAACAGGACAGAGGCCTCAGAAATAACACCATACATCTACCACCATCTGATCTTTGACAAACCTGACACACACAAGCAATGGGGAAAAGATTCCCTATTTAATAAATGGTGCTGGGAAAACTGGCTAGCCATATGCAGAAAACTGAAATTGGACCCCTTCTTTACACCTTATACAAAAATCAACTCAAAATGGATCAAATACTCTAGGAATTCCATTTGAATTCCTACCCAGCCATTCCATACCCAGCCATCTCATTACTGGGTATATACCCAAAGGACTATAAATCATGCTGCTATAAAGACACATGCACACGTTTGTTTATTGCGGCATTATTCACAATAGCAAAGACTTGGAACCAACCCAAATGTCCAACAATGATAGACTGGATTAAGAAAATGTGGCACATATACATCATGGAATACTATGCAGCCATAAAAAATGATGAGTTCATGTCCTTTGTAGGGACATGGATGAAATTGGAAATCATCATTCTCAGTAAACTATCGCAAGAACAAAAAACCAAACACCACATATTCTCACTCATAGGTTGGAATTGAACAATGAGAACACATGGACACAGGAAGGGGATCATCACACTCTGGGGACTGTTGTGGGGTGGGGGGAGGGGGGAGGGATAGCATTGGGAGATATACCTAATGCTAGAAGATGAGTTAGTGAGTGCAGCACACCAGCATGGCTCATGTATACATATGTAACTAACCTGCACGTTGTACACATGTACCCTAAAACCTAAAGTATAATCATAATAATAAATAAATAAATAAATAAATAAATAAATAAATAAAATGGATCAAAGACTTAAATGTAAGACCTAGGACCATAAAAATCCTAGAAGAAAACCTGGGCAGTACCATTCAGGACATAGGCATGGGCAAAGACTTCATGTCTAAAACACCAAAAGCAATGGCAACAAAAGACAAAATTGACAAATGGGATCTAATTAAACCAAAGAGCTTCTGCATAGCAAAAGAAACTATCATCAGAGTGAACAGGCAACCTACAGAATGGGAGAACATTTTTGCAATCTATCCATCTGACAAAGCGCTAATATCCAGAATCTACAAAGAACTTAAACGACTTTACAGGAAAAAAAGCAAGCAACCCCAACAAAAAATAGGCAAAGATATGAAGAGACACTTCTCAAAAGAAGATATTTATGCAGCCAACAGACATATGAAAAAATGCTCATCATCACTGGTCGTTAGAGAAATGCAAATCAAAACCACAATGAGATACCATCTCATGCCAGTTAGAATGGCGATCATTAAAAAGTCAGGAAACGACAGATGCTGGAGAGGTTGTGGAAAAATAGGAATGCTTTTACACTGTTGGTGGGTGTGTAAATTAGTTCAACCATTGCAGAAGACAGTGTGGTGACTCCTCAAGGATCTAGAACCAGAAATACCATTTGACCCAGCAATCCCATTACCGGACATATACCCAAAGGATTATAAATCGTTCTGTGATAAAGACACATGCACACGTATGTTTATTGCAGCACTATTCACAATAGCAAAGACTTGGAACCAACCCAAATGTCCATCAATGATAGACTGCATAAAGAAACTGTGGCACATATACATCATGGCACCATGGAATACTATGCAACCATAAAAATAGATGAGTTCATATCCTTTGCAGGGACATGGATGAAGCTGGAAGCCATCATTCTCAGCAAACTATCACAAGATCAGAAAACCAAACACCACATGTTCTCACTCATAAGTGGGAACTGAACAATGAGAACCCATGGACACAGGGCGGGGACTATCACACACTGGGGCCTGTGGGGGTTGGGGGGCTAGGGGATGGATAACATTAGGAGAAATACCTAATGTAGGTGACAGGTTGATGGGTGCGGCAAACCACCATGGCATGTGTATACCTATGTAACAAAACTGCACGTTCTGCACATGTAACCCAGAACTTAAAGTATAATAATAATAATAATGATAATGATAATAATAATAAAAATAATAAAAAGAATACAGGCTTAAGAGTGAGATAGAGATTTTAACCTTGCTTTGCCACTTATTAGCTGGTACATGTGGGCAAGTTTAACCACTCTGTGTCTGTTTCCTTATTTGTGAGCCAGAGTGATGATAATTCTAGTATCTACTTCTTGGGAATATTTGAGGATAAAAGGCTTAATGGAAGAAAAATGCTTGGCATTGTGAATGATTCTTATGCACTCAATCAAAAGTAGTTATTGCATCAAACACTGGGATGGAAGTACTAATTAGGATTACCCAGAAACTGAGGAATCAAAAAAATGTAGCAGGGGTTAGGTAAGTAATTTGGATAAATACATTCCATGTATCTATTGAAGCCTGATTCAGCCTTAAATCCAAAACAAAATAGTCAAATAAGAACATGGATGACTAAAGATACTGTGTTTTTGCTGACAGATTCCTGTCTGCAGTGTCATAAAGACAACTGGAACAAGATTTGGGCAAGAACTTTTTTCCACAGGTAACTAAATGCTCTTCCTCAGCATTAATTTTAATGGCTAGAGGCTAGTCCATCATGTGGATACCTATGTATCTGTTTAATCAAAATATTGGAAGTGTTTACTTGTTATAATGTTTCATTGCTGCAGAAGCTGATAAATGTGTATCAATTTCCATTCTCCTTTTACTTAACAATTGAACTCCTAAGTTTAGCTGCACCCATGGATGTCCATCCTAAAACTATGTTTACAACATGCCTTTGCAATTTTGGCCATGTGATTATTGTAGTCAGTGAATTCTGAGCAGAAGTGGCATGTTCCACTTCTTAGTTCTGTCCCTAAAAATAAATGGATGCTATGTGCTACCCTGGGCTTTTCTACCTTCCTCTTGACTGGAAGATAATGAGAACTGGAGTAGTTGCCTTAGATCCAAGGATGGATACTACGTGTTGAGATTAGAAGGGCTGTTTACATAAGAAAGACACAATTGTATCTATTTTTCATGCCATATATTAAGGGGTCTCTTTTTTATATAACCTATAACTTAAATCACTGTATGAGCAATGCTATGATAATCACTTCTGTATTTGTAAATTTCTGATTATTTCTTTAAGATAAATTCCCCGAAGTAGAAATTCTTATGCATATAGCATACATATTTTGAGGCATTTGTTACATATTTCCAAATAAGTTATTAGCAATGTATAAGAGTGCTAATTTTCCCATGTCTGCACTGCCTCTAGCTATTGTTACTTTTGTTTTTATCTTTGTCAGTTAATGAGATAAAATATATTATTTTAATTTGCATTTACTTTACTACTTGTGCAGTTAAATATTTTTCTTAAGTTTATTATTTGCATATTTTAAAATTAATTTTCACAAACCTGTTTCTAATGTAAGCATATTTGCCTTTTACATTATTTCTATTTTGTAAATACTCCCCCAATTTGTCATTTACCTTCAATGTTTCTTTAGAATTTGTTACTGTTATTATCAAATAAAGTTCTACCAGTGGTTGTCTTTATAGTTTGACCCACTCTGGTCATGCTTTCAAAGCCCAATATTAATAATTATTCACAATACTTTTCTAGTGTGATTTTTATTTTTAATGTTTAAATCTTTAGTTCCTATGAAATTGTCTTTAATATATTACCTAATTTTATTTTTAGCATCATTACTACAGATGGGTAGCAGAGTTTTCTCATACCTTTTATACTAGTTCTACTCAACTATGAGCAATATCTCTCCTTTAAGATCAATTTGTAATTGTGTACTTGTGTTTTTGTGTGTCACAATAACTGAGGGGTGCTAGTGACATTTAGAATCTTATAATCAGGAATGTTATATTATGAAGTATGTGTTGTAATATCACACAAACAAAATATATCCAGCCAAAAGTATTAAAAGTGTACCAATTAGAAATAAAATATATTCTCATTTTGCTGATTATTATTGTCACCTTTATCATATAATACATTTCAAAAGGTAGGTATACAGATATAGATATAGATGCTTAAACTCTCTATTTTGTTCCATCCACTCGGCCACTTTGACGTTGATCTGCTTGGCAACTTCTGACTTGATCTCTCTTGTGTCACATGAGAAGAGAGCCAGGAAGCCATGGGTGTGGGAGTTGATGATGTCGATCTTGTGCAAGGGACACAATGTGCACCTTGCATTTCTGGAGCTTCCCATATGGGGTCTGCCCGAATTTAGTCTGGGAGTCCATGGGGTTGTAGTCACCGGACCATGTAAAGGAGTGGCCCAACTTGGAGATCTTGCCCATTGCTTTGTCAATAGTGATCATGTCACCAGCGTGGATCTTGTCTTTGGTCAGGGACTCAATCATCTTCATGCCCAGGTCATAGATGGTCTCCATCTTCTTGGTTTTGATGGTCAGTTTGCCCACCTTGGAGCCCATTCCTGTCACTGGTCTATCAATCTGGGTCTCAACCACTTCCCCTTCGATGATCTCCATCTCCTCCTTGAAGTGAATGCCAAAAGATGGCCAGAAAGCCTGGGTCTTGCTCATCTCCAGGGAGATCTCACTGCCGGTGATGGCTATGAACAAGGTGTCAGGTCCCAGGGCCTATGCCATGCCTAGGGCGATGGCTGTCTTCCCTCTGCCCAGCTGACCAGCAATGAGGACTGCCCACTTGACAATCTTCCCTTTATGGATCATCTCCCGCCCCACATCAGCTGCCTGCTGTGCAGCAAAGCTGACCCACCATGACCTGGGAAGCCTGTTGAGTCTCCAAAGCATCATCCAGGCCCAGTCCTCGGATGTGGGAGTGGACACCTCTATGCTCAATCCTCCTCACATCATAGATCTCTGGGACGTTGGTCACAGTCATCACAGTTGCCATGATAAGTCACTAACCACCAATGTCTTTCCTCACAATGATTTATTTTGTTTCACATCCTGTTCCTTCTCAAAATTATTATTTTGACTAATATATTTTTCTTTCTTATAAAAAATCATACTTTGAGAACCACTGTCTCCTATTTTGATCAACCAGAATTATTCTTTTTCTAAGTTGAATAATTAAGTAGTAAACTTTCTCATCCTTAAATATCTAAAAATATATTTCTGCTGCTCTCATAGGTGAATAATAGCTTGGCTGAGTATGTAATTATCTTGTCATTTTCTTTCTCCCTCAAACTCCATAGCCATTGTTCAGTTGTTTCTCAGCCTTTGAAGTTAGGGAAGAGATGGAAAATAAAAGTGGTATTTACTTATTTTTGGGGTAACCTGTTATGATTTTCTTGTGTTCTTGTTGGTTTGTTGGAATAGATAGTTATAGAAATTTTCCTTTTCGATATTAAAAGGTAATGTATAGGTCATATTTCTTTTCATTAATTTCATCAATTTATATAATATATAGATATTAAGGATATATATGAATATATTTGGTTAGTTATCAAAAGATAGCTATGTGATTTAGTTATTAAAATATAGTACATGAAATAGCTTTAGGCCTTTGAATGAGTAAAACCTGGTTTTGAGTCCCAACTCTGTTGTTTACTAGCTATAGGATATTGGGGGAATTCAACAAAGTCACTATGTTTCCATTTCCTAATCAGTAAAGCAATAATAATAATATCAACTTGGCAGGGTTGTCGAGAGGAGTAAATGCATTATAACACAGCATGTTTACAACAGCTCTTGGCATGAAAGAACCCCTCAATATAATTAGGTATTTTAAATCCTTTCCTACTATCACATTTTAAAATCTGGTGAATATGTTACTCATCTCTAGAAAGTCTCCCCTGATTTTATTTTGTCCCCCTTTTGTCACTTTTTGCCATTAATTTTTCAGTTTTATACATATACTATTAAATATAATTTAAAATACACAATTATGCATTGCAGATTTTTTAAAGGTTTTCTCCTATTTTTGTTTGTTTTGGGTTTATTTGCTTTGGAGTCAATCAATTTCATAGATCATTTAACATCCAGAGGAACATTTCCTAAGGGAAGTAAATTGATAAACTTATGGCAGACACTGTGTTGCTGCTTTGTTCAATTTTATTCTCTCTTACTATTGGAACTCTCTCAAAGATCTTTACCTAAATTAATTCTCTGGTGATGGTATGAATGTATACCCTTTGGCAGATACATCTATGAACTCCTTGAAACAAACAGTTCTCCTTGGATAAACAAGTATTTACATGCCACGGTTGATTCACGAGTTGGTGGCTAGTTTCCAGTATTGAGTGACAGCAGTTTTATTTGAGCCAGAAGAGTGGTCACAAACTGTCAACCCACTGACCATGTTTCATTTGGCTAATGTGGTATTTTTTTCTATTTAAATGCCTTTTAACACTGCATATACTCTCTATTTTTCCACAGTCCCAACTATTCTCTGTTGGTTTTACTCCAGGGTCACTTCACTCATTTTTACTACTTTCCCTGTATTTACTTATGTTTGTGTTTCCTAAGCCAGCTTAATGTTTACGCAACTGAACCTCAGTGTAAAGATCAGGATTGAAGAAGGGGCATAAAAACATGTCTAAAACTGCCAACTGGGGCATTAATTAATCAATCCATTCAGCAAATATTCATTGAGTATCTTTGTGCCAGAAGCTGAGATAAGTTCTCATAATAGAGTAGTAAACAAAGTATACATAGTCATAGCCCCCTCTTGGAGTTTACAGTGTAGTGGAAGAAACAAAATTAGCCTAATCACATAAATGAAAAATTTTAATGGTGGCTTACTATTCTAGAAGAAGGTAGAGAATGAAGAGAAAAGGAGGAGGGAGGGAGAGAGAGAGAAATAGAGAACGGAGAGACATAGAGGGGAAACAGAAAGAATGAATGAGGAGGGAAGGCAGAGGAATTGATGGGTGAAGAGGAAAGGAGAAGAACAGGGAGGAGCAACGTCAAAGTGGAACCATCAGTAGGAGACCAAAATAGGACTAACAACACCCTCTGAATTTATGGAAACACTGAACAGTCATAGAACATCTTCATGATTTGAGTTCACATAGTAAAGGTGATATAATTCTCTACTTACCAGGCACATCAATTACTTTTGACAGCCTTGCTGAGCATCTTTTCCCAACGACCACTTTTCTGTTTCCACTTTGTGTGTGTGTGTGTGTGTTTCAAAACAGAACATTTTTTCTGAAAATAAACTGGCTTCTTAATATGGTCACCACATAAGCTTGTGAAAGGACAAGGAGACCTGAAGCAATTGTAGATACTACAACATACGTATTAAAACTTGAAAGCACACAGAAGTGTTATGTTGCCAGCTCATTTTCATTAGGACGCATGCAGGATCAGAATGAAGATTTACAGTCTATATGGCTTGCCTGGGATGTATTTACCAAAAATAATAGGGCCATTCTCTGTGTTCCTGGTCCCCAATCTAGACTCCCTAACAAAAACGAATATATTTCTGTTCGCTATATTGATGACTGAAAATATGTCGTGACCATTGTGAACATAAAAAATAACGAGAAAAAGATGCTATTCTTTTTCACCCTAAAAAGACTAATGTAAAATTGCTTATTTTGCAATTTTTCAGAATTTTTTCATATATATATATATATATAGCCAATCCGACTCCCTCCATTGCAGTCTCTGAAAGTGCATTTGTCTTTTATTTTCTAAAATCTTCCTGTGATAGTATCTATCTACCTACCTATTCAAGCCTTTGTACATAATTATTTACCTGAAGACTGGTTAATTGTACTTGTCTAAGTGCCGAGAAAAACTTGAATCATAGCTAAAACCTGAAACTCTTTAATTTTTAAAAATGTGTTCAAGATGTAGAGATTAAATCTCTACTGTTTTACTTACTAGCTGAGTGATTTAGACCAAATTACCTACTTCTCTGAGCCTCCGTTTTCTGATATATTAAATTGAGACAAAAAAGTACCTACCCCATAGATCTGCATGAAGACTAAATAAGATGATGCATGAAATGTGCTTAGTAAACAGCCTGACCTGTACTAAATGCTCTAAAAGTCACATTACTCATCAAGGATCCACCTCAATAAATTAACCCATCCATATCTACTTCTGTAGAAAACACTGCCCACTGTGTACATAATCTCCATCACATCACCCAAACAGAATATGCCTGACCATGTGAACAACCAATAAGTACTGATGTGTTTGTGTAGTTCTTATGGATTGAATACTGGAATTGGTAAACCTTTTAAAAGTCCTGTGCAATGTTTACCTATGTAGCAAAACTGCACGTCCTGCACATGTATCTTGGAAGTTAAAATTAATTTTTTAAAAAAGTACTGTGCAAAGATTCCAATGCCTTCTAACTCTAGTGGCTGGAAGCAATTGGCAGCACAGGGCATGAAAGGCTTCAGGGTGTGAAACAATAAAAGATTCCCAGATGAGCATTCAAAAAATAAATAAAAGTACTTTTAATATTTTTATTAAAATATTTTTAAAATTCATTAAAAATGTAATTTAAGCTATTATGATTTTTAAATTTGCTGATCAGCTCATTACTTTAAAAATGAATTGGCTTTTGTTCATAACCAGAGATAGCTCACTAACTGATTAATCTGACAGTCCAGGTTACTCTCTCTGCTAAGTTCTCAACTAAGCTGGCTCGGTTTAAGATTTCTCAGCCATGAATTTATTGAAGCAGCTTATAAAATTGCTCTCTCATCTCCTGTTTGGCCAAAGCTGTATGTCAGGTCTTGCAGCTGCCAGCCTTATTAGGCTCAGCTATCTAACAGGTCTAGACTACAGACCAATGCTTAGTTCTGAAGGTGATCTGGCTAGTATTCAGTCGAAAAGTATTCTGATCAGAATCTATGCCTGCTATGAGGAGTCCACATTCCTGATAGGAATTTGTCTAAACTCCCACAGCTCCTGGTGACCTCTCATAGGCCTTTGCACATGGATACAAATTTAGCTTATACTCAAAAGAGATAGAATTTGCCCTTGGCCTATGTTTATTTTCAGCATAATGGAATCTTAATGAAACTTTCATTAGTCAGATATTTGATAGCATAGCATCTAAATGAATCAGTAACCATAAACATCTAGAGCTTAAGAATTATAATAGCTGATATCAATTGGGTGTCCATTATATGCCAGGCACATTATAAGGTCTACTTGAATGTTCACAGCAGCCCTTTGGAGTGGAACTGTTATTGTATTCCAATTTTGCAGAACGAAGAAATGATGAATTGGCATGAATTTCTCAAGATCTGCCCTAGTAATTAGTGTAGGCGAAATAGTAAACTCAAGTCTTTATGGCTGTGGAACATCAGATCTTAAGAACAATATTACTGTGCCCAGAATAGCAGTTTTTGTTTTACCTGTAACTCTGAAACACTGAAAGGTACTAAGTGCTTTTTTCTAGTTTTTTTCTGGCTTAGCAGTGTATATCTTATCCCATGTATAATGTTGTGTAATATATTATATTTATTACAATATGATAAGGGCCGTGTATCAGTTTGAACAGAGAGATTTCAGAGCACTGGGTTGTGGTGACACCTCCAGTAGAACTGATAATGTGATAATACCAGTAATAATGCTAAGCAAAGAATAGGAGAAGGGAGTTCCATTCAGGGAAAATATCATGAACAAACGGTCAGAAAGGTATATCCAAAGAGAAGGCACGTCTCAGAAAAATGACATATAATTTGTTGTGGCCAGAGCCGAGTATACATAAAAAATGGAAAGACTAGGGGAAAGATCACAAATTGTGAAGAAGCTTGGATGCTTTATTAACAATGGTGTGTGTGTGTGTGTGTGTGTGTGTGTGTGTTAGGAGGTGGTGGTGGCTAGAGTCAACACACGAGAGAAAAAATTATGAATGATGGCATATATATATATATATATATATATATATATATATAAACTATCTGGTTAACTTCATACTCTGTGGCCTTGGACAAATTATTTAGCACGTTTAAGCCTCAGTTTTCTAAAAATAAATGAGGAAAATAATTCCTACCTCACTCTGTTGTTAAAAAGATTAAGATTAGATTAAATAAACAAGATGCAACCATAATATATAGAATATAGCCGGTGTACAGAAGTGGTTAAATATGCTTTCCAAACTTTTCTGAACTGATTATTCACTTGATTTGAATATCTTTTTACTCACTTACCTTGGATGAGTAGCAATTTACTGTATTTGCACACGCAAACCTGTGAATCAAATTATCCTAAGTTGAGTGATGTGTGACTTCTTTCTCTACTCATATGTCGAGTACTCATATGTGTACTACTGTGACAGAGCATGATGAGAATATATTATCTTAATATAACACAGAAGCCAAGGTATGGAACTTGTGGACAATTGCCAGGAAAATCATGTCTATGAATACAGATGCGTTCTGTCATTCATTTATTTGGCATTCATTCATTCAGTCATCCAATGAGCACTTACCAAATACATACTATGTTCCAGGTACCATGCTGAGTGATAGCAATTCAGAGATGTCTAAGATGTGCCTCCTTTCCTCAGAGTCCTCCCATAGTGTAATTGCACATAACCCGTAATTCATTTCAGTGATTTATAAATCAGAACATTCTCATGCAGTATATTTTTCGTCTCAGCAAACACACATACCCAAACATATACACAACATCCATACATTTTAAGACCTTTGTCAAAGCCCATACAGAATATCTAAAGGTCCTGTGGGTCCATTATAGGTTGTCGTTCAAATTTATTCTTTAAACTAGTCCCTGAACCTCTCAATAATCTCTTTTGAGAATGCTTTTACCATTTTGTCTCTTACAGGGAGGTCACTCTAAGTTCCTTTTAATGTGTGCTGAAGAAAGGGCAGCACAGCTGAAGCCTGATTTAAAATCTGATCTTCTCCCTAATGTCACAAGGACATCCTGAGACAATGGCTGAGGAGCTATGCACCAGTACCTAGCTGGATACCTGATACTTACATTGGCAGATGCATTATCAACACAGACATCGATTTAGAGTGAATTAAGTAAGCAATTTCCATTTTCAAGCCTACAATTCCATTTTAGCACCAGGAGATATTAACCGGTATTGTTATAGGTAAAATCTGATTGTGTTAAGGAGGGTGCCTGGACAATCAGAGGGAGTCAGAATAGGAAATTAGAGTTTCGAGTTTTGTTCCCATGTCTAGTATGCTGGGTCACCTTGAGAAACTTCCATCATGACTGGGTCTCAGTTTCTAAAAATCAAATTTTACTTGCTGTGTTCCTGAAAGAGAATTTTTGGATAATTGACTTGCTATGTATAACTCTCTCAAGGTAAGTATATGCAAGGAATTGCTGTAGGTGCAGGATTTTGCAAATTGCTGAAATGAAACACTAGGTTGGCCTTGAAATATACTGCTTCTCATCTGTGCAGCCAGCAAACTAAAGAGCAAAGTGAACTACTTAAATGCTTTCATTTCCAGCAGATTGATTGGGCATGGCAGAGGAGGAAGGGAGAGAGGAAATCTTATGTACAAAGACATTGTAAAGCATACAAAAATATTAATATTCTATAATAACTCCTCTGGGTATAATTCTTCTACCTCAAATATTTGAAATACATATTGCTGAGATTTGGTATTGACAAATATTTTAAACAATTTGTTTGTAACCAGAATTTTATCTGCCCAAGTTGTGAATACAGTTTTCTTCCTAGACTGTTCTCTCTCATTTTCATACTTATACTAATAACATAATTACATAGCATTTTACAGTTCACATATAAGTCAATTCATTTGAGCTAGTATTGTTTTCCTTATTTCACAGATGAAAAATTAAAGCCCAGGGATATTGCTACTTTCTATGATTCCCTAGCTAGGACTAAAATTCTGGCATTCCGCAATCACTGCCAGTGATCTCTCCACCACAGCATGCTGTGTGTACTAAACTGTGGCACAGGTAAAGAAAGCTATGGAACCTGAGAGATTCAAAAGATTAATTTTCTCCAAAGGCCTCAAGGAAAAATGTCATTACTGAGGTGAGATACTAGAATTATGATATTTATTTATATTAAAGAACACTCAAAACACATGACACTTTGTGTTACTTTTAAACTCATGGTGATACCCAAAGTTTCTGAAAATAAATAGCTTCTAACATTTTATTGTAGTATTTTCTAGACTCTGTGGGAGGAGTTTCATAAAAACAAGGGAAAACACCCTTGGGAAAGGTTGCATATGATATCCTTTTCTTGGAGATTCATAGAGCACATAGTAAATAAAAGGCTCTGAAAATTCCTGTAAAAAGAAAATTTGTTCAAGCTTGTCAAACTCAAGGTTTTCTTTATTTTAAAATCTAACACCTGCTAAACTTCTCCTGGAATGCTAATATTTATGTGAAACACAATTTGCACAATGGAAAGCAATCTTCCCATTTCTCCTACTAAACACATCACTCCTTTTTTTCTTCCGTAGTTATACTATAATTGAAAACTAAAAGAATCCAAGAAAAATTGATGGTGAATATGGCCATAGTCAATATTATTGGAGTGGAAACTTACAGACGCCAAGACCTGTTTTACCTTCTCTTAAAAACCGTCTTGCACATCACAGTTGCTCAGTTATTCTAATGACATTTTCATCTTATCAACATGTAAATCTTCTCTGAACATTTTTGTCCATGAGAAGAATAAAATATTCCTAAAACTTTTAAGATAAATACATATCTATTCAGGGATATTAGACATTCATCTTTATAAGAGCTGAAGGCTGGAAAAGTTAGTCTTTTATTTCCTGTAATTCCATTAGCAGAGCCAATTTGTATGGCTTCTGTCCATTGTTCTTATTCACCTTAATAGCTTAATCAAATTCCAGTTGTGGGGTAATGACTTCTTTGCTGCTGTTTGAATATAACTCCTTTTTGGCCCATTGGATTAGATTGAATGTTACTTATACTGATGTGCCTACCAGAATAAAGCTACGTATCTACGTGGTTTATGGCAAGGTCTCCCTTGAAATATGAAGTCATCCTTGATGTCTAACCCCTAGAAAAGGGGGTGCCTATTTAACACCAGAAACAGAAAATAAGGGAGAGAATCCTAAGTGTGTTATATACTGAGAATTTCTCTTCTTTCAATTCATCAAGCTGTCAGAAGGTATTCCTAGGTAGTGCATTTGAGATTTTGTCCTTTACATGAAGGAATTCTGAAACATAGGAAATAAAAAAAATCTAGGCAAATTGTTGAAGGTGTACAAGATTTTTGTGACTCAAATACTGATATTATAAGACAATGAATAGAATTGATAGAATTGGTACTAAAGCCCTCAAACACTGAAAACAAGCTAGACAAAGTAGGATTCAAGAGCTCAATGGTTACTTCTTTTTTTTTTTTTTTTTTTTTTTTGACAGAGTCTCACTCTGTCGCCCAAGCTGGAGTGCAGTGGTGCGATCTCGGCTCACTGCAACCTACTTCTCCCGGGTTCAGAATGGTTACCTCTTATCTCTCACAGTTTCCCAAGCCTTCTGTGTTACATATGTATCGACCATATTTCAGATTCCTGAATGGATTATTCTCTGTCATCTTTGACACTTTTTACATTCTATTCTTTCTTTCTTGAATATTCTCCCTAGACCCTACTCTTACATTAACTTGGTTAATTTCTACTCAGGCTTCAGTTCTTAAAATGTTATTTCTTCTGTGAAGGGTTTCTTGGTGTTTGCCCACTCCTCATATAGATCAGGAATTGAATGTCCTTTCTGTGTGATCTCAGGGCACCCTGCAATTTACCCCCATCAAAACACCCACAAAACTGTATAGTAAATGTCTGTTGAGTCTTTGTCTCTTACTGAACTTTGATCTCTCTTAAAGTAAGGGCTATGTCTTTCTTGTTCATCATTTTCTTTTTAATAGTACTTACCAGATAGTATATCCTTGATAAACATTTGCATTTGCTGAATAGATAAGTGATTGCACATGACATTTTGTTATTTTAGTGTATGTTTTATGATATTTTTTGCACAATTCTCTTGGAAATCCTAAGCAAAAGCCAGTCTGACAATGGGGGAAAGATAAGAAGATATCATTGTGTCACAAACTAAAAGGTCAACAACCCCTCTAATTTGCTTTTGATGTAATCTGTACAAATTAGATCTTCTCTTTGTAAGTCTCTTTCATTCTAGATTGTTACAGTTGTTCAACTTTAATTCCAAAAATTAAAAAGAAAACAAAGGGAAATTACAAAAACAACCTACTTGTTGATCTCTTCAATAAATAAAAAGAAAGCATTTGAAAATTGCCAACAGTTTGGAGCAGTGTGAATGGAGATATCTACAATGTGATTTATTCACATTAGGTATTTTTCAGATGCATGCAGTTAACAGCCTTAACTATTGCCACCCAATATGACGGTGCCATTTATTTACAATGTAGGGCATGCTGTTTGCAAAGAAACCCCATTGTTACATTTTACTTTGCTGTCAGCTGCCCAAGTCTATCTCTGGCTGGTTTTTATGCTACTGTGGCCCTTGAACAGAAATGATGATGCAAAGGAGGAATCAACCAAGCTAAGCAACTGAGCAGTTGACAAGGTACCAGGAAAGAGTGGGAACAGAAGAAACTGATTTATATCTGGTTATCTGCTTGAAGCAAGGAGGTGTCCTCTGCTTTGTTTTTATTCACAATACTATTAGCTTTTCTAGATTTCCTAGCTTGACCCAAATTCCAGTGTTTTCCTGTGTACAAAATGATATCGAAAACCACAGTATCTTGATGGTTTGTAATGTGCTTCTGCCAAAATCTTAATACCAATATTTTGGTAAAGGAAATGGTATAGTTCTTTGAGATATGACATTTCAATAATTGAGTAGTTTGGTTATGAAAAGAAGGAAAGAAAACAGCTTCAGAGTGTTGACTGGTGACATTTTTCTGGAATGGTGAGACTATACTAATATTTTACCCCTGAACTTAATTTCTTGGCCTCAAATAAGATGAAATAGCCTAAGGTCAGATTGTTTGTAGCATGAGTTGTGGAAAAATTAATCAGTCCTCAATCAGTCAGTCATTAAGCAAGCATCGTGGAGCTATTATATCATGCCTGTCCCTCTGCTAGATGTTACAGAAGGTAAAACAAAATAGAACTCTATTCACAGACCTTAAAAAAATCTTATAATCTTCTTGGGGAAAAAACAAGTCTCAAAGTCGAAATCATGAGATAATTTTTCCAATTGTGAGTGCCAGGAATGTGCTACAAAATATATTGCTGTGTAAATTGAGGACAAGTAGAGATCACTGAGGGCTGAGGCTAGTAGGTATTTAGGAAAACTTTCGAGGCCGAGGCGGGCAGATCACGAGTTCAGGAAATCGAGGCCAGCCTGGCCGATATGGTGAAACCCTGTTTCTACTAAAAATACAAAAATTAGCCAAGTGTGGCGGTGCATGCCTGTAGTTCCAGCTACTCTGGAGGCTGAAGCAGGAGAACCGCTTGAACCCAGGAGGCGGAGGTTGCAGTGAGTGGGGATCGCACCACTGCACTCTAGCCTGGTAACATAGCGAGACTCCATCTCAAAAAAAAAAAAAAAAAAAAGACAACATTCTCCAGGAGTTGAATGTACTAGTCAGGTCCTGAGGGTTTGTACTATGCTTTCACTTGCTAGAGGCCGAATGTCATTTTTCATTTTGTTTAAGTAATGCATGTTCAGTTAAATATTTTAAGTTACTAGAAGGAAAGATGGTGAACAGAGAAGAGGGGAAGATAAAGAATATTTCCTGAGATGAAGAAGACCAGCTTGATAATGGGGCTGGCCTGCCATTTTTGTTTGTTTTAATGTGAATTATGACAATAACCTACATTAAAATATAGGTTTATTTACTGACACTCCTTTTTGTGTACCTTACTGCAGGAATACTGGACAGATTTAGAATTGTAGTTTAGAATACTAGAAAATGCATATAGCACTTGCTGTATGTCAGGAATTGTTCCAACCACTTTACAACTATTTATTTATTTCATCCTCATAACTCTATAAGGCTTTACAGGTGAGAAAAATAAAGCACAGAGAGGTAAAGTAATTTGTCCAAACTCACATAACTAATACGTGGCAAAGCCAAGATTTGAACCTGAGCAACTTGATTCCAGCTTTTAAACAATATGCACTGTGGCTTGCATTGCACTTGGTTATTTGCAGGGCCTTAACTGACTTCTAGGTGTATCTATATACGGTTAAACTTGTGTGCTTGGTAAGTCTTTCCTTGGCCTCTATTTTTTTTGTCATATATTATGTAGGTTCTGAGGAAATCTGGTGGGAATGTTGGTCATGAGATCGGGGGAAAGTTATATATGTATGAAAAACAGAACTTTTTTGGTATCTCTTGAATTATTATATAAATTGTTGAATCTACAGCTGGCTTCTTTGATTAGGCTCTTATGCAGCAATGGGTTGAGAACTACAAGCCAACAAGACATTGCTTGTGCACCCTGATCAGAACAGGGCAGCATTCTATGACAGATCACTGTCCAGGGTAGTTCTCCTACAGTGAGCAGACATTCTGAGGGTGTACAAATACCGTTCTACCAGACTCCATCTTCTCATTTGTTTGCTCATTCTGTGTCATGGAGTCTTTTCAGCAAGGCTTATATTTATAAGTAACAATAGTTTCTTACATTTTGCCCTCCCCAAATGCAAACCAACTCCTACAAGAGTACTTAGTGAATAATGGTGGATAGCAAAGCCATCCCTGCTAAATCTTAAGTTGGCTCACTTTCAATTCATTTTGTTTTTGAACGTCTATGCCCCAAATGTCAACGTTTCTGTCAAGTTCCTTCTTAAATTGTTTTCTGAATTCTCATCTGAAAGGAAGAGTCAAGCACATCTGCTAGAGGCATTTTCATCAAGCATACTACATAAGGTCTTTGCTCTTTCACCTTCCCCACTCGCTCAGACTAATGCCCACCCTCATGCATTCCTCACTGCTGACCCTGCTAAGAAATACCATTGCAGTCGCCATGCCCCTCAACCTGAGAACAGGTCTCAAGGTATATTGCAAATGGAAAATAATTCACCTTCACTAAAATGCTGGGGTTCTGCATCAAAATATTTGTCGATTTTGCTATTGTTTGGGCAGGCAGAGGAAGGGAATTCCACTATGCCTGTCACAGTGATTGACAGAAATGAAGCATGGAAGAGAGCAACTGTGTTTATGAGCCAGGGAGGTGAAAACTAGACAAGACCTGGATCATATATTTTTAACAACTCAATAAATTTCTTTCACCCATTCCCCAAATCTTCACTTTCCAGCCAGAAAAGAATGACATCAAGTTTCAGCCAGAAGTGAATTTTTGTTTTTGAAGGTTGGAAAGTTATAAGACTATAAAACATATTTTTAATGAAATTGCAATATCCTCCAGAGTCTCACTCAAATCTAGTCCTTGGGGCTATGCCATTCTTATAGGACAGATAACCTCCCAGTAAGATCTCTGTGCTACTTCAGCAACCAAATTCTTCTAGATGGGTCTGAAACAGTCCCTTTTATGCTGAGTTCTGTATTGTTCTCTCGTTGTAATAGAGCAAAGTCTGACTTACTTCACTGTCCCAAATCCTTGACATTCACAGTGGAATCATTAAAGAATTGGTCATGGTAAATGTGTTTTGTGGAGGAGATTTGACAAGTTTAGAGCCCACCAATAGGCAAATTGTGCCAGGATATACTAGTGATGGCTCATGTCTCATTTTTGAGGAATCCTGAGGAAAGAGAAAATTTGTCCTTGAAAGTTAAAATCTATTTTTTCGTTTTAATTATATATCCATCCACCTTAAAGATATTCTGCTACCCCTTATTGAGGCAATATAGTATAGCTAGAAGAGCACAAATTTTTAAGCAAAACATACAGATTGGAAACATGCCTGTGCAAACAAGTAGATGTGGATGAAGTCTTGGAAATAAATTAACAGCTTGGACTCTATTTTCTTCTCTGTAAATAGCAAATAACTTTACTGATTCTGTGGGGTAGTTCAGAATAAATGAGATATAAATATATAAAAGAAATATAAGTCTATGTCACTATAGCAAATACTTAAGTCTCTACAATGTACATTTTTTGTGGTCGTGTTTCTGTTTATCCTTAAAGGTAAACGGGATAAATCTTTTCCTCCCTGTTTTCTCCTGTTCTTTACTTTTCATTGGGGCAAATTTATTTTGAAAGATGATCTCGAGCATATGCTGAATGAATTCAATTGAAGAATAGTCACAAGAGACTCTTTTCCCAAACAGATTGGCTAATTGTTTGTCATAAAATAAATAGCTCTCCAAAAGAGAGTAGGGCATCCTGATTACCATGTAGGGCTGCAAGGGACAGTGGGTGATGTAAGTGTGATCATCTATGTGATGCAATTTGAGAATAGCTGGCAAAAAGCCCACCTTACCTCAAGAATTTTCACCATAATAGCCACTGCCACCTGCCCCCTTTGCCTAACATGAACCTGTTTATGCGGTGTGATGGTTAATCTGAGTGTCAACTTGATTGGATTGAAGGATAGAAAATATTAGTCCTGGGTGTGTTTGTGAGGGTGTTGCCAAAGGAGATTAACATTTGAGTCAGTGGGCTGGGGAAGGCAGACCCACCCTTAAT
The DNA here is from genome assembly GCF_028885625.2 of Pongo pygmaeus. NCBI lineage: Eukaryota > Metazoa > Chordata > Mammalia > Primates > Hominidae > Pongo > Pongo pygmaeus. The sequence goes on along the minus strand of NC_072396.2, from coordinate 132,861,868 downwards.
CTAGTGGGCACAATCTAATCAGCTGTCAGTGAATATAAGGCAGGTAGAAAAATGTGAAAGGTGAGACTGGCCTAGCCTTATAGCCTACATCTTTCTCTCATGCTGGATGCTTCCTGCCTTCGAACATCAGACTCCAAATTCTTCAGTTTTGGAACTTGGACTGGCTCTCCTTGCTCTTCAGCTTGCAAACAGCCTATTGTGGGACCTTGTGATCATGTAAGTGAATAATTAATAAACTCCCCTTGATATATATATATATCAAACTGTGCCAGGATATACTAGTGATGGCTCATGTCTTGTTTCTGAAGAATCTTGAGGAAAGAGAAAAGTTTTATGTGTGTATATATATATATATATATATATATATATATATGCATCTCAGTTGACAACACAATATTACATTATATGTACCCAGAAGTTGTTCTTCACTCTACTTCATCCCTCACATATTTGCTGTTTTAATTTAGTTTTTCCAAATATTTATTCAACATATTTTACTCAACACCTTTATGTATGAGACACTCTTCTAAGTACTGGGGATAGAAAAGAGAACAAGACAAATGAAGACTCTGTTCCTGTGGCCCCTACATTGTAGTAGGGGTGAAACAGACTGTAAAAAGTTAAACAAGTACAGATTTTGACAGGAGCTATGATAAAAATAATAGAGTGACAAGACAGATTGGCTGGAAGTCCCTAGTTTATATTGGATGGTCAAAGGCTTTGTTGGTAAGGTGATATTTAAACTAAGGTCTAAATGGTAAGAATAATTCAGCCATGCAGAGAAATAGGAGCAGAGGTAGAGGAAACAGGGAGACCCACTGATATGAGAAACAGGCATGTTTAAGGAATCAAAGAAATCACTTTGGCTGGATTGTACCAAACAAGAAGAAAAGGAAGAACAATGAGGCCATGTATAGTCATGTAGGCCAAGATGAGCAGTCTGAATTTGATTGGACAACAATAAAACCATTGGAAAGTTTGAAGTCAGAGAATAATGTCCAGTTTATATTTTTAATCAATTACTATATTTTTGTGGCTAACGGATTTTAGGTGAACAAGAAAGAAAACTGGAAATCTTGTTAGGAGACAACTAGAGAATTCCAGGTGAAAGATGATCATAATCTAAATTATTGGAATAGGCTTTAACAGTGGAGGCAGGGTTAAGTGTAAATTCAGAGGCAGGATTAAGTGTATATTTAGGAGATAGTGCTGCTAGGAATCTTACTGAATTGAATATAGGAGGTGGAGGAAAGAGAAATCAAGGATTATTTCTAAGTTTGTAGTATGAGCAACAGGTGAAAGACTTGTATTTTGCTATGATGAGGAAGCTCGAGGAAATATTTTTGTTTCTTCCCTGTTATATTTAAGAAGCCTATTACCATTCAAGTAGAGATGAAAAGGAGGCAGTTGGATACACAAGTCTAAATTTCCAGGGACAAATCAGGGCTGGAGATAGAGATAGTAGGCAGAACCATGTATCTAAGATTAGATCACCTACCAGCCACTAGAAATAGTGATTATCTGAAGGCAGAGACCTGGGGTGCACCCAAAATTTATTTCCACCCTTGCATATATTTATTTCTCCTTCTCTTCCTCTCCCTTGCCTCTTTTCCTATCTCATTTTTCTTCTTTACCACCGCTTATTCCATCACTGGGTTTAAAATTTCTGTGATAATTGAGACAGAAGTTATCAATAACCTGTTTGTTAGAGATCACAGTGACTGTCATATTTCTCTTAGGCATTTTAGTCAGGTTCAGTCTATTTCAAGTGGGTGTAGTGAACAGCTACAGGTGTGAATACAAAACACATTTGTTTCCAAGAAATCTGGTAAGTAATAATGGAGTTACACCCCAAGTAGCAATGAACACATACAGCAGCCATATCTTTCTGTCCAAATATAACATGCTACCAGAAGTCAGTGATCTTTGAGGAAATATCTAATTCCAGGCAAAGTGCAAGGTCAGCTTGGAGCAAATAACTTATGGGAGAAAGTAAGGAAGTGCTTTAAAACTGAGGAAACATAACAAAAGAATGTAGAGGCCAACGTAATAAGGCTCTCAGGGGCCAAAGTTAGGAAAATTTAATTATTTACAAAACTGATTTATAACACATTGAATTAAAAAAAAACCTCTGACTTCATAAGAGTATTCACATTCACAGAAAAAAAAGGTAGCATGGGAGGAGAAGGGGATATATCTTCTTTATAGAAGAATACCAAATTATGATAAAGAAGAAAAGATAAAATTAGAAAATCTTGATTTGCAATCACCAATTTAATGACTGGTTATGGAAAGGATTATCAATGATGCTAAAACTCTATGGTAAAATGTTTTGAGGAGCAGGATACTACATTGTTTCAAAGATTACTGTCAATGAAAAAAAATTCCTTCACATTAGAGAAAATGGCTGAAGCCACTTTTAACTAAATGAACAAAGAAAATCGTCAATATGGAACAAACTGACATTATGTAGTTCCTAATAAGATGCTGAGAGGAGAAGAGTACATTACCTATGTAATATTCTTGCAAAACTGTTTACCCTGAATCCACTCAGGGAGAAACAATAAGACAAACGTATATTGTAGAATAGTCTACAAAACAAATAACCTGCAATCCTCAAAATTGTCAGCATCATTAAAGACACACACACACACACAAACACACACACATGTTTGGAAAAATGTTCTTATTAAAGGTAATGGAAGAAATATGACAAGTAAAACACACATGTAATTCTGAATAAGATCCTGAATTATAGAAAGACATTATTGGAAATTTTGAATATGGACAGTGTAGTAGATATTATTGTATGCTCCAATGATATTCTGCCCCCTGATGTCTGCACTTTTGTGTAATATCTTCCCATGAGCATGGGTGTGGGCTGTGACTTGCTTCTACCAATGGAATATGGCAAAGGTAATTCAATAGTCACTCCTTGATTATATTACATTGTAATTACCTGATATTTTATCATTATTTGATTATTACAATTATCCAACACTTAAGATAGGGAAGCTAAGGAATCAGAGATTATAAGTAATTTGCCCGAGATTACATAGTAAATTAGTGAAAACCAGGATTGAAACACAGGTTACTCTGACTCTAGCACCTGTTTTTGTAACCACTTTATCTTCTGTATGGAGTAGGCATGCACAGCATATTGAAGGAAGAACAAATGTTAAAGGGCTTATTACAGTAATTTAGAAGGAGTAGATTATGATAATGTTTCTCAAAGTGTGGTCCCCAGACTGGCAGCATCAGCATCGCCTGGGATTGTGTTAATCATACAAATTCTTGGGCTGCATCCCAGTCCTACTGAATCAGAAGCTCTGAGAGTGGGGCCCAGCAATGTTTGTTTTAACAGTATTTCCAGGAGATCCTGATGCTCACTGAAATTTAAGGACCATTAGGCTAAAGCAATAGCAGAAGATGAGAGGCAAGGGAAAAAAATAACATGATTTGGAGAGGTTATGGAGAATGTTAGAATTGAATTGTTACCCATGTTTGAAGCATGAGCAATGGGAAGAATAGTGGTGACATAGAAGAAAAGAGAGAAAGATTTGCCCTTTGCTTCTCCAGTAATTTGATGTTGGGCAACTTTTGATACATGCATTCAGAATACACAAAAACAACTTAGAAGTGAGTGATAGGTTATTTTCATTACTGCTTCCCCAACTATCCTAATAGTTAAAGCAAAGCGTCAACATGTTTGTATTCTGCACTGAGGTAAGCAGGAGGGGGTGGCAGCATTGGGAAGCATGTAGTACAATTAAGCATAAAAGAAAAAAAAACTGATGCAAGCCTCCTGTGAAAATGGAAGGACTGTAGAAGTTAATTTTAAATACATGCACATGTGTTTTCTATGATAGCATGAGTCCAGAAGATGACTATATTAATAAAAGCAGTATCATAGCAAATGGAAGTAATAAAACACTGCAGCATTTACTGGTCTACATCAGAAACCCTACTGCTCTTAGATGCTTGCCTTTCAACCTTATTGGAAATTAAAAACTAAGCTACTTGTGAGGAAAATCTGTTTCACCTGAAATAATATCAAAAAAATTCATCTCAATCAAATTGATTGCATTAGTATTTGCCATGGTTGAAAGAAACACTAGGAGTGTATGATAAATCCATCTTAAGTAAACTAAGTTTCTGAGCAATTGCTTCTGATCAACTAGACTAATAAGACCAACATATTTGGATAGCACATGGTAGTTTTCAAATTATTTTAGCATCTATTATCTTAATTGAACTAAAAAGTTGGTGACTCAGGCAAGGAAGGTATTGCTGTTTCCATTTTGTGGTGAAGGGGATGAAGATTCATAGGCGTCTCCTATGGTAAAGGCCTTGTTTTAGTTGTCATTCTCATTTAGTTGTCATTCTAGTACAAATTTGCCCTGTATAACATAGTTATTCTAGGACAAATTTGCCCTGTGTAATGGTCACAAGATGGGTTATACTTAAGGGAACTACTCATTCTCTTAGGCAAATATACTCTGGTGGGTTTATCCCACAGTTTGTCAACTGGGACTATATATGCTTGGATATTTTTTTTTCATTGAGATAACAAAACACTTTTATTTATTTATTTTTTTTTTAATTTCAATTGTTTTGGGGTTTCAAGTGTTGTTTGGTTGCATGGAAAAGTTCGTTAATGGTGATTTCTGAGACTTTGGTGCAACCATCATCCAAGCAGTGTATACTGTGCCCAATGTGTAGTCTTTTATTCCTCATCCTCCTCCCATCCTTCCCCCCAAGTACCCAAAGTTCATTGTATCATTCTGATGCCTTTGCATCCTCATAGGTTAGCTTCTGCTTATAATTGATAACATACTGTATTAGTCAGGGTTCTCTAGAGGGACAGAATTAATTATATATATACATATATATTCCTATTATATATATACATGTATATGTGTGTATATATATAGTGGATTTTATTAAGTGTTAACTTACACCATCACAAGGTCACACAGTAGGCTGACTGCAAGCTGAGGAGCAAGGAGAGCTAGTCCGAGTCCCAAAACTGAAGAACTTGGAGTCCAATGTTTAAGGGCAGGAAGCATCCAGCATGGGAGAAAGATGTAGTCTGGGAGGCTAAACCTGTCTCCAGCTTCACATTTTTCTGCCCGCTTTATATTCACTGGCAACTGATTAGATGGTGCCCACCCAATTAAGGGTGGGTCTGCCTTTTCCAGCCCACTGACTCAAATGTTAATCTCCTTTGGCAACACCCTCACAGACACACTCAGGATCAATATTGCATCCTTCAATCCAATCAAGTTGATATTCAGTATTAACCATCACAAGTCCACCCCTTGTCAACTTGAACCCATAAACATCTCCTGAGATCATACATAATCTTCAAATAAAGACAATAATAAGGTCATAATTATGCCTAACATAATACAACTATCCTTCGTACAACCAGAAACATCCCAATCCCCAACCCAAATACTGCTACATGAAGTTAACAATATTTAAATGGTGATATGAAGTCAATAAATCTTATGTCACATGATAAAGGAAAAGGAAATAAAATGAAGATATTTTCTTACTACAAGTGTATACATGCACAAACATGTTTTTAACAAAAGGAGGAAATACTCGTGACAATTACAGTCCTTGTTTCTGCAGCTGGTCACTCAATTGTAGCTGGTATTGAAGATTACCTTCTTCTCCTCTCCATTCTGTATTCCCTTTGCCTTCAGCAAGCACCTCAGCAGGTCGTGGTTTTCTTTCTGGTGGAGTGACCCAAACCTTCATTCCTGAAGGGTCTGGGTCATTTGTAGTCCTGCCTGGATTGGGCTGTTGTAGTTTCCCATTGACCTTAATCACAGAGCATGGTAATAATAAGAGACGCCCTAATGGGTCTCCTGTATTCCATGCATACTCTTCCTTACCTGTGTTGTGGAGTAGTAGACTGATTTCATCTTGATAGTCTGGGTCAATCACCCCAGCCAACACTGTAACTCTCATCTTAGCCTGCTGAGTTAAAGGTAGGAGGAGCCCAAAGTGTGCAGGTGGCAATCTTAATTTCCAGTTTAATGGAATTGTTGTTGTGTCTCCTGGTGGCAGCATTCCTCCCTCTGGAAATAAGACCTCTAGGCCAGCAGAACATAATGTTGTGGGAACAGGAAGCAAAAATTTTTCTAGTGGATCACTAGGTGTGATGGTAAGTGGTGCCACTTCCACTTCCACCTCCTGATTCCTGGACCCGTGAATAATGGCTATGGGAGAAACAGTACCATATAGTGGACGCTGATTTAGAGCATACACGGCCTTCTGGAGAACTTTGCCATAGCCCTGCAAATTATTATCACCTTGTTGGTGTTGTAATTGTGACTTCAAAAGGCCATTCCACTGTTCTATCAATCCAGCTGCTTCAGAGTGATGGGGAACATGGTAAGACCAGTGAATTCCATGAGCGTGAGCCCACTGCCACACTTCTTTATCCATAAAGTGAGTGCCTTGATCAGAGGCAATGCTGCGTGGAAAGCTTGATGGTGAATAAGGCATTCTGTGAGTCCACAGATGGTAGTCTTGGCGGAAGCATTGCGTGTAGGATAGGCAAACCCATATCTGGAGTAAGTGTCTATTCCAGTGAGGACAAATGTCTGCCCTTTCCATGATGAAAGAGGTCCAATATAATCAACCTGCCACCAGGTAGCTGGCTGATCACCCCAAAGAATGGTGCCACATCGAGGGCTCAGTGTTGGTCTCTGCTACTGGCAAATTGGGCATTCAACAGTGGCCATAGCCAGGTCAGCCTTGGTGAGTGAAAGTTCATGTTGCTGAGCCCATGCATAACCTCCATCCCTGCCACCATGGCTACTTTGTTCATGGGCCCATTGGATGATGATAGGGGTGGCTGGGGAAAGAGGCTGAGTGGTGTCCCCAGAACGGGTCATCCTATCCACTTGATTATTAAAATCCTCATCTGCTGAGGTCACCTGTTGGTGAGCACTCACATGGGATACAAATACCTTCACAGTTTTTGACCACTCAGAGAGGTCCATCCACATACCTCTTCCCCATATTTATTTGTCACTAATTTTCTAATCAGGCTTTTTCCAAGTCCCTGACCATCCAGCCAAACGATTGGCTACAGCCCATGAATCAGTGTATAATCGCACATCTGGTCATTTCTCCTCCCATGCAAAGTGCACAACTAGGTGCATTGCTTGAAGTTCTGCCCACTGGGAAGATTTCCCTTCACCAATGTCCTTCAGGGATGTCCTGGAAAGGGGCTGTAGTGCTGCAGCTGTCCACTTTTGGGTGATGCCTGCATATCGTGCAGAACCATCTGTGAACCAGGCCCTAGTCTTCTCTTCCTCTGTCAACTGATCATAGGGAACTCCCCATGAGGCCATTGGTGCAGGCTGGGGGAGAGAAGGCAGGGTGGCAGGAGTGCAGATCATGGGCATTTGAGCCACTTCCTCATGTAACTTACTTGTGCTTTCAGGACCTGCTCAAGGCCTATCACATATATACCACTTCCGTTTGATGATGGAATGCTGCTGTACATGCCCCACATTATGGCTAGATGGGTCAAAAAGCACCCAGTTCATGACAGGCAGTTCAGGTCACATGGTGACTTGACCCATAGACACACGTTCAGTTTCCACCAAAGCCCAGTAACAGGCTAAGAGTTGCCTCTCAAAAGAAGAGTAGTTATCTGCAGAAGATGGCTGGGCCTTGCTCCAAAATCCTAGAGGCCTCTGCTGTGATTCACCTATGGGGGCCTGCCAAGGGCTCCAAATGGCATCCCTATCTGCCACTGACACCTCAAGCACCATTGGATCTGCTAGGTCATATGGCCCAAGTAGGAGAGTAGCTTGCACAGCACTCTGGACCTGTTGCAGAGCCTTCTCCTGTTGTAGACACCATCCAAAACTGGCAGCCTTTCGGAACACTCAATAAATGGCCCAGAGTAAGACACTCAAACAAGGAATGTGTTGCCTCTAAAATCCAAATAGGCCCACTAGACGTGCCTCTTTCTTGGTTGTAGGAGGGGCCAAATGCAGCAACTTATCCTTCACCTTAGAAGGTATATCTCGACAGGCCCCACACCACTGGACTCCTAGAAACTTTACCGAGGTAGAAGGTCCTGAATTTTAGTTAAATTTATTTCTTATCCTCTGGCACAGAAATGTCTCACCAAAAAGTCCAGAGTGTTTGCTACATCTTGCTCACTGGATCCCATCAGCATAATGTCATCAGTGTAATGGAGCAGTGTGATATCTCGTGAAAGCAAAAAGCAATCAAGATCTCTCCAAATGAGATTATGACACAAATTCAGAGAATTGATAAACCCCTGAGGTTAGACAGCAAAGGTAGACTGACTTGTCTGACTATTCAGCTGGCCTTGCCAGCTGAAGGTAAATTGCTTCTGATGGGCATTATGGACAGGAATGGAGAAAAAGGCATTTGCCAAGTCAGCAGGTATCAGATGTGTTAATTTGCTTAAGCAATGAAACCACATCTGGTATAGTAGCTGCAATTGCAGTCACCACTTGGTTGAGCTTACAATAATCCACTGTCATCCTCCAGGATCTATCTGTCTTCTGCACAGGCCAAATGGGAGAGTTGAACAGGGATGGGGTGTGAATCACCACCCCTGCATCTTTCAAGTCCCTAATGGTGGCACTAATCTCTGCAATCCCTCCAGGGATGCGATATTCCTTTTGATTTACTAGTTTTCTAGATAGAGGCAGCTCTCATGGCTTCCATTTGGCCTTTCCCACTATAATAACCCTCACCCTACCAGTCAGGGAGCCAACGTGGGGGTTTTGCCAGCTACTGAGTATGTCTATGCCAATTATGCATTCTGGCACTGGAGAAATGACCACAGGATGAGTCCAGGGACCCACTGTAAGTTGGACCTGAGCTAAAACTCCATTAATTATATGACCTCCATAAGCCCTTATTTAACTGGAGGACCACAATGACGTTTTGGGTCCCCTGGAATCAATGTCAGCTTAGAGCCACTGTTCGGTAGTCCCCAA